>NC_057795.1:176777702-177141954 GCF_018294505.1 Triticum aestivum
TTAGTTGAACTGCACAAAAGGAGCCAATGTGTCCAAGGCAAACTGCTGCATTACTGGGTCCAGTTGGTCGTTCCACTTTGTAGAAAGAAGAAGTCACTGTTTGCACTACATTACAGAAGGAATGACCGAGAAGCTTTACAGAGTATTATTAGACACTGGTGACATGACTAGTCTGTAGAGAGCATTGTCAATTCTACAACACGTGGAGTGCACTGGGCAAAAAGTGCCCAAACAAGTACAAGAAGCTACGACAGGACTCCACGATCATAGGCATTACATATTTTGAATGGGAAAACCTTGTCAAAGTTTAATCATTGATGTTAGCAAGAAGACGTTAGTTTAATATATTGGAATTGGAAAACCTTGTCAAAATTTTCTCATTGATGTTAGCCAGAAGACATGCATTTGATATTTTTGAGTGGGACGCCCTTGCTGTGTGCAGCATCAATTGTTTTTTCCTATTCCCGTGTTCAGTTTAGAAGTAAATATTTACTCTGCTGAGATATTCCTATGTTAAGAGTTTGTTCTGAATATTGTCTATGTAATGACAGGCCTTGTGTTTGATTACAAAGTTGAGCTTGGAATGTTGTGGCATGCGGCATCACGAGCTGTTCAGCCTCCTGAGAATAATGCTTCGCATTGTTTTGCATGTCGATCTAATGCCAGTGATTTGCTTGTTAAGAAGATAATCCTCTTCTGTTGTTTCCGTGCTTAAGAAGTTCATCGTCTTATGTTTCATTCATAGCCTATACGACAAGTCGGGTAGGTTAGACGTGAAACCATATGATCTTCCGACCAACTCATCATATTAGGCCGTGATTGGATCGTCGTTTTCCAACCAAAACCGCTTGTAAAACTGACGCTTGTAAATAAAAGCAGATGGTCTCGGGCGAAGCGCTTGGTTGGTCAATTTTGACTAGTAAAATATCAGAAGTACTTCACACATGATAAAAACGCTGAACGACACTCGGACGATTGCTAATCCAACTGTTAGCTGCTATTTCAGCCTTGCCCATGGATGACATGATACGCATGTCGTGCATGTATCGTCTGGTAATGTCGTCCATATAGCAGTGCTCGTAAAATATACACTGGTCTCTCAAATTACAGGCGTAACCCGCCGGTTTTACTTACAAACCTCGGGCCCTCGGTTTCATTACGCCTGTATTTTACGCGTTGTTTCTGATGACGAGTAAATTACACTTGTATGTTAATACAGGTTTGAAATAAACCAGAGCTCCCAAGCACGGCCTTACCGTTTCATGCCGTCTCAGTTTCTCGAAGGTGCTCATAGCTGTCCGATGATCCTAGCTTCCTGAATGAGCAGCGAGCGTTGTATCAGACCATCCGTAGGGCCCGCGAGGCCCTCTCCGTCATCCTTCGAGTTGTTGCGCTCACCGTGGCACCGAGCATTGTTAATATCGTCAACGAACATGAGGATTCAGGAGATGACTTTATTTTGACTGGATGACACTAGGGACCCACTAGGGCCATAGCCGTACGTACGCAAGTGCCTCCTCATTATGTACAACTATATTTTTTTTGCTTCCTCCTGGTTTCCTGACATCACGGTCCCACACCATTGTCAACCTATGTAGTCAATATAAACTAGAGAATTGCACAAGGTGCGACCGACAACTAGGACCAAGCAGCTCGAGCAGTATTTGTGTTTTTGAGGCATGAGCATTGCAAAGTTTTTCTTGGCGATGATTTCGTTGTTGTTCAGAGGAGAGCAGGGTATTAACTGGACCCATCTAGCCCAGGCCAGATATCCAGCCTAGATATTAACTTTTTCAAGATGAAAATGGCTAGCCCAGCTATACATTTTTTGAGGAATACCCAAGCAAGGTCAACTTGTTATTCTCCACCCCGCTGGGCTACAAATCTTTCCTAGGAGGGATACATTAGGCTTGACAGGAAAATGGGCTTTAAAAAATAATAAATGGGATGTAATTATAAAAACTGGGCAGTAATTATAAAAAAAATGCACCAAACACGAAATTAGTTTATAAAATATTATTTATGGATTTTGAAAATCTTATTTTTTCATTGTTGCGCGTGCAATGTTTCATTGGATTTTTACGTAATACAAATTTATATTTAATCTGACTAGAAATTTCGGGATAAAAATATTTCAGATCCCGTCAAAATGTGGGAAATTTTATTGAATTATGTCTTCAATGGTTGGTTGAAATCATTAATCGTTGTCCTAGCTAGAAATGGGTTGTACTTTTAACAAACTTTAAATGGGCTGTAGTGAATTCCATTAGAATTCAAAAATGGGTTGTACATTCTTACAAATCGCAAATGGGCTATAAGTTCTCTGCCACACACTTTTGGGCCTACTAAGTTGATGCGTCCCCTAAAAAAAATAAGTTGACGCGTATGCAAAGCTTTGTTAACTTATTATAGTCAACACACGGTTCTAGCAGTAGTGGCCGTTGGATGTCTATCCAACGGATGTCGTGCTTCTTCTTCAATCTCGGATATTCTTAGCTTCGGTCGCCCAAAAAATGATTCCTCCCCCTGACATCTGGGGCGCATCGTTTCGGAGGCTGACCTGTGGGCCTACTAAGTTGGCGCGTACCAAGGGCTTTGTCAACTTAGTCAATATAAACGATTCTAGCTTCAGTGACCGTACGATGTCCATCCAACGGCCGTAGTGCTTCTTCAACCTCTGGACTTCTTGCTCCAGCCGCCCAAAGCAGCGCCGGTCGTGCTGCCTGCTCCTGCTTCCCGTGGCCGGCTGTGCTGCCGCGGAGGCCTCACCGCCCCCATACTACTCCCACCGCTGGCCAGGCCATCCCTCCACTCACCCACACACCCTGTTATTCTGCGGCGATGGCAGCCTCACACTGCAGCCGAACCAGTGAACCCTCGTACTCCTCTCCGCGTGAGCATCCACTTCCGCGTCTTCCCCGGCTCCGGGTCATCCCCTTTCTAGGCCTCGCCATCGTCCACCGCCGTGGTACTCTCGGCGCGGCATGGTCAATGTGGTCAACGACCGACTTCCATCGGAAGAATACTGTACATGGAGAGGCTGACAGTTGGGTCCACGGCAGCCGCAAGGATATGCCTCCTTATTACGCGCAAAATAATTATTCCTCCACCTGTTAGCAGGACCCACCGGACAGGCAACCTTATTTCGCGAAAAAAACGTTTCCCCCCTGACTGCTGGGACCCACCAGCTACATCTTCGCACGCAAGAAAGTGCGTCCGAAAAAAACAATTTGCCCCCTGACTGCTGGGACCCACTAGCTGCATCTTCGCACGCAAGGAATTGCGTTCGGGCAAAAATTAAAAAACCAATTCGCCCCCTGACTGCTGGGACCCACCATCTACATCTTCGCACGCAAGGAAGTGCCTGACAGTCGGGACCCACCTGGTCGAAGTGTATGTAGCATTGTCATTCTGGTCGCGAACGTGTACGTACATACTGGTCGATGTAGAGGTGCGCACGTGTCGTAGTAGAGGCATGCACGTGTCATGTACACGTACGTACAACGGCCAGGGTGCAAGAAAGTAAATACGGCCATGTACGTACATACGAGCGGGGTCTCGAACGCTTACTCGCGCGTACGTACGGCCAGGGCTCGTGTACATGGCTGGGTCAGAACGGAGAAACTGTGTCGTCGTCGTGTTCATGGGGAGGCAACGGAATGCGTCGTGTTCATCGGGAGGCAACAGAATGCATCGTGTTCATCGGGAGGCAATGGAACGCGTGGGAACCAACCAACTTGGACGGAACATGCGATGGAAACAAGGCCTGGCGTACCGCAGAACAGACGAAACGGCCTTGTGTTCGACCGGCCACGTTCGAAATGGGATCTTGTTCATCGGGCGGGGTCTGGCGTACCGCAAAATGGAGGAAACGGACCTCCTACAGTCGAAACGGGGTCCTGTTGATCGGGAGGGGTGTGGCGTACCGCAAAACGGACGAAACAGAATTGTGTTGGAGCACTAAGGTCGAAACGGCGGTCCTATTCATCGGGAGGGGTGTGGCGTACCGCAAAACGGGACTCCACGGGATACTGTTCATCTCCACCGTCGACCTCCTCCAGCCTCCACGGGGCCACTGTTCATCCACCGTCAACCTACTCCAGCCGCCATGGGCTCCTGTTCATCCAGCCTCCACCGCGCGCTACTCCACCAGCTACTGTTCAACCACCCCTCTCCACGGGCTCCTGTTCAACCACCCCTCCACGGGCTATTGTTCATCCACCCCTCCACCGTCTAATGTTCATCCAGCCCTCCATCGGGTCGTCCTGTTCATCCAGCCCTCCATGAGGTCCTGTTCATCCAGCCCCAACCGGCTCGATCGATCGGGGTCCTGTTCATCCAAAGGCAACGCCACGGGGTCCTGTTCATCCACCCCCACCGCTCACTGTTCATCCAACACCCCCCCCCCGCCGCAACACTCACTATTCATCCAGAGGCAGCATCGATCAGCTTCAGTTAGCAGCAGTAGCAAAGGAATCGCTCGATCGGGTTCAGTTAACAGCCATCGCTCGATCACTTGGGTTCAGTAACGCGTAGCCTGCAGTGCAATCGCTCGGGTTCAGTTAGAGCTCAACACCTCGCTCGGGTTCAGTTAGAGCCAACGCCTCGCACACACGCACGTATGTGTACGAGAGAAACATGCATCGCTTGGCCCCTGACCACCCACCATAAGCGGGAACTCCCTGAAATTTTCCTCGCCCTCGCTTCTACCATGGTTTTTCCGTCATGGACGGCCCAAAGAATGTCATGCAGATGCGTCTCCGGCCCGCCCAGGACGAAAAGCCCATTTTCTGTCATGTTTTTTTGTCATAGAAGTAGGAGCCCACCACATCTATGATGATACCGGGTTTTGTCACAATTATCGTCATAGAAGTGTCAAAAGTATGACAGAAAAAAGTTTCGTTCGGCCCAAAATGTCATGGATGTGTCTTTTTTTGTAGTGGTGGGATGCGATATAAAATATCTTGGCGCACCGTCTTGTTTGGCTTACGTAGGAAGCTTTGTCGTCTACAGTCCACCGCCCGCGATTGAACCACACTTGCGTGCCAGTTTCTCGCGACACCGAGCAAAAAAAATTCTGCCACCATGGAAATATCTATCTCCCCCCACCAAAAGCCACATTTCCATTGTTCCTCTTTGCTTTCCAAGTTCAAACCTTCACTGCTGCTTACTGGCAGCACTGCCTCCTCGCTGGCAACCCTTCTTGTAGTGCCGCCTCCTTGCCGGCGACCCTTCTTGTTGCACGTACTCATCAATATGGTCGGGTAATCCACACCGCACCCACACCATCCTCCTTCTTCCCCATCCCACATGCCCTGGCTAACGGCGCGACACCTTCTGCCCAAATCACTGCCCCGTCGTCCAATTAAGCGCCGCCCACAACCATTTTGCATGCAATATAGCATGGAGGTCAGTAGTATCTAGTAGTGGAGAAGCAAATCACGACCGCATGCACAGATGAGGTCGCGGTGGCTACCAAGCGTGCCGACTGCTAGATCTTGGAGGACACCTTGTCTTCGAGGCCACCATCGACACCACCATGTGGTTGTCTACTTTAAAATACCATTCATATTGTTTTCTCGAGGCCACCACCAGTGCCTTCTAGTGATTTGTACTCTGTAATGTTAATATGCAATCTGATATTCTGAAATGTAATGTTCAGTTAATAGTTTGGTCCAACAATTGCTACATTTCATAGTAGTTCTCAAGCATTCTTAGTCTCTTTTACTATCTTATCTTCTAGTATATGTTCTATTCTGCAATGTTGTAATCAGTTAACTTGTCGGGACCCCGACTCAATGCCACACCGATCTAGCATGTAACACCTCATATCACTTTGCGGCCTCATGCATGGTATTCCCATGGGTATCACCTTACCAGGCCCGGGACCGTTTGCGCCATTTGGCACATGTATATGATAGTGTCGCTAGCATCCATATGACAAGGAGCCCGGGCTGACATGGCTAGTCGTGAACCCAAGGTGGCACTAACTTATAGGGACAGGCATACATGACCCAGCAACGAATGTGTCGGCCATCAGCGAGTGAATCCAGGCTGTAGCAGCCGGTCTAGCAGGACTCTAGTAAACCGGGCTGTAGCAGGCTAACAAGACTCCGGTAGACACCGCGTGACATTTCCCTGAAGGGACAGACATAGGAATGAAGAAGGACACATGCCGGCCAGCCTAAGTGTTCCGGAGCAGTAGCAAGCTACCAAGGCTCAATGGAAGCACTAGGAGACATTTCCCCGTAAGAGAGGCTACCAAGGATAAACAACTAGATAGTCAGATCCCACACATACCAAGCATTTCAATAACATACACACAATATGCTCGATATGTGCAAATACAACATGGCATCACAACATGACTTACAACTCAAGTATTTTATTCAATAGGCTCCGAGGAGCGAGATATTACAAACATGGGTCTCATGACCCAACATTCAGAGCATACAAGTCAAAGCACAAGTGGAAGCTTAACATGTCTGAGTACAGACATCTACAAATGAAAAAGGCCGAGAAGCGTGACTATCTACCAGATCCTGCTGAGGGCACAAGATCGTAGCTGAGGTAACAAGCTAAACATCGAAGTCCACATGGAACTACTAGTGAGACGGAAGTCTCTCTACAAAATGTAAAATAGGCAAACATGAGTACAAATGTACCCAGCAATAATTACATCAGATCTAACTACATATGCATCATTATCAACAAAGGGATGGTGGGGTTTAACTACAGCAAGCCAGCTTTGACTCGGTGGCTATCCTAAACTACGATTGCAAGTAACTCTTTTGGGGTGGCGCACACGAGTCCACATATTCACCATATCAATACACCACTATGGATCCGCTCCCGTCTCCCTATGGGAACGCCATCCATAGCACTCACGCTTATCTTGCGTATTTTAGAGTATCCACTTTCACTTGTCTATGAACTGTATAGGTAACCCAGAGGTCCTTAACCACAGACGTGGCTATTCGAATAGATGACGTTAACCCTGCAGGGGTGTACTTCTTCAGACACGCTCTCACCACTTACCGCCGTTTACACGACATATACTTGGCAACCTTCAAGCGGAAGCCCAATGAGGGTGTCGGCCACGGCCTACCTAAACACTCAAGTCACGAGTCCAGGTTTATCGCCTATTCAAGTTACATCCGCAGGGAGTCCGGCCGAGGTTTCCACATACGGCCCCGAACAATGTGTGCAGGGTTCCGCGACACCAAACAGGCGCTCGGCATACCCGGCCACGTGCCTACCGCATCATAGCCCACCCCTCGGGTCAGCGCTGCCCACAGCCTCCAGCATACTACAAACACCAGAAACTACTTGCAACTCCTTGACAGAGGACAAGGGTGATTAAGAAGCCGAGAGGGTTCATTGGTTTCGGGCCCAATGCATGGTAGTAACTGTTTCATGGATCACAAACACAGAACTCAATTCCTGAGGACGACTTTAATGAGACAACCTACCATGTACTCCTACATGGCCTCTCACCGCTACCTTTACCAAATCGTGTTCACACACTTAGCTCACACACAGTAGGACATATTCATCACTGTTCCAATGCATCCCCGATGAATCAAACCTGACTCAACTCTAAGCAGTAGCAGGCATGACAAACAAGCATGAATGAGTAGGCACATCAGGGCTCAAACAACTCCTACTCATGCTAGTGGGTTTCATCTGTTTACTGTGGCAATGGCAGGTCATGCAGAGGAAAGGGGTTCAACTGCCGCAGCAAGTGACAGATGAATCGTTGTTGTCCTAATGCAGTAAAAGAGAGCAGGAGTGAGAGAGTGGGATTGTATCGGAATGAACAAGGGGGTTTTGCTTGCCTGGCACTTCTGAAGATAGTATAGCTCTTCATCAGTGTCATCAAACTCATCGTCAGAACCACGTCTATTGAGAGGGGACAAACACCGACAAACAAGGAAGAACACAATCAATGCAATGCACAATATGATGCATGATCATGGCATGGCAATATGCTGTGGTTTGAGCTAATGCAACTAGCAGCAAGTTAAACGGAGTTGGTTTGAATCTAAGATTCAAATTCAAACTCCATATATGACATTTCAAATGCCATTGATTCAAATTGTTGTATACAACAGCTTTAAGTTGTTCAAACATGCATGATAACGCCATAAACAGTTCTTTGGATTTTTCTAATCATTTTTCATATATAACTTGTTTTATTTGGAGCTACGGTTGAATTTATATGATTTTTTTAGAAGTTTAAGCCTTTTTATGGATTTTTCTGATTAAATAGAATTAAACTAATTCCAGAAAAGGATTTACTGCATCAGCCTGACGTCAGGGTGACGCCAATGAGTCAACAGCTCAGCCCAGGTCAAACTGACCAGTGAGGCCCACGTGTCAGTGGCTAACTAAACTAACCTAGTTTAATTAGCACTAACCTAGGTTAAATTAATTAATTTTAAACCTAAACTAGTTTAATTAGCTGGGCGGGGCCCGCATGTCATTGACCCAGGGGAGGTCAAACCCCTGGTCAACCGGGCCTAAAACGTTGGTGGCTCATCGCCGTCGACAGCAGGCGCGGCGGGGGCTCGGGTTTCGCCCTCCGGCGACCAAAACGAGGGTGGAGGGGCTTTGCGTGCTGCTGGGAGTGCTCCGCTTCTCCCTGTGCAAGCGACAGGGGCTCCGGTGGCCATAGTTGAGCGCGGCGTCGACCTCTGCGCCGGCCAGAGTTCAAGCGCACTCAGAAACGAGGCTGCGGTGGCCATGGGGTGGCGTGCTTGGCTCCTACGGCACCTGCGCGGCACGGTGAGCACGTGGGTGTGCTCGGTTGGGAGTTGCGGTGGCTGTGGGCATGGCGGCGAGAAGCTCGGGCGGTGGCACAGTTTGGTCTCAGGCAATATAGCGACGACGGCGTGCAAACGAGATGGGGAAGAGGAGGGTTCGGGGGGAGGAGCTCACTGCGGAGATGAAGAGCAGGACAGCCAGCTCGGGGGAGGCCGGAGCTGAGCAGGGCGGCGGAGCGGAACTCCGGTGACCCGAGGTTGAAGAAGACAGCATGGACGGCGTTCGAGGTCGTCCAGCGCTGCACGGGCCGGTGATGACGAAGAGGGGAATGAGACGGAGCTCTTGGGCAGCTCGGGGCGTCGTAGGGACGGCGATGGTCGCGGCAACGGCGAGCGGCGGTGATGGTCGTGCTCGGGTGGCTGTGCGCGAGAGAAACAGAGGAGGGGAGAGAGAGCAGCGAGTGAGGAGGAGGGGAGAGAGGTCTCAGGGCGTCTCCGTGGCACGTGGGGGGGAAAGGGAGAGCTCGCTAGCGCGAAGCAGGAGGTGGTGCACGGGCACGCATGCGCTGTCTCCCTCCTCTGCCTACTGGCAGAGGTAGGTGATGACTGGCACGGGCCAGGTGGGCCGGCCCAGCCAGGTAAGTGGCCTGTGGCCTCTCTCTCTCTCTCTCTCTTATTAACTTTTTTATATTTTTCTGCAACTGTTTTGGCTTTATTAAAAATGCCAGAGCATTTTCAAAAATCCTGAAAATATTTGTGGGCACTGTTGAAATTATTCCCAACAACCCTCAACTAGTTTCAGAATTATTAGAGCATTTAAAATATTTATAGGATTTAAATGACCCAATTCAAATACAATATGAGTTAATTCAAAAATCCAGAAATGACCTAGAAATATGTTTATCATTTTTGGCAGAGGTTTTTACCTGTATCAGAAATGATGAACATTTCCAAAGGGCATTTTGGGATCATTGAAAATATTTCATTGTGACCCTAGTTGGATTTCATTTGGTGCTAGGGTTTGAACATCCCCATTTCAAGTTTAGGAAAAATCTAAACAAGATGCACACATGAAGCTAGCCTAGTGCATTGCCAGGAGCTAGGGATGTGACAGCTCACCCCCACTAAACCAGAATCTCGTCCCGAGATTCAAGCGTAGGGTAAGAAGACAGAAGGGACACAAGCTAGCGCAATCTTCATGATCCGGGTTGCACTTCATAAGGACGTTGATTCGATCACCAACTTTGTCTCGATGTCTTGCTCTGAAAATCCCAACCAACATGACAACGAGAGGAAAGGGAAAACTCTAGAAGGATCGATCTTCTCGAAGATCGAGCAACTTAGGATCAACTCACGAAATGAGACATAGCAACATCTCTCGAGCTGAGACATGAAGCACACATCTAGAGGGATGGAGTGGAATAGATGACAAGGGTTCACTAGGTAGACAACAATTCCACACTTAAGAAGGTAGTGAACGGTTGTCAACGTAGCGAGGAGTTGGGTTGCCATGATACCATAATGGGGCACCTTAGGGAAGGAGACTCGTAGAAATGTCCCCTTAAGTGGGAAAAAGAATTACCTTTGATTCAGAGATCACTGAAACTCTTTATACCAGCCTAAGGCAAATCACAATCGATCATTTGAAGGAGTCCAAAAGAATGACATACCCGGACCAGAATGGATGATGTGGACTACCTTGTTGAAGACAACGCAACAGATGATTTTTGATTATCATCAGGAATGGATGGAACCCATGGTAGGATGGCACAATGGTGGTGCAAGCTGGGAACAAAATGCAAATGCCGGAAGTGACTAGTAACTGGAGAGGAACTCAACAGTAGGGAATGATTCCACTGTTGGACTGGTAATAGCATAACTGAAGAAAACTGGAAGCAATCCCAGTTAGTGCCGGTGATAACACCTAGCGCTTATGCGTGCTCTCAAGAACTTGAGCATCTCAATATTCATCAAGGTTTTACCAATATCCGTGTCAAGGATCTTAGCAACACAACGTACTACATTGATGAGTACCGGTGGAAAATCCAGATGCAAAGGAAGATAACACCTTCTCAGATTTCACCTTGGCGGGGCCAAGGGAACAAAATCTGGATGATCGACCGAGAGACATTTAGCAATCCGCTTCTAATGTTCTCCATGATGTGCTAGTGTATCCCATTCATAGATATTGTTTGATATTTAGACATCAATTAAAAGGTCGAACTACGGAAACACAAAAATCCATAAGGGACAACTAGGGATTAAATCCTACAAAATCCTTATGGGGAGGTGGCCAACTTCCTCAGTCAAGATACTACATAACATGTCTTCTGGCTGGGTGTGTTGGCCACGACATCCACTTTATCGGGTTACAGAGAGACCAATATTATAGTTCTTGGGACACGTACCAACCATCATATCTGCTTGAGATTTAGATCTGGTTGGTGTCAGAATAATCCAGACTCATCGAGTCTAGAAAGAAAAAAAAATGAAAGTTTGAAACACAAATCGACAAGATGACACTGCGAGATTCTCGGGGAATGAACTACGGTAGTAAGCTCCAAAACATGAGTTGGTTCTGCTACAAGCATGTGAACACATTGTCCCAGACAAGCATGATCACATGGTAGTCTTACAACAAAGCACTACCGAGTTCTGGTTGGGAACCATCATCGAGGATAAAGGAATCTTGTACAAATCCGTCTGGTACCTTCAGGACTAGCACTTAGAATTTATTATCCCTGAATAGTCAATCAGTGGCTTGGTGTGCAAGGAACACATATAGAATGGAGGCGGCCAACCTATCAAACCATAGAGCACTTCACACATGTGTGACTAACTTGGGATGATTCCAAGGAAGCAACATTGACTTTCTCGAATTCACGGTGGCAACTTGCATCAAATGCACATGAATTAGAGGGAGTCACTTCTTTCATTCGAACATATGCTTCATGCACGGGACATGAAGATAATGCTTATAGAAGTTTCCAATACTAGCTTAATGTTCAACAAGATTATGAAGAAGATAAGGATGTTGTCGATGGGCTCAACAACAATTCATACAGGTTTCCGTATAAATGGAATTCCACAATTATGTGAACACGGTGATAGCATTGGTCAGACCAAAAGATATAATGGAGTATGCTCGAGGAACAACCACCAGTAAGACAACATTATGAACATCGTTGGTTCTGATTTGATTTGAGAATAGCCCACACTCAAATCAAAGACTGGATGAGACCATAGCCCCAACAATTGATCACGAGGACCAATCGATGAAGATATCATATTTCTTCAACACACACACACCAAGGATATTCCTTAGGAATGAACTAAGTCAGATAAGCTTTTATCTTCCAACTCTCCAAGTTGTTGTTTGGCTTAACCAACTAGCTCAGGGTATCCAACACGGACTCTTGGAGAAGGGGTGGTTATAAGAAACCAACTTGACCACAAACTCAACATAGAGTTCAGGTGACGACCTGGTGATACTTCCGAGAAGATATTCGGAAAATCACGAACCACCGATATGCTACTTAGCTCGAGAACAATCTTGCTTTTCAGGCAAGACGATATGACCAAATAAGCAAGGATTGGCACTATCCTAACTCATTGATCGGAAAGGGCACCGGGAATAAGGACTAGGTAGCACGATCAATCTTAGAATGATGATTTCATAACCAACACACTAAAAATGAGATTATCGTCCATTAATAATTAAGCAACAAGGTTGCTACGAGTATTGATTTCACACACCATGATTCACTTGTCGACATTCCAGTTACAACAACACAGGGACCGAGGAATGAATAATGGTGGCGAGAAGTATCACTGCGTCAAGAATTCACAAGAGCTGGTGCAGTTCTCATAACATTCCTGGCATAAAGTGGGTCATACTTCAGGGTAGAACAGAACAAAAGCTGGATTAGTATTTGATCTTCGGAACACAACTGCTTTGACCCAATCCTGGAAATGTTTAAGGTTCTGGAGTTTGTTTCTCCTAGTCATTCCGGAATAGAATGGCTTGATGGACCACAAGAATATTAGGCGTCGATGAGCACGAGTGCACAACTACTCTTGACTATCAATTGATAGACGAGGGTTAGAATACAACTGAAGAGGGACAACTCAAAGGAACATATAACTTTCTGAGTTGTGGATGCATAGATTAGTATGTCGAACCAAGTTCAACAGGTTTCTTCCGGATAACCCATGCAGAGAAGGTAGAACTGACAGAGTCACATCATAGAATCGAGAACTCATCAAGAGCACTCTAGTTGTGATCTTTCGGTTCTGCGAGGAACTTCTGCCATATTGGTTCACGGAATTGGAAGAAGGATTTACCACGGACCTCGAGGACTATCGCAAAGGTTACTAATAACCTAAGGAACGAGCAAACACTATCACACTACAAAAAAATACACTTCCGTGATGATACGTGTTTGTCACAGTAGGTCACATTTTTTGTCATGCATGTACATCCATGACGATTTTATGACAGAATCAAGATAGTCATACATGTGCTGTCGTAGAAGTGTTCCATGACATTACCAAAATTATCATCACGGAAGTGTCCACTTCCATGACGATAAATCGCGCGTCATAGGAGTGCTTTTGTCAAGGGTGACCGACACGTGGCATCCACTGTAACGGAATGATGTTAAGCTATCAGGTCGGGTTTTGGATCCGATAACCCGTTAACAGCCCCGACCAATGGGGATTTTCCACGTGTAAAATCATCATTGGCTGGAGGAAACATGTGTCGGCTCATCGTTAGGACAGATGTCATCCACTCATTGGAGAGAAGGCACCTATGATACGTCGACATGTGGCATGGCCCAACAGAGGCCCATTCCTGTAAAAAGGCCGGCCTGTTTGACTTGGTCAAAAGGTGGCGGGGCGGCCCATGGAAAGCCTGTTAACGACCTGTTCTCATATAGCCCATTTACATCCCGCTAACCCAAGGCCCATTACGCCCTATCTGAATTAGGCCCAGTAGCGTCATCTAGGCTATCCAATATGATTCCAGCCCGTTTTCACTTCTGGCCCATGTATGGCCCATGACGTCTTTCAGCCCATATGAGGCCCTTTGTAACTCTTGGCCCATTAACGGCCCGTCGTGAAACTGGCCCGTAATGAAAAATTTATCACTTTACACCCATTAACGGCCCGTGTTGAAAATGGCCCGTAATGAACAATGTATCACTTTATACCCATTAACGGCCCGTTATTCCGTTGGGCCGTTTCCAGCCCATGTTATCTTTCGGCCTTCTCAGAGCCCATTTATTCATGGGCTCATTTCCAGCATTCGTTTACTTACGGCCCGTTACTGTCATCTTCTGCTTGTGGGCCAAATTCAGCCCGTGGTTACAGTCGGCCCATTTGTGGTCCGTTAATACGTTGGGCCGTTTTCATAGCGTCATCAAATACGGCCTATTAATGATGGTCCATTATGGTCGGCCCATGAACGGACGATTCCAACTCTAGCCCGTTTACGACCATAGTGCGGTCTGTTTGGCCCATGTTTGGCCAATCGATCATACGACCCGTATAAGGCCCATTGATGATATGGCCCGTAGAAGGCCCATTGTTTCTACGGCTCATAGAAGGCCCATTGTTTCTACGACCCGTAGAAGGCCCACTATTTCTACGGCCCGTAGCAGGCCCAGTGTCACTACAATAAATATTAGCCATGGTTATTGTGGCCTAGTTTTAAAAAATAGGTTATTGCAGCCACTAGCAAACCGCGGAAAAAGAACTGCAATGACTACAAGCAAACAAATAAACAAGACAACAAGGAAATAAATAAGCAAGCAACTAACGCTAGGCTATCACGGCTATTACACTTATTACATCCATTGGGCATCAAAGTTTGCCACCAGTGCAAATATAGGGAACAAAGCAGCATATCATATACACTGGTTGTCAAAGTTGCCGACCAGCGCAAATAAACGCCACAATAGAACAAATCCAGAACTAAAACCACTTCAGAAGATCTCAAGAAAAAATATCCTGGGTACCCATAATGCTGGCAAGATGCTTAGCAAGCTTATTAACTTTCTCTTGTTTGGAGCTTAAATCCTCCCGCGCTTGCTGTTGCACCAGGAAATATGCATCTGAATTCTGCAGGGACTTCATCAGTCCTTCAGCTTCCTGTCGCAGCACATCTGATCGATGTCTTTCAACTTGAAGTTGAGACTGAAGAAGACGAACAGATTCAGGCAACGAGTTCGAAGAGCTTTTGCCAGCAGTAGTGGCTAGTAACTCAAACACTACATCAAGACAAGACTTTTGGGTTCTCTCACTATTGTCAAGATAGTGTTTATCAGCTTTCTTGGAGACCAACAGGGATGTCTCACTATCTTTAACCTTATCTGCATTAATTCCTTTACCATTGCATAACGTGGTACTGTTCTCCAATATTTTGTCCGCATTCTAAAAGAGAAACAAGCAGACACATCACAGGTTTACCATGTTGTATATGAAACTCATTTTGGTAAATGAGTTCGGTAGTAAAGTGGACAGGATAACAGCATGAAACAAACATATATCCATGTACCATGGTCACTTTATGGTCTATATCATTCTAGTTTTTGTTGCCAAATCAAGATAGAGACACGGTTCAAATAATATTTGTTCAAGACAAAGTAGAATAGATAGAATATAAGTGTGGGAAACTACAGAGCAATAACAACACTTTTAATGTGCATGACATGAGGACATAACTATTTATTCAATTGAAACTGAAATCAACATAGAGCAGGTTACAACAGCAAACCAGTTAAAGAAACTGGTTTGAAACATACATGTTGCACCATTGGAGTTTCAATTCCATCCTTCAAATTTGAAAATAGTTGGTATGAGTAAATACAGTAATGCAAGAGCAAAGGAGTATGAACCATAGCTACAGAACTTGACCTGAGAGCAAATCTTCTTCTCCTTTAAGCGTTGAGTTGGGATTCGGAGTGGTGGTCCTCATGCTTTGGGCACCGCAGTTCCCTTACTAGTTGCTCGTGTTTGGGTGCTCTGTGGTGGAGACGGTCCTGTGTCAACTAGAACTGGGTTACTATTTGCCGGGGTTGGGGTTACAAGGGGTGTAGCTGGTTCTCTGTCCGACTGGGTATGGGTACAATCTGCGAGAGTCTAGGTTATGTGTGGTGGATCTGGTCCTTGGGCAAGTACAACCGTGGTTCTATCTACATCAACTGGTAGCAATATCTTTTCTGAAGACCGTGTTGTTACTCCCTTAGATATTGCCATCACCCTCTCCAATTCAAATTGCTGATAAACAAGAAAAGTAATTGAAAGTATAGACATTGCATGATAGACAGGTGCAATGGATAGTGGGAAATAAAAGAGGGCATAAAATAATTCCTATTTATGTTGTCTAACCAAACAGGATAGCATGACACAATTTCACATATATGATGGCTAACCAAACAGGATAGCATGACACAATTTCACATTATGATGGCTAACTAACCAGGATAGCATGACACAATTTCACATTATGATGGCTAACTAAAAAAGATGGAAAGACATAGTTCAAAATATGATGACTATGTAAACAGGATGACATGATATAATTGTATAATGTGTTTATTAAATAGGTTGGCATGCCATAATTCACATACATTCACAGATAGAATGCCATAATTCAAAATATGATGACTATAAACACCAAACAGGATGAGATGATATAACTATATGATGTATTTACTAAATGGGTTGTCATGCCATAATTCAGATAGATGATGTGTATGTACTATGTAAACATGATGGCATGATATAATTCAAATATATGATTTATATAGTAAGCAAGTAAGCAGATGACAATCCATATATGATGTAAAAACTAAGCAATGCAAGACAACATGCATGACATGGGTAATACAACCCTGCCAAGTTTGAGCATAGACCTCATGGGGGAAATAGGACTGTTCATCAGTCTCTGAGTCCTCCTCTGAGGAGCTCTGTGTAACCAGCAAGATGTATGCTTCAACAGGTAGCATTGTCTGCTCTGAATACCTTGTTTTCACTCCAGATACTTCCATCACCGCTTCAAATGGCTGATGCACAGGAAGAGTAGTTGAATATACAAACGTTGTCGACAAATGGAACACGTAATACAAAAAATGATAGCATGATATAATTCACATACATGATGATTGGCTAAACAGCATGGCATTGCATAATTCACTTATATAATGCCTTTGCAACAAGATAGCATTGTATAATTCACATATATAATGTCTTGCAACAAGAATTCACATATATGGTAATTAGACACTGAACAGGTGGCATTTACAGAAAGCATGTCTAAACTAATCAAATGACATAGCAATGCGAGACACCATACGCACGATATGAGCAACATAACCCTGCCAAGTTAGAGCATACACCTCGGGGGGGATAAGACTGGTCATCTGTCTCTGAATCCTCCTCTGAGGAGCTATCCGTAACCAGCGAGATATGCGCTTCGTCAGATAGCATAGTCTGCTCTAAAGACCTTGTTTTCACTCCAGAATTTGCCATCACCGTGTCAAATGGCTGATGCACATGAAGAGCAGTTGAACGTACTAACATTGTTGACAAATGTAATATGTAACGAAAAAAAGGATGGCTTGATATAATTTACATATGAGATGACTGGCTAAGCAGGATGGCATTGCAAAATTCACATATATGATGCCTGGCTAAACAAGATGGCGTTGCATAATTCACATAAACGATGAATAAACTAAACAGATGGCATGCGCACAAAGGATGTCTAAACTAAGCAGATGACATATTTGATGTATAAAGTAAGCAATGCAAGGCGCCATATGCATGATATAACCAACATCAGCATGCCAAGTTAGAGCCAAGACCTCAGGGGGTAAATAGGAGTTGTCTTCTCCTTCTGAATCCCCCTCAGAACAGATATCTTCCTCTCGATTACAATCTGAAATGTGGGGGGGGGGCTGCCTTTGCGCCTACCATGGAGCGACGTCTACATGAAATTTTATTGCCACGCAAGGCTCGTCTCTTTTGCTCTACATGTTCAGTTCCATTGTTTACAATAACTGTCATGCATACGAATAAAACATAGTGAGATTATGTAAGGAGTGCATGCAGAAATCCAAACTGATGGTAGCAACCTGTGGATAGACCCAAAACCAATAATAGCAGGCAGATAATGGCTTCAGTTAAAAAATACAAATAATGGCTTCTTTACTGTTTGTTTCCCACCCAACATGAAACTCATAGTAGACACCGGAGATTAACCAGATAGTAGATAGATACTATTGATTGCGGCCCCGATATGTACCCCACAACCATTTAAAAACTCAAGTTTGACCATTAGTTTGAGCCAACTCAGAGTCTAATCGGTGAACATGACGATAAATGGCATGTAATATTAAGTGATGCATAACGTAAGTAGACACGAAAGAGTGCGACCTCTCTTGCGGACCCGTTTAGTCCTTGAGGTCATCCGCTCGGTTGATGATGGTAATGCAGTTTTCATGGTTGCCGGTAGCGGGGAAGAAGATCTGAGGCGACGAAAGACAGTCTGGAGTCCGGATCCCTGCTGTGCTGGACCCTTCTATCGTTGGAGCAGCTGAGCTGGGGTGGACGACGACGCAGCAGAGTGGGACAAAACACGCAAGGTTTTCTTTGACAACTATCTGTAAGAGAAGTAATTCTGTAAGGGATCGTTTGAATTGGAGGATTCCAACAATGCAGGGATAGGAAATAGACAGGAACATGATAGGAATGCACGTGCGGAACAGAGAATTTAAAAACACAGGATTTCTGCCAATCTGGGTGTTTGATTCACAACAATTGGAAGATCACTTGATGCAAAGAAGCATGGTGAGATTAAGTGACACCGCTAGAAAATGTACGGTTATAATGCTATTATGCTACTATCTCTTAGTCTTGTGCTTCATGAATAGGAATTTGAAAAGGAGGACAAGTGAAAATTAAAATTCCTATGTTTTTTCTTTCAAGGAGACACTAAAGGAACAAATCCTACAATTTTCCTTTGCTCCATTCCTTTGAACCAAATTCATGAATAGTAGTACCATAGGAAACTTCCCAATTCCTATGTTTTTTTTATTCACTTTTCCTTTCAAGCACTAGCAATTCTAGTAGGCAGGCTTGAGTAAGGAAAAGCATACACTAAAAAATATTTTTGTGCTACTTCTATTACTTTGGACCCAGGCCACTTCCCTACTAGCTCAACTCCCAGGGCCATCGACAAATGCACAGCTCAAACGCGCAGAGATAAATAATGATGGCACTCAAGAGAGTCCATCACGGAAAGCTAAGTTGCCTGGTACCTCACTGCTTGTCATATAGTAGGATAAAATAATCATATTTCCCGTTACTATGTGTGCTCAGTGGACAATATATATAACATGTAGAGTAAAAAAGAGATGCAACAAGTGTACAACCTCTTTGACGAAGCCATGTCGATCTCAGTGTGATTGGTTTGGCCGGTGAGGATGCTCCGGCTGACTTGGCTGTCGGAGGAGGGGAAGAAGATCTTAGGCGTCTGGAGATGGAGCCCGAGGTACTGCTCCGCTATGATGGAGGGTTTCGTCGTTGGAGCAGCTCCGGTGAGTTGTACGACGCCGAGGCTGAAGCAGGACAAGAGAGACAAGGTTAACTTGAGTGGAATTCTAATAGCATCTCCAATACGTGATCTAAAATACATAACCACAAAGTGCTAGATGTAAAATACATCAGCTGCTCATCTCTGAACTTAACTGTCGAAACTGAATTTAATTGTCGAAACTGAACTTAACTGTCGAAACTGAATTTTGCTGTCGAAACTGAACGCACTAGCAAGGTGAGGCTACTCGTCGGTCGACTGAATTTTTCATCTCTGGTCAGTCGATTTTGCAGCCGTTGGATATGAAATCTTCAACCTCGACCCCCTTGAGCCGCCAGCCACCACCGGCCAAAAGCAGCCCCCCGCCGCCCGCGGCCGGCGGTGCGCCGCCCCGCCCGCCCCGAAAACACTCCCCACCGCCGGTCCGCCGCCGCTCGGCCATCCCTCTAGGCCCCCACATGCCGAGCTTTTTCTCCGACGATCCCCACGCCACCGCCGGCGACCACCGCCCCCACCCCGCTGCGGCTGGTTCTTCCTTCACCCCGGCGAGCCCCCCCCCCACCCCCTGAAAATCGACTGACCCAAAAGTCCATTCAGTCGACTGAAGTAGCTAAATCGGAGCAGCATCGCAAGCAAGAGGAAGAGCGAGAGCAGCAACGCGAGCAAGAGCAATGGCAAGAGCAGACCAGGCAGAGGACCAAGAGCAAGAGCAGAGCAGCAGCGCGAGCGAGAGCTAAAGCAGCAGTAGCTCCTACTGATGTGGACATCACCACCGAGGGAGGAACGTTGTGGAGGAAGTGACCGGAGACGCCGCCATGGATGGAGCCACGCCGTGTCGGCTCGGGACCGAGCGCCGGCAGCTCTGTGAGATCGAATCAAGAAGAAAATGCGGCGATTAGTGTACAACCTCTTTGGTGGCACCGATTAGGCCGCAGCTTCATCCGAGGAAATGGTGATGATGATGCTCTTCCGGTGGTGAACGTGAAGATGACGATGTGGGAATGGAGGTGGTGCGACAGACGAGGGGAACATCGGGGAAGCTCCTTGGAGGTGGAGGACAGGGGTGGTTGAACTGGCGGGACGACGAGATCAACGACAGATCCTCATCCAGTATGGTGGATGAGGGACATCGAGGTGTTGTTGTGGACGAGGTCGTCGGGGAAGAGGCTCCGGCTGGGTGGCAGACGGAGCAGGGTGTGGGGCTTCGTTGAAGGTTTTCGCGGCATCGATGTACGAATGGGTGGGCGGATGGGATTGCAGTGGGGAACCATAGCTTATGGACGCGCTTGTCCAAAATGTGGGGTAAGTTACGAAAGTACCCCCACCGATTTGAGGCGGTTCTTTTGGTTCAGGGCTACCATCAGCATTTTGCGTGTCGGGATTTCACAGGAGGTGGGAGTTTTCACGCGCGTTGTAATTTCGGAATAGCATGGTGCGGGTTGAGATGGAGGGAGTTGTCGGAGCACGATGAGACAAAGATATATCTTATATATTTCGGGCTAACAAGGCGCGGGTTGAAATTTCCGGACAAGCCTAACATGTACTATACCAAATCAATGCCCACTACAAATGTCATTCAAAACATTGTATTCATGTTATGTTAATTAAAATATTTCGCTACGTGTATAATGCATGCAACCTACTACTCAAATGAACATTTTAGTGCATTCCAAACATATATACTACCGCTTCAATATGAACTAAATTTAAATTCGTTTCTCTATTTGAATAAGATCTACAGTAATGATTGTTGTGAAGTCAAAGCATTTGAATTTGTTTCTCTGTTTTAATAAGATCTATAATCATCATTATTGTCAAGTTAAACCATCATTTGTGTATTATCTTCATAGCACACCACATGATTAGTCTCGAGTTACATATGAACTATGTGTACTATATGAACTCGAACTTGATTTTTTGAATCCACTTTATGTTGATTTCACATCACATTACATTTCCAGCTCTAGCTAGATCTTCATAATCTAAACCATGTCTCGGATGTATAATGTGTTTATCACATTATGTATGGTGCCCCGCCCCCTACGCCTACAAGTATTTAGATGTGAGTTGCAAACACCACACATTACCACAAATTCAAATAAAATATGAGAATGTTCGATATATAGTATTGTTTAGATTGTTCGATATTTAGTTGTAAGCTGCAAACGCCACACATTATCACAAATTCAAACAAAATGTGAGATTGTTTGATGTATAGTATGGTTTAGATTGTTCGACATTTAGCTGTGAGTTGCAAATGCCATGCATTATCACATTATGGTATAACATGTGCACATCACGTGTATCACCGCTATATTCATGCATGCATATGTTTAAAACACTATGATCTCCTATTCAAATATATGAATCTGCTTTCATATCAAATTATGATCTTTGCTAGTCTCTTACACCCACACAATCCTCTAACCTTTGTAGCGACCACTAACTTTCTCTCGTGCATGCACACGCCCTCCTCGCCCTCTCCCTCCCTCGGCATTCTATCCACCGGGCACATTCCATTTTATTTTCTTTAGGTCGTTCTCCCAGAGTCTCCACAACTCCTTTCTGACACACATCGATCGATAAACCTCTCCAGCGATGCCTGCCTACAACATACACACGCATCTTCAATCTCCTCCTTTATGTGTCCTTGCCTCGTGTCTCTCATACGGTCACACACACACGTGTAAACTCTCGCCCCTCTTTTCATCGATCTCACAACCACACACTCCTCTCCCTATCTTAGCTAGTAGCTGGGCCTCTCACACCACCTCCTAGCTCCATTCTCTCTGTCTATCTGTCTCGCTGGTCCTTATTTGCCTCTATCAAATGGACGTACACCGACCAACCTCTCTCTATACATATATCTAGCTAGGTTCTTATAACTCGTTTTTACCCACACGTCAATCGATCTACCTCACTAGTTATGTCTCTCCCTTCCTCCGACAAACAACAATTGATCTACCGATCTAGTTAGGTTTGCTTACCAAACACATGGTTCCCCTTCATCATCCATGGATGCATCCCGACAGATCTATCACACACAGGCACACACAGAAACACATCCCCACTCTTATTTATAACATTGCAGTTCCGCCCTCAGTTTTTCTAGTAGGCCTCTCCCACCATCTTCGAGAAGCAACTCCATCACCCATCCAGCACTCTACCCCTCTCCCTCCCTCTCCCTCCCTCTCTCTCTCCTCTCTCTCTCTCTGTCCCATCATATTTCCCGTCCTTCAGTTATATATGGATGTCGACCGATCTCCCTGAAGACATAGTTGGGTCTCTCCTTCTCAACACATATACGAGTCATTCTACCTCTATAGTTAGGCCTCTGCCAACCCCTCCCCCCACCCCACCCCACCCCCCACACACCGATACATCGAGCGCTCTAGTCATGTCTCCCTGCCAAACACAAACTTGACATGTGCCCTCTGACGTTCCGGTAGGTCAGTCGCCCTATATCTTTGACTTGCACACACACACAATTTCGATGGCTCTGTTGATCGATCTCGCACCCACCCACTTGATCCTCTCTTCGACTCTATCGATATCTATGACCCCTCCCTCTCTTCTCGTGGATTGCCGGACCCTCTATATATGATATGGATAGGCCTCCATTTCACACACATTGCATGCAAAATTTTGTTTGAGATGTCTGAGGGAGTCCTGGATTAGGGGGTATCCGGACAGCCAGACTATATACTTTGGCCGCACTATTGGACCGTGAAGATACAAGACTCAAGACTTCATCCCGTGTCCGGATGGGACTCTCCTTTGCGTGGAAGACAAGCTTGGTGATCCGGATATTATATTTCGTTCTTTGTAACCGACTCCATGTAAACCCTAGCCCTCTCCGGTATCTATATAAACCAGAGGGTTTAGTCCTTAGAGACGGAATCATAATCATCATAGGCTAGGTCCTAGGGTTTAGACTCTATGATCACGTGGTAGATCAACTCTTGTAACACTCATATTATCAATATCAATCAAGCAGGAAGTAGGGTTTTACCTCCTTCAAGAGGGCCCGAACCTAGGTAAACATTGTGTCCCTTGCCTCCTATTACCATTAGCCTAAGAGGCACAGATCAGGACCCCTACCAGAGATCCGCCGGTTTTGACACCGACATTGGTGCTTTCATTGAGAATTCCTCTGTGTCGTTGCTGCAAGGCTTGATGGCCCCTTCAATCGTCAACAACAACATGGTCCAGGGTGAGTCTTTTCTCCCCAGATAGATCTTCATGTTCGGTGGATTCGTACTGCGGGCCATCTGGAGCAGATCGACAGCTACGCCCCTGGCCACCAGGTCAGGTTCGGAAACTTGAACTGCACGGCCGATATCCGTGGAGACTTGATCTTCAACGGGTTCGGGCCTGCGCCAGCAGCGCCGGACAGTCACGATGAGCACGGCTTAGACCTGTTGTCGGACAATGCTCGGGATATCGCCCCTGCAGAAGCCTCTGACCTAAATCCGAATCAGATTGCATCGCCCGAGGACGGATGGATGGACCCCGCCCCAGAGCCCGCACACTCATCGGCGGTAGAGCCAAACAACGGCTTCACCCCCAAGGAAGCCTGTGACACCAGACCCCCGGACTCGTATTCGGCTGTAGGTTCTGGTCCGCGCACCTCCGAGCCCGCCGAATCTGGTTGGGCTCCGGTAATGGAGTTCACCACTGCGGATATCTTCCAGCACTCGCCCTTTGGCGACATGCTGAACTCGTTAAAATCTCTCTCTTTGTCAGGACACTCTTTGTCGAACTATATTCGGCTCGAGTGGGAAGCAGGTGACGAAGGAATTCGTTGCCCACCCACCACCCACTCCATTGCCACGGTCGATGGCTTAACCGACGTGTTTGACTTCGACTCCAAAGACATCGACGGTATGGACGACGATGGAGGAGAAGAACAGGAACCACCGCCCATGGGGTGGTGGACAGCCACCTCCTCATATGATATATATATATATATATATATATATATATATATATATATACATATATATATATATATATATATATATATATATATGGTGGACACTCCGAAAGAAACCAATAGCAATGAAGCAACGGAGGATAACCCCTCAGGGAAGAAAGCAAAGCATGGGCGTCATCGGCGCTGCTCCAAACCTCATCACATCAATATCGGCACAGGAGACGAAAACAATCTGGATGGTGCCAAAGATGAATACAACCCCCATCAGCCTGCCTTCAAGCAGGCCGAGCAGGAAGACGGGCAGGTCAGCCCAGGCGAACAGGTGACAGATGGATATCCGGAGGAGGACAACTGCATGCCCCCCTCCAAAGACGAGATTAGCCTCGGTGACGACGAGTTTGGCGTGCCTGAGGACCCCATGGAGCAGGAGCGCTTCAAGCGCCGGCTTATGGCCACTATGAGGAGCCTGAAAAAGAAGCAGCAGCAGCTCCAAGCTGATCAAGACCTGCTCACAGACAGATGGACCGAAGTCATGGCAGCTGAGGAATACGGACTCAAGCGCCACACGGCTGACCGGCCACCTTGTGGCCGGGATAAAACGACATATCATACCGAATACCAGCCTGCACCCCCACGCCAATACACTACGGCCCGGGGCAATAGGCAGGACCCGCAAGATATACTGGAAAACAAGGCAGGACAACCAAGATCGATCTACGGATCGCGGGTGCGTGCCCCAACACGTGACGATGATCGTCATGCCGGATACACTATGAACAAGTCCGGTCGGGCCGAATATAGCCACGCAGACTCATGCGAACTGTGTAGCCACATAGGCTGGTATAGAGGCGTCGTACACCCCCTCTGCTTCACTGACGAAGTGATGGATCATGAATTCCCAGAAGGGTTTAAACCCGTAAACATCGAATCATACGATGGCACAACAGACCCCGCAGTATGGATCGAAGATTTCCTTCTCCAAATTCACATGGCCCGCGGAGACGGTCTACACGCCATCAAGTATCTCCCCCTTAAACTCAAAGGACCGGCCCGGCATTGGCTAAATAGCCTGCCGAAAAATTCCATTGGTAGTTGGGAAAACCTGGAGGACGCGTTCCTCGACAACTTCCAGGGCACATATGTGCGACCACCAGATGCCGATGACCTGAGACGCATTACCCAACAGCCCGGAGAGTCAGCCAGGAAATTCTGGACTCAGTTCCTAACCAAAAAGAACCAAATAGTCGACTGTCCGGACGCCGAGGCCCTAGCGGCCTTTAAGCATAATATCCGTGACGAATGGCTCGCCCGACACCTCGGCCAGGAAAAACCAAAGTCCATGGCGGCCCTCACGACACTCACGACCCACTTTTGTGCGGGCGAGGATAGCTGATTGGCTTGTAGTAGCACCACGCCGATAAATTCAGGCACCTCAGATGTCCGCGACAATAACGGCAAGCCATGGTGCAACAGACATAACTGACGGAACAATGGCAACAACACTGAAGACACGGTAGTCAACACCGGATTCAGTGGCTCGAAATCCGGTGAGCGGAAAAAGACGTTCGAAAGAAACAATCAGGGATCATCTAGTCTGGACCGCATACTTGAACGCTCATGCCAAATTCATGGCACCCCGGATAGGCTAGCAAACCACACTAACAGAGACTCCTGGGTGTTCAAACAGGCTGGTAAAATAAACGCCGAAAACAAGGACAAGGGGCTGCACAACGACGATGACGAGGATCCCTGGCGTCCGAACACAGGAGGACAGAAGAAATTTCCTCCCCGGTGAAAACTATCAACATGATCTACGCCACCCATATTCCCAAACAGGAACGGAAGCGAGCACTACGGGACGTCTACGCGATGGAGCCAGTCGCCCCAAAATTCAACCCATGGTCAGCCTGTACGATCACCTTTGATCGTAGGGATCACCCTACCAGCATCCGTCACAGCGGTTCAGCCGCATTGGTCCTAGACCCAATCATCGATGGATTCCACCTTACGCGAGTCCTTATGGATGGCGGCAACAGCCTAAACCTGCTTTATCAGGATACAGTGTGCAAAATGGGCATCGACCCTGTCAGATTTTGGGTTCCGGTAGACCCTTGAGGTTCGAACACTGGGGTGCGCACGGAAATCTCTCCCCTACCAGCTCGCGTCTCAAGTCCCGCAAAGATCTAAGCAAGAAATATGAACAAGCAAGGGACACGAGATTTATACTGGTTCAGGCCACCATTGTGGTGTAATACCCTACTCCAATGTGTGGTGTGGTGGATTGCCTCAAGGGCTGATGGTAAATAGTACAAAGGGGGAACAGCCTCGCGAGGGGCTGTTCTTGAGCTGGTGCGACGAACTGCTTGGGTAAGTTTAGTCGCTTCTCTCTCTCTCTCTCTCTCTCTCTCTCTCTCTCTCTCTCTGGCGATCTGTTTCTCGATGCCTCTACCCTGTGGTGGCTAGTCCTATTTATAGAGCAAGGCCCTGGGCCTCTCCCCAAATAATGAGCAGGAAGGGCGCCAATAATTGGCCATTTTGAAGGGGAACATCTGGTACACTTATCCTGACTAAAGTTGGTCTTCGGCTGCCAAAGGCCCTGACGATAATGCCGCCCTGGGCTCCACGATGACCTCCATCCTGTCGTTCTGCTCGTCTTGGTCTTATTGCACCGAGACGGTAACCTTTGCCTGATGCCTTGGCCTGTGCTTGCCCCCTTTGCACCAAAAGGGAAACAAGGACACTGCGCAGGCCGGCGCCCGCCTGGCCTTCGATCATCATGGCTTGCGTCACTGGCTCCTCGGGAGGTACCCCGCCTTGATCTCTCCGCCTACTTGCGAGCTTGCCTGAGGAGGCTGCTCCTGAGGAAGCTTCTTGTCGTCCGCCTCGCGAGGCCTGGCCCCTCGCGAGGGTCTTGATCTTGAGCTGATGAAGCTGGGCTGCATTGGGCCCCCCACTTGATCCACGCGGCAGGCCGCAGGCAGGCAAGTCTGGGGACCCCCATTCCCAGAACGCCGACAGTAGCCCCCGGGCCCAAGGCGCGCCCGGACTTGGCTTAGCGGAGAAGCGAAGGGGCAAGTGCGAAGCGCCGCGGGCCCCAACAGCCTGCGGCCTTGGGCACTGCGTGGCGATTGATTGGACGTGGGCGTCTCCGCTTCCCCATGACACCTCGGCAACCGCACGACTTGACAAATCCCTGCATGCGGAAATTGGTCATGATTACCTGCGATCATAGAGGCCGACGGTTGGCCTCCTCCGGCTATAAGTATGGAACAGTGCGAGCCATTCCAGTTCATCTCCCTCTGCTACTCCTCCTCTTCTTCACCCGGCTGCTCGCTATCCCCATGGCTCCGCCGAAGAGGTTCTCGGCCGCGGAGAAGGAAAAGGCTCGCCAAGAAGGGCCTAACTCTCCTCCGACCAAGCGCGGTCAGGGCCGCCCCCGCAAGCTCCCTGCATCCCCCGTGGTGGCTTCCCGCGGTCGTGGAGGCGGCTCCCTGCGCGGCGATGAGCGCCCAGTCGTCGATGGGAGGCACGCCGTGGCTGCGTGACCCCCCAGGCCATGCTTTCGCTCGGCGGAAGTGCTGACGGAGTTCGTCGTGTGGTCGGCGGACCCGACCAGCACTTGGCTCCAGCTTCCTCACTTCTTCGTAGGTGAACTCCCGGCCGGTGCTCCGGGCGGCCTCTGGCTTCAGGCGGACGGCTGCTGCAGCAGGTCCTCCTGGGCTTTGCTAGAAGTTTCTGCCGCCGGGAGTTTGGCCCTGACCCGCGGCTGGCAAACTTTTGCCCGTGCGCGTGGCCTGAGCTGATGGTGCACCCTGCACTTCAGGTTCGATGGCGACGCCACCCTCTATGTGAGGGTGTTCGGGGAAGACGATCGCCGTGCTGGGTGCTGCCCCGAAGACGATGACCGCGGCAGGGTGCCTAACCTCGGCGTTGATCGGGACGAAGATGGCGGCAGGCGCGTGGGTGGCGGCGCCCGAGGCTCGCCAAGCTTTGGTGACTCTCCTTAAGACAGCAGCTCCTCAAGCGGGGGTCGCGACCAGCCCCCGCACCGTCGCACCCGCCTGGGGGAAGGTAGCGGGTCGGTCCGCCATCGCGCCCCAGTGAAGCGAGAGGAGGGAATCTGACCGAGCTCCGGAGGCCGTACGAGCCCTCATCGTGAGCTAGTGCCGAGCAAGCCACGCCTGTTTTGCCTTTCTTCCTTTCCTGCGCAAAAAGAGGAAGTAGTGTAGGGCCCCACGGGGGCATGTTGAACTGTTACTGTTAATTATCGTGATGCTTTTCTGTGCCATGTGACCGTGTGCGGGAGTTACTTAGCCCGGGAAGTCTTGTAGCAGTCTTTGCCTCCCGAGGCCGAGGCCTCGCAGTGCATATTATGTCCTGCAAGGATTAGTCAAGAGGGGTAGCTTCCGGTTTGGTTGTGGGGGCGACCGACCCAGGCAACGTGCTCGCGTCGTGATGCCTGTGGGGCAAGGACTGGGAGTGGTGCGCCCCCTGCGAACTCGGATAGGAGAGCTTCAAATGACCAGGGCAGAAAACACTCGCAAGGGTGCCTGCGTACCTCCCTCGCGAGACTTGCGCGAGGGAAGACCGAGGCAAGTGAGCAAAAAAGACAAAGGGCGTCAAGCCAGAGGCAGCGACAACTTCGATAAAACTTCAAATAGGAAAGAACAAGCCAACTGCAGAAAGCAAATGAAAAAGCCGCGTCCGGCACCTAATCTAGTCTTCGACGTCTTCTCACCAGTGTGGAGCTAAGTGCTGCCACTGGGCATGGGTGGGAGCCCCCAAGGCCCGAGGGTGGCACTCCGGAGACTCCGGGGCATGTACATCCCCACTCATTATTACGTGAGAGTGTCATGGGCGGTGAGCTTCACAGGCATTGGCCTTCTTCACAGGCACCGGGCCTTCCCCAAAATGTTGCAACTTCACAGGCGTTGGCCTTCTTCACAGGCACTGGGCCTTCCCCAAAATGTGGTAGCTTCACAGGCGTTGGCCTTCTTCACAGGCACCGGGGCTTCCCCAAAATGTGGTAGCTTCACAGGTGTTGGCCTTCTTCATAGGCATCTGGCCTTCCCGAAAATGTGGTAGCTTCACAGGCGTTGGCCTTCTTCATAGGCACCGGGCCTTTTCCACAGGCACTGGGCCTCGCTCAGGGGTAGAATCTCCAGAGATGTTGAATGTTCCATGTGTTCTGGATGGGAACTCTCTCCTGGGTCTCCAAGCGCGCGGAGCCGGGCCTGGAAACATGAACAACCTTGAACGGACCCTCCCACATGGGAGAGAGCTTGTGCAACCCTTCCCTGGAGAGGACCCGTCTGAGCACGAGGTCCCCTACCTCAAGAGTCCCGTGGAGGATGTTGCGGCAGTGGTATCGCCGCAGCTCCTGTTGATACCTTGCCACTCGCAGCGCGCCCTCTCGACGGTGTTCCTTCCCCAGCACGAGATCCGTCCCCCGCATGCCATCCTGTTGCGCCTCATCGAAGGGCAGGACCCGTGCGGAACGATGCCTGACCTCGTGAGGGAGGACAGCCTCAGCTCCATAGACGAGGAAGAATGGAGTCTCGCCAGTTGGTTTGGCCGCGGTCGTGCGGATAGACCACCGCACAGCCTGGAGCTCGTCGTACCAGCCCCTGTCGCAGGCCTCCAGCTTCTTCTTGAAGGTCCTGGTTTTGAGGCCCCTCAGGACCTCCGTGTTGGCTCACTCAGCCTGGCCGTTGCTCTGGGGATGTGCTACCGAAGCGTAGCATATCTACGTTCCAAGGTTAGCACAGTATGTTTTGAAGAGGTTACTGGTGAATTGCGAACCATTGTCGGTGATGATGCGGCTAGGCACCGCAAATCGGCTCACGAGGCCCTTGATGAACTTGGTTGCGGAGCCCACGGGGATGGTGCAGACAGCTTCCACCTCAGCCCACTTGGTGAACTTGTCCACGGCAACGTAGAGACAGTGATAGCCCCCTGGCGCCCGAGGGAATGGGCCCAGGATATCCAGCCCTCAGACTGCGAACGGCCATGAGAGGGGTATAGTCTGCAGACCCCCCGCCGGCTGATGGATCTGCTTGGCATGGAATTGGCAGGCCCCACAAGCCTTCACCAGCTCCACGGTCTCACTGAGTGCCGTGGGCCAATAGAACCCACTGCGGAACGCCTTTCCAACGAGGGTCCGTGATGATGAGTGATGCCCACAGTCTCCACCGTGTATGTCTGCCAGCAGCTCCTTCCCTTGCTCTCTGGAAATGTAGCGTAGGGCCACATCATTTGGTCGCCTCCGGTAGAGCTCTCCATCCTTGATGCAGTAGGCCGTGGCCTGTCGCGCCACACGCTCTGCTTCCTCCTCCTTCTCCGGCAGGGTCCCTTGTGTCAGGTAGTTCCTGAGCCTTGCGATCCAGCATCCTTCCTGAGGCTCCAATGCCAGGAGCAGGCGTGCCCCCGAGGCTGGGCCACAGACCAGGGCTCCCAAGGAAGGAGGCTGAGGGGGTTCCTCCCAAGGTTGCACCGTGCTTGATAGTGATGGTGCCGCCAAGGGCTTGAAGAGTCGCTCCTCGAAGATGCCAGGCTCCTGAGGCAGCCGCCTGGATGCCCTCTTGGTGATGTCATCAGCCTCTTGATTGGTGCCGCGAGGCACATGCTGCAACTCTAGCCCCCAGAACTGCTTCTCCATCCCGTGAACCTCCGTGAGGTAGGCTTCCATGTGCTTGTCCTTCGGCTCATATACCTTGTTGGAGAAGTTGACGAGGAGTTGTGAATCACCTTTGATGGTGAGGCGCTTTACCCCCCCAAGCGACTGCGGCTTCCAGGCCTGCTATTAGGCCTTCGTACTCTACTATGTTGTTGGAGACCTTTTCTCCGTGCTGGAAACAGAGTTGTACGGCGTACTAGAGCTTGTCCTGAGTGGGAGATACAAGCACCGTGCCAGCCCCCGCGTCGTGTCGGGAGAACGCCCCGTCGAAGTACATGACCCAGCCGTCCGGTGCCTCGCTTCCCGGGGAAAGTGATCGATCCTCGCCAGCCTCGAGGCCTGGCGCCTCTGCCCATTCTGCCACGAAGTCTGCAAGTGCAGCCCCCTTGATGACTCTGGTCGTGCTAAATTCTAGCTGAAACGCTTGTAGTTCGATGTTCCACCCAGCAACTCTTCCAGCCGAATTGGGGCTCCTGAGTACCCTTTCCAAGGGGTATGCTGAGACGACCTTGATGGGATGGCCTTGGAAGTAGTGCCCTAGCTTGCGTGAGGCCACCAATAGTGCGAGGAGGAGTTTTTGGGGCATAGGGTACCGTGCCGTCGCATCCCGTAGCACCGTGCTGATGAAGTACACGGGTTGCTCGACGAGGTTGAGAGTGTTGGCGTCGCTGGCGTCCTACAGAGGTTGGGGTGCCTCTCGAGACGATGGAGCCCCCAGCGCCTGGTCGCTTGGAGGGGCCTCTTCTGCTCCAGGGGTGCTCCCCTGCTGCGGTTGATCCTTTTCGGTTGCGGCCTCGGTCTCTGCGAGGCCTTCTTGGCTTTGCTTCGACCCGGACAGTTGTTGTGGCCTTGATCCGACGCTCTTCCCTAACCGCCACCAGGGCTGCGCTGGCGGAGTAGGGGGTGGCTGCGAGGTAGAGCACCAGGGGCTCCCGAGGGCGCGGAGCTACCATCATTGGAGGGCTGGTTAGGTACCTCTTGAGATCCTGGAACGCCTTGTTGGCCTCTTCAGTCCATTCAAAGGGGCCCTTCTCCTTCATCAGCTTGAAGAAGGGCAGCGCTTGCTCCCCCAGCTTGGAGATGAAGTGCCCTAGCACGGTCACACGCCCGGTGAGCTTCTGCATTTCTCTGAGGGTCTTCGGTGGGCTCATGTCTTTGACTGCTTTGACCTTCTCCAGGCTAGCCTCGATGCCCCTGTGGGATACGAGGAAGCCTAGGAGCTTGCCCGAGGGGACTCCAAACACACACTTCTCCGGTTTGAGCCGCAGGTCCACCTCATTGAGGCTCGTGAAGGTTTCCTCCAAGTCCTGTATAAGGGTTTTTGCCTCCCGAGACTTCACCACAATGTCATCAACGTAAGCCTCAGCATTCCTCCTGAGCTGCCGACCCAAGGCGATGTGCATCAGCCGCTGGAAGGTCGCACCTGCGTTGCGCAGCCCAAATGGCATGCATGTGTAGCAGTACACTCCACACGGGGTCAGGAAGGCCATTTTATCCACGTCTTCCACCACCATCTTGATCTGGTGGTAGCCTGAGAAGGCACCCAGGAAGCACAACAGGTCACATTCAGCGGTGGAGTCGACGATCTGGTCGATGCGAGGAAGCGAAAACGGATCCTGCGGGCAGGCCTTGTTAAGGTTGGTGAAGTCGACACACATGCGTTCCTTTCCTCCCTTTTTTGGCACGACCACCGGGTTAGCCAACCAATCTGGATAGCGGACCTTGCGAATGACCCCAACCGCTTCCAGCTTGTGGGTCTCTTGGACGATGAAAGCTTGTTTCTCAGTGGACTGCCGCCTTGCCTTCTGCTTCACGGGGCGTACGTTGGGGCATACATTGAGGTGATGCTCAATCACTCCCCTCGGAACCCCCGCTAGCTGATCAGGTTCCCATGCGAACACCTTCATGTTTGCGCGCAGGAACTTCACCAAGGCCTTCTCTTGCTCGGGTTCGAGGTTGGCGCCTATGGTGAAGGTGGCGCCAGTGGATCCGTCCTCGTCGACCGGTTACCTGCTTGGTTTCCGCTGTCTTGGGTGAATAGCTACTTCTTCTTAGCTGGCACAGCCCCCTTGGGCTCGAGGGCGTCAGTGCTGGCCGGCTGCACCGCCGCGGCCGTCTTGAAAGCGATCTTGAGCGCCTGCAGTGCATCCCTTGTGTCTCCCAACACGGTGAGGACGCCGTTGCTCCAGGCATCTTCATGAGGTTGTACGCAGGGTGAGTTGCCGCCATGAACCGGGCCAAGGCTGGGTAGCCGAGGATGGCGTTGTAGGGGAGGCCGATGGGGGCGATGTCGAAGTCGATCAGCTCTGTGAGGAAGTTATCGTAGGTGCCGAAGGTCACCGGGAGGCAAATCTGTCCCAAGGAAGCGGTGGAACCGACTCCGACGCCCGAGAAAGGCCTGTTGGGCCGAAGCCGCTCTAGTGGCACGTGGAGGAGACTGAAGGCCTCTACTGAGAGCACGTTGAGGCCGGCACCACCATCGATGAGGGTCCTGGTGATGGCCACTTGGCAGATGGTGGGGGTGCACAACATCGGAAGCGCGCTCGAACCGGCGGGGTTGGAGGGATGATCGTCCGAGTTGAAGACCAGGTCGGCCTCGGGCGTCACCCAGCCCGGGGGGGGGGGCTTCTCGGCGCTTGGAGGCGGCACCGATCTGGTGGGCGAACGGCTTGACGTGGCGGCTCGAAGGTGGCGCCTAGGAGCCTCCCAGGAGGGCTGCAACGACCGGGGGTACTGGCGCGGCATAGTGGGCGTGGAAGAGGCCGCGCAGTTCCCCCCAGGAGGTCACAGAGGCCGTCGGTATGTGGAGCAGCCACATGCGCGGAACGCCGGTGAGGGCCATGGGAAACCAGTTGGCCATCACCCTGTCGTCGCCCCCGGCCTTGAGGACAGCCTCCTCGTACGCCAATAGGAAAACCAGCGGATCCGTCGCGCTGTTGTAGCGCGGCGGCATCTCGGGTTTGAACTTGGGGGGCCACTGCACCTGTCGCAAGGCGAGGGCCAAGGCTCGGAGCCCCCTCGCCCTAGTGTCGGCATCGGCGGAGTCGGCGAAGGGGTGGTGGTGCGGCCATTGCGCCGCACCGGTGGGTGCAGGGGCGAGGCCTGCTGCTCGTTCCCCGTCGGGCCGGTGGCGGCGTTGGCAGCAAACGATGGTGAACGACGGGGGCGTCCGCCTACGGGCGCCGTCTGGGTGACGCGGGTGGTAAGAGCAGCCTGACGCTCGGTGCGAGCTCGGCGAGCGTCAGCCATGGTCACGGCGGAAGGTCAGACACGACGAGCGGAAGAAAGATCCCGGCGCACCCCTACCTGGCGCGCCAAATGTCAGATTTCGGGTTCCGGCAGACCCTTGAGGTTTGAACACTGGGGTGTGTACGGAAATCTCTCCCCTACCGGCTCGCGTCTCAAGTCCCGCAAAGATCTAAGCAAGAAAGATGAACACACAAGGGACACGAGATTTATACTGGTTCAGGCCACCATTGTGGTGTAATATCCTACTCCAGTGTGTGGTGTGGTGTATTGCCTCAGGGCCTGATGGTAAATAGTACAAAGGGGGAACAGCCTCGCGAGGGGCTGTTCTTGAGCTGGTGCGATGAACTGCTTGGCTGAGTTTAGTCGCTTCTCTCTCTCTCTCTCTCTGGCGATCTGTTTCTCAATGCCTCTACCCTGTGGTGGCTAGTCCTATTTATAGAGCGAGGCCCTAGGCCTCTCCCCAAATAATGAGCGGGAAGAGCGCGAACAATTGGCCATTTTGAAGGAGAAAATCTGGTACACTTATCCAGACTAAAGTTGGTCTTCGACTGCCAAAGGCCCTGACGATGACGCCGCCCTAGGCTCCACGATGACCTCCATCCTGCTGTTCTACTGGTCTTGGTCTTATTGCACCGAAATGGTAACCTTTGCCTGATGCCTTGGCCTGTGCTTGCCCCCTTTGCTCCGAAAGGGAAACAAGGACACTGCGCAGGCCGGCGCCCGCCTGGCGCCCACCTGGCCTTCGATCGTCATGGCTTGCGTCACTGGCTCCTCGGGAGATACCCCGCCTTGATGTCTCCGCCTCCTCGCGAGCCTGCCTGAGGAGGCTGCTCCTGAGGAAGCTTCTTGTCGTCTTCCTCACGAGGCCTGGCCCCTCGCGAGGGTCTTGATCTTGAGCTGATGAAGCTGGGCTGCATTGGGCCCCCCACTTGAGCCACGCCGTAGGCCGCAGGCAGGCAAGTCTGGGGACCCCCGTTCCCAGAACGCCGACAGACCCTTCGAGGATCAAGCCCACCAAAACCACCTTCAATGGTGTAATCCCAGGAGTAGAGGCCCGTTGCACGGGCTCTATAACATTAGAAGTGGTCTTCGGATCTTCAGATAACTTCCGGAGCGAAGTGGTTATCATGCACTGCTCGGACAAACCGCATTCGCTCGATTCAATGCGGTACCACACTATGCATACCTCAAGCTCAAGATGCCAGGACCTCGTGGGGTCATAACAGTCAACGGAAACATGGACCGCTCTCTCCGTACAGAAGAGCATACTGCAGCCCTCGGGGCGAAAGTACAATGCGTCCTTCTCCGGCAAACCACCAATCCGGCGATAACAACCCCGAACACCGTCAAGCGAGTCCGGAGTACCCCGCAATAAGATCGCCAGGCACACCAAGAGCGGGACTAGCAATCTGGGCTCTGCTCTAGCACCATCAAGGCAGCATTAGTGCCGCGCGTACACAATTACGCACTCAAAATACCATGAGCATAGGAGGAGGCGCAACAGTGACTCAGTTAACAGTGCGGTATAACCGCAACGTACTTTAATAACCCCCCTTTATCTTTTAGGACACTGCTTTCGGGCAGCCTCTTCAGAAGAGCCGGATTATCGGACTTACACAGGAGAGAAAACCAAGGAGGCAACAGGCTTTGCGCACAAAGGGAATACCCAGGTGGAATCTATTCACAATTGTTATACCTGTAGTATATACCTACATGCAGCCCGCCCTTGGATAGGACATGTTAAATAGTCCTATTTATTTCTACTTACATGCATTCATTGTAAACATACGCTTAAACGTATTATTTACCAATGGGAGATAATATATAGCGTCAGCTTATTATTCCTATTTGCACATTTTTTCTATAAATGTTTATTTAATATTTCATCCGTACACCTTGGTACGTTTAGTTTGCCAGGGGCTCCTTATGGCGCCCCCAACACGGCAAGACAAGTCCGGACACTTTCCATAGTGCGGAAACTTATAGCACTATATGCATCAACTCCGAATTATGTCTTGGGTCAATAATTAGGTTTGCCCGGCTCCCTTGTTTTGGTACCTTACGTTCCGTTATATCGGCTAAGGTAGCGCAGGGAGAACTACTGCGATTGTGTCCCGGTTCTTCCAGACGAGCACCTCAGTAGAGAAAGCCGAAAACTGACCGGCATGATGCGGCGAGAGCTGGTCGTTGTTCGAGAGGTCTTAAAATCCTTAAAGATTTTTTTCGCTTTAGGCGAGGAATCGGCTTCGTCCGATTTAGGCGTATATAGCGCCCCAATTCGGCTTTCCGAATTCTAGGGGCTTCGCCAAAATTTAAAATTTTAGACTTCTATGGTTAAGTGAGAGTTATAAAGCCGCATAGTCCGATTGCCTTGTTCGCTGCGCCAAACACCTCCTTCAGGGACCAAAATTTTGGATAAAGAGTGTCTGGGTTTTTCTAGGAACACCCCGGTACTAGTTATGTGGGGGCAGAAGCCGACGACTGGCCTACTTTCAGAATTTTATAAACAGCCGCACAAAAGGTAATATTTTAAATAAAAGAGCGCTATATAGCACAAGTAACCTCGTCTTTATATCACAACAACGACAGAAGTACATTTACTCAAGGATCGTGTCCTTGGTACATTCATCGACGACGAGACGAGCGCCTTTCATAATGCCATCATAATATTTTTTGGGACAGCGATGCGCCTTGCCCTCCGGCGGCCCGTCCTTCACCGGCTTCTCTGCATCCAGCTTTCCCCAATGCACCTTCGCACGGGCAAAGGCCCGGCGGGCACCCTCAATGCAAACGGATCGCTTGATCACCTCAAGCCGCGGACAGGCGTTTAGCATCCGCTTTATCAAGCTGAAGTAGATGGCAAACATGGGCTCACCAGGCCGCATCCGGATTATGAAATCTTTCATTGTCACTTCGGCCGCCCTGTGGAGTTCAACCAACTGCTTCAGTTGGTCACTCAGAGGCATTGGGTGTTCGGCTCCAGCATACTGGGACTAGAACAGCTTCTCCGTTGAGCTCCCCTCCTCGGCACGGTAGAACTCCGCGTCATCTGATACGCTGCGTGGCAGATCTGCGAATGCCCCTGGAGAGCTCCGAATTTGGGTAAGTAAAAGAAACGCCTCCTCCACATGCTTGCTTTGCATAAAGAATGTCTTACCCGCCGCTATCTTCTTGGCCGCCTGGATTTCCTGCTGGGCCTTTTCGGCTTCGGCCTTGGCGTCATTTATACTTGCAAGGGCCTTTGCAAGCTCAGACTCCTTCGTCTTGAGGTCACGTTCCAAGGACTCGAACTTCTTGCCGAGCTCCTGGAGCTCTCACTGTACCTCGCCCACCCTAGCATTCTGCTTCTCGCGCTCGATGCGCTCCAGGGCCGCCTTGTCTTCGGCCTCGGATAACGCTTTCTTCAAGGACGCCACTTCAGTTGTGGCCCCTATTTCAAAGTCACGACGCTTTGTCGTTAGAATTACCAATTTTGTCTATTCTTTATGATATGCGAACGGGGAATCACAAACCTTTGTTCTCTTCGAGCTGCCTCTTCGTGAGGCCGAGCTCTCCCTGTGCCTACTCCAAGTCCTGTTTGAGTCTGCGACCTCAGCCGTGCAGCCAGTAGCGACAAGCAACACTTCCTGCTTATTCACATGCACACCTACTATTAGACTCCTACGGATTTTAATTGACCCTCCGTTTGGCTTTTCTTTCCGAACACCAAACAGAGTATCAGGGGCTACTACCTATCAGGTGATAATTTCACACATTTTTTATTACTTACCTCAAAACCTGTCAGGAGGCTGGTGCAGGCTTCGGTTAGTCCGCTCTTGGCAGGCAGAACCTTCTAAATCACCGCACTCATAAGAGTGCGGTGCTCATCATCCATGGAAGCGTCGCGAAGCGCTTCTGGAAGACTATCCGACGCTCTGGCGTAACGGAAGTCATCGGCATGGACGGCTCGCCCTCCATAGAGAGGGGCCGCCTGCCCGAATCCAGAACCATTGGAGGTTCCAGCACAGTATCCGACTGAGAGCCCGGCTTGCTCCGGCTCTCGTCGGCACAATCCGTGGGGATCTTATACCCCGTGTGCCCGGCATTTGGAATTTCACCTTGGAGCATCTCCAGAGTCACTCCCCCCTGCTCTGGGAGCCTTTGGGACAACACTTCTGTGTCATCCGTAGGCCGAGGAGTAGTGGCCGTTGGGAGCGAGTTCATCACTGAATCACTCAAAGACCCATCCGAAGATGATACCTCGGGATGGACCCTGGCCGGACTGCATATATGTCTTCGGCGTTATAACAAACTATGAAGCGAAGTCGCACGAAAGTATAACAGAGTGCAGATACTTACGATCTCACTAGGGGCTTCCCCCTGGGCAGCCACTCCTCCTCGCTATAGGCAGTCGTGGTGGAGTAATCCGGAAGGGACGCCATTCCCTTCTTGGGCGTCCTGGCCTCCCCCTCCGGGGCGGCTTTCCTCTTCCTCTCCTCCCCAGTGCAGGGAGGGGGAGTGTCTTTGTGTTTTCCCCCGCCTTCACGGGAGGAATCTGCCTCGTCGTCTTCGGACGACGAGGGTATGACGGCCTTGGGTCGGGGACCCTTCCCGGTCCCCTGGGCTGCCTTCTTAGGACCCTCGTCCTCTCCGGATGGGGCGGCCCTTTCCTCTTCCTCCTCCCCTTCGGGGAAGGAGTGTGCTTGGTCGTCCTCGGACGAGGCGTCCGGTACGACCTTACGCCGGAGACCCTTCCTGGTCCCCGGGGCCTTCTTTTCCGGCGCCTTGTAGGGTGCCGGGACTAGCATCTCCGTCAGGAGAGCATCTGCTGGACCTTCTGGCAGTGGAGCCGAACAGTCAATCCGCTCCGCCATCTCCAAATACTCCTGATCAAATACACACAATGACTTAGGATTCCCCCATGAGTACATTGGGAAAAACTGCATCCGGTCGTAGTAAAAAAACTCACCGGACGGGGGAGCCGCGTGGCGTGAAGTCCGCGGTCCTCGGATGTGGGAGGAGGTATTTCGGAGGCCTTGAATAGCACCTTCCATGCGCCCTTGTGTGTCATGCCATACAGCTTCTGAAGCGTCTGGTGTTCGGCCGGAACGAACTCCCACAGATTAAATGCCCGCCTTTGGCATGGAAGAATCCGACGGACAAGCATGACTTGGACCATGTTGACAAGCTTGATTTTCTTCTCCTTCATGTTCTTGATGCAGTTCTGAAGTCCGGTCAGCTCCGCAGGCTCTCCCCAGGCCAGGCCCTTCTTTTCCCAGGAGGTGAGCCGCATGGGGATTACTGGTCGGAATTTGGGGGCCGCCGCCCAGTTGGCGTCGCGCGGCTCGGTGATGTAGAACCACCCCGATTGCCACCCTTTCACGGTCTCCGCGAAGGAGCCGTCAAGCTAGGTGACGTTGGGCATCTTGCCCACCATGGCACCTCCGCACTCCGCTTGCTGGCCGCTCACGATCTTCGACTTCACGCAGAAGATTCGTAGCCACAAGCCGAAGTGATGCTTGATGCGGAGGAAGGCCTCGCACACGACGATAAACGCCGAGATGTTGAGGACGAAATTTGGGGCTAGATCATGGAAATCCAGCCCGTAGTAGAACATGAGCCTGTGGACGAAGGGATGAAGTGGAAATCCCAGTCCACGGACAAAGTGGGCGAGAAACATGACCCTCTCGTGGGGTTCCGGAGTAGGAATGATCTGCCCTTCGTCCGGTAGCCGGTGCGCGATGTCTGCGGCCAAGTATCCGGCCGCCCGGAGCTTCGCAATATGCTCCTCATTCACGATGGAGGCCACCCACTTGCCTCCTGCTCCGGACATGTTTGGCTGTGTGGAGAAAGCGTGAACTAGGGCGCTGGAGCTCGAGGGTGTGAGAATGGATAAGCAGAGGAGGAAGAAGGCATGGGTGAAAATGGGGAATCCTTATCCCTTTATAGAGGCGACAAGAACGGTGCGCCTCCCCACCTTCTTGTTAAGAATCGCTTATTTCCCAAGCGCCACGATTGATTGCGCGGTTGGGTTACCCATACCCGTATTGATGGAAATCGCGTGATAAGGGGACATAATCTCTGCTTTCACAAGACGTGCCAAGGAAACCGCCTCGCAATATGCGCTATGGCTGGTTGTGGAAAAAGGTTTGAATAATGACCCGACCATAGTGTCATGTCACTTTGTCTAGAGTTGTCAGCATATTACATTTGTGAAATATCATTCTCTCCACGGTGGTATGTGAAGATCATCTTGCAGATCCAGACACTATCTAAGTGTTCGATAATTACTATGGAGTATTCAGAGATGGAACCCGCCTTGCAATGCCGAAGATAGAACTACGTGCCGGACTCATCGTCATTGAAGCCTGGTTCAGGGGCTACTGAGGGAGTCCTGGATTAGGGGGTATCCGAACAGCCGGACTATATACTTTGGTCGGACTGTTGGACCGTGAAGATACAAGACTCAAGACTTTGTCCCGTGTCTGGATGGGACTCTCCTTTGCGTGGAAGCCAAGCTTGGCGATCCAAATATTATATTTCCTTCTTTGTAACCGACTCCATGTAACCCTAGCCCTCTCCGGTATCTATATAAACCGGAGGGTTTAGTCCTTAGAGACGGAATCATAATCATCATAGGCTAGCTCCTAGGGTTTAGCCTCTACGATCTCATGGTAGATCAACTCTTGTAACACTCATATCATCAATATCAATCAAGCAGGAAGTAGGGTTTTACCTCCATCAAGAGGGCCCGAACCTGGTTAAACATTGTGTCCCTTGCCTCCTGTTACCATTAGCCTAAGACGCACAGATTGGGATCCCCTGCCCGAGATCCGCCGGTTTTGACACCGACAATGTCATCGACACATATTCCCACAAATACATTCACGAAATCAACCCCCTACCACCCCCACCCCGAAACAAAAAACACTCACGAACGCGGTTTGTATATCTCACACACACCCACGTAGGTGGGGGACGTGCATGAAGAGAAGAGGTGCATGCACGGCGCACGTACTCCCGTCTCTTTCCCAACCACACCCGCGCGGGTACCAGGTGGAGCTTATTTCTGTACAAAAAAGGCAGCCCACGTGGTAATTTGGCACCTGTACTGGTTGTCCACTTGGTGGAGGGAGGATCGTCTACCACTGGTGAACAAACAAATTGCGACTTGACGCGTTATGTTAAAAAAAGAGGCAAACCATATGGGGCCTACCTTAGAGGCAAGTCTCTATGCACTGGAGTACTTTTGATGTGTCCCGTCAACTCGCAGAATGAAGAGAAGCTTGCTTAGTACACCGTCTCCCCCGCCCACACGCGCGGAGGCTCGCAGGATGAGGTGAAGCTTGCTTAGTACTATTTCGCCTTACGGCCACTACCTCGCCCATGCGCACGGTGGCTCGCAGGACGAGGAGAAAAATTTACTACTCCCTCCGTTTACTCCTCGTCCCTACTACCTTCGTTATAGAGATTATATCATATTGTTTGGAATATATATGTCCTTTATTAGATTTCAACATGAACTACTAGTACATACTCCAAACGCTGATGTATACAGACGTGTTTTAGAGTGTAGATTCACTCATTTTGCTGTGTATGTAGCACTCTCCCTCGCCCCTTGACCCTCACCCACGTGGTGGATGTGCAACAATTCATTCGGTCTCATATAGCCAGAACGATATACACTTCACTACCATTATTGCTTGACTTCTCGAAGAGGCGAACAACCAATCGCAAGGTTAATATTTTGGAGATGCCAAACGCAAGGTTATAGGAGAACGAGTAGTAGGTGCCGCATCATTTATAAATAAAGTTTTTTTATTTAGTGGCACGTACGCAATATGATAGGTTCATATGGAGAGAAAAGGAAACCGCTCCACTATATACATAGTCAGGACGGGCCAGCCTACACGGTTGCTTGCTGGGGTTGCTCTCTTCACACTCTCTCGCACAAAACGACTGTGGCCACATCTCTAACATCCCGGTGGATCACGTCCGCCGGGGGAAGGGGTGGATGCTTAGTGTAGATGCGGTCGCCGTCGCCGACGGCGAAAACCCACTGTCGGCACGTCCCGATCAGGGGTCCCCGCCGTACTCTCTCACAAAGCCGGTGAGGTTGCCTTCGTCCCTTGCTCACTGCCGCGACGTGGGCAGTTGCCGCCTCCCGCCGCCCTCCTCAAGGTTGAGCTACGTCCCTCAGGTACAACTCCCTTTACAGCCGGCCTGCACCACTGCTCCAGCTGCCCACATCACTCCATGTGGATATTTCTCTACTTCTTTGCCCCGCACATACCTTTACTGACTTCTACATACTGTATTTGTGATGAGTTTATGTCTCATCAACTAGTCCCTGTAATCTTATTCTAATCACGCTTCTTCAATTTCTTTGCCACAGGGATGTTCATCTCGATTTTTGTGAAACTGCACAAAATGAACCGATGGTCAAAAGGTTGCAAACTTCATTTCTTAGGAAGCTTGAACATTGCCAGCAAATTGAAGCCTGGTTAGGGTTCACAGTTCAAGGGCTAGGGACTGCATGGATCACTTTTTTGTTTAGCTGCATCTGCTCCAAAATAAGTGTCAACTTTAGTAGTAGTACAAGTTTGTACTAAAGTTTGCATAAAGTTGAGACACTTATTTTGGAACAGAGGGAGTACATATTTGCTATGATCTGTCAATCATTGAGATGCAATAGCATGCATGTTAGTCTCCTTTGTATTTGATGAAATGTTGCAACAGGCAACCTTGGACGCAAGATACATGTAATAGAAGCTGGAAGCTTCATAGCATTGTTCAAACTAGCGGGTGCACCCGCGCATTTGCGCGGCTAGATTTTGATAGTTTATTCATTACCTAGTATGCAGTTTCTTTTAGCTTTGTATATGGTTCTTTGTAACTCCATCTATTCTTCACTTTTTCATCTATTTTGTCCTTTGATGCTTTTCTGGACTAACAACATAGGCTATAACATTCAATCTTACAATATAATTACTATACTTATATATCTTGGTAATACAAATAGGTTGGCTCAGTATATATCTGATATGCTACCATCCCCTATTTTGTGGATAACTTCTTCCTTCTCCTAGGCTTTGCTTCTTGTGCTTCATCATCATCTTCATTCCTTGTATTTTTTACTTTTGTTGTAAAATATTTCCCTTGCTTTCTGACAAATTTGTCCCGGTGCATTCATCCTCTGAGTCATCAGATATTACAGTAGGTCTCAGTCTCGTTTTTTGTCACTGCGAAGTTCACATGACGACGATGATATTTTGTCCTGACGTCCATCTTTTCTTGATTGTAGTTCCATTACTATCGTCTAGTTTCTCTTTAACATGCATCAGTTCACATGATAATTTGGTAGCTGAAACTTTATTATTTTTTGGCTGCAAAATAAATATGAATTTTCGAAATTAGACAAAAGTCTAAAAATTTAGAAGTGTGTAATGTGAATAAATAAACCACCTTTTTATCAAGCATGTGCTGCTTGCTTGTTCCATGTTTTAACACGGTACCCACCTCATCGTCCATCAATTCTTGTGTAAGATTTATAGTTAGAGAATTGTAAACATGATACTTTATTTTTAAAAGAAAACACCTTTACCTTAGCATGTGTACGCGCACATTTGCAAGGTTAAATTTTTAAATACAAAGTGGTTAGTAAAAATTGTCTCCATTTATATTTTATAAATATTAGTATGAATGTTGCTTGGGTGTTTATTGAGAAGTACATATTATACCTTTTAGCTTCTTATATGATGCTCATAGGGATAGGGTGTGCGTGTATGTTTATAGTGGTGAGTGTATGTGCGTATATATGAATGTTTGCGTCTGTATTGTGTTAAAGAAACTTGGTAAAGTATGCATGTGTGTTCATAGGGGTGAGTGTATGCGCGTATATATGAGTGTTTGCGTCCGTATTGTGTTAAGAAAACTTGCTTATATATCTACATATCTATTATTTCCACATTGTGATAATTGCTGTTATTTTATTTTATACCCACCCATCATTTTTACTACTACTTACTTTGTGTAGCCCGTGTATCAATTATAACGGGATGCTATAGGCCTAGTGGTTGTGACGCGGGTCCATTTGAGTCAGTAATAATGCTACCACTGTAGTTTTTATCTCAGAGTAAACATACGTATACATGTTACCCCTCCCTCCAGGCTTCAGTAAAAAAAAGTCCCCTGTTGGCTTTGCTCGAAAAAGAAAAAAAGTCCATCCCCACTAGGCTACACATCTAGATGCGCCACCACGCTACCGCCTCCGATTCGCAGCCAGGGATGGAAGATGTCGTTGCTGGCCTTCACAGAAGTAATTCCCATGCTACCTAGCTCTACTCGTTGGTTCTTTTCCTCTAATTTCTGTTTGCGAACATAGGATGCAAGCCCTAATCATGGCGATTGGCAATCCGGGGTGGACCAAGAAGCAGGGTCGAACTCTTTGAGTTGGGTGTTAGGTCGTTGGTAGCAGGCCATCCATGTCACGGCGGCATTGAGAACAAAAAAATGGTTGCTGGAGGGAGGCTGATTGTGATGGATCTGAGGCAGAGGATACACACCGGCCATGGTCCATGAGAAGTATATATCGGAGTATATCCGTATAAGCACATTGGGGGAGAAATAGCTATTTGCGGCCTTTTTAGTTGCTCATGTTTGTGGATTTGTACCAACGTAAGTGCTGTACTTCATTGTGTCCTTTCTAATGCAGATTATCTTATGTGCTTCCTTTTAGGATATTATATTAATCTTGTGTTTTAGGAGATGGCTATGCTATTGAAGATTTTCTCATGGACGTCTTAAATTGAAAAGGCCATAAGCTACCAGTTCACATGATAATTTGGTAGCTGAAACTTTATTATTTTTTGGCTGCAAAATAAGTATGAATTTTCAAAATTAGACAAAAGTCTAAAAATTTAGAAGTGTGTACTGTGAATAAATAAACCACCATTTTATCAAGCATGCGATGCTTGTTCGTTCCATGTTTTAACATGGTGCCCACCTCATCGTCCATCAATTCTTGTGTAAGATTTATAGTTAGAGAATTGTAAACATGAGACTTTATTTTTAAAAGAAAACACCTTTACCTGTAAAAGACCAATAAAAGTGCATGTATGAATGTATTTGAAAAGAATTACAGTTTGCGTCGCACTCTTATCATATGATAAGATTCTTCTTAACTTGGTAGCTGTCAAGTACTCATACTATATCTACGTAAATAAATAGTCTGTCTTTACTATTCGTAAGCTACTAATCAATCGATCTTTTGGATAAATTCCTTGTTCACTTAGGCCTCCATTTTTCATAGGCAATATTAGAGTCTTCATCTTCAAGAGTTGCAATTACTTTTTACTTTTGCATGCACCAGTTTTTTGTTCTCGCAGGTATTTTTGCTTTCTTTCTACAACACTTGTCCCGGTGCGTCCATCCTCCACGTCATCTAATAATACAATACATCTTCGTTTAGCATAGTCATTGAGGGGTCCATGTGATGATGATATTTGTCTCAATGCCTATCTTTGTTCAGCATAGTCCCATTAATATTGTGTGGTTCTTTTTTCTTAGGCACCAGTTCACATAACCTTTTCCTTGGTCGGTCATCATTATTCTGTGACTGCAAAATGAAACGCATTTAAAAATAATACATGCTTAAAAATCTAAAAGTGTGTATGGTGGAAACATTAATCTCCCTTTTAGCTCACATGTCTTGCTTCTTCGTTTTTTGTTCCAACGCGGTGTCCACTTTGTCATCTATCAACTGTTTGGCATACTGCAAGATAAGCCAGTGAGGAAGAACAGAAAAGATAGTACTTAGTTAATTATTTTGATGAATTAAATGCACCTTTACCTCCTCAGCTTTATTGTTCAAGTACAACATCTCTAGCAAGGCACAAATCTTCTTTTTACTGCCTAGTTTTGCTTGCCAAAAATAAGATTACTGCTGTTGAGCTTGAATCTAAAGATAATTTAACCTCGCCATTAGATGACAGACATCGCACATCTGAGTCTTCATCGTTAAATGTTGTATTTTTGACTTTTGCTTCGATGTGTTATTAGTAGACCAGAATAGATAATGTTTCATACTTGTGAAGAAGTTCTTGAATTTTGGATATATCTAGATCCCTACGTATTCTTGTGGCACATGTTGACTTTACGCACAAACCCATCAACAATTAATCTATTACATATTTTTGTTTTGTAATTAAAAGATGAGATTTCGAAATTATTGGACTTACAATTGCATTTTTGCACCATTGTTTAGGTCACTGTAAGGCCGGTTTGGTTTTGGAGTACATATTCATCCAAATAATAAGCAAACATTCTGATATCGTAACTTTGGTTTCAGCCGAAGATGTTAAGCCTGAAAATTTAATGCCAACCGCAATGGAGGAAGTTAGAACTTAAGACATTGGTATACACTCTGCATTTACTCTTGTATAGGAAAATAAATATCACAGATATAGGACAGTTTTGTGTTCTTTGTTTTTTTTTGTTCCACATGCTTCATCTGGGTAAGTAGTCCGATGACATCTGTCAATTTGGTGATTAATTACCTCATAGTTATAATGATTGATTAAACAAAAATCTGATTTATAACTGTAACATACCTGAGCATTGCTTACCTTTATATGCTTCTTGTTGTACTATGACCTTGGTATCGGACTCAAAGTAGTAATTCTGAAAAACTTTCAATAATCCTACATCTGTCAAATTGGTGATTAATTGCCACATAGGTAGAATGATGGATTAGCCCAAAATCTGATTTACAACTATGACTTACCTGAGCATTATTTATCTTTTTATATGATTGTTCTAGTATGTCCTTGCTAGCAAACTCAAAGTAGTAGTTATGAAAAACTTCTGATTATCTTTTCACCTCCTCTCTCTGTGTATTGTATGCAAACTTTTTTCTAATATCATTGTTCAGCGTGCCATATTTTGTGCCTCCCACAACCTATTGCTAAATGAATAAATATATTTCTTAGTTATCCTTTGATTTTTAAGTATCCATCTGATTTTTACGTATGGTAGCATGAGTTGTTTGGTCCTCTATGAAAATAACTACTATATACTTATCAACTATTGTTTGATACAGTACAATAGTCCACATTTCAAATTGTATATAATAAACCTGCTCATATGTGAAGATCACATCAAGACTCAGTCATCGATTGTTTTTGAAACAATAGTCTGCAATTAAATATGTATAGCATAAACATGTACATCCATCAAGACCACATCAAGGCTCATAAGTTCATTGGTTGTAGGATTGATTGTATCCCATGTTCTCGTTACTTTCACTAAAACATTCCAGTTTTGGTCTCTTGTTGAAGTTTCTCAACTTCTTGTATTCCCTAGCGTTTTCACTTCAAAAGGATTAAAACGCATTGCTTCAAAAGGATTGAAAAAGTTGTTGTCAATTGATAACATAAATATGAAGATTTTAGCTAAAAAAGTGAGTTCATAGTAATACTAATTACTAACCTTGTTGATTCAGGTGAGAAGAAAACTCAGATGGCTGGGTGTAACTTTTGTAGAAATCGAGTTGCATACCACATCATAATTTGGGCTGGCTTCGATATTTGTTGTGCTCTGAGTCTGAACATCTCGTGTCAGAGTCTGTTGGCTTCAATTGTCCTGGTGGTGGCAAGTCATGGCATCGTAGAGCTGGTTGGCTTCAGTTTTCTTGGTGTGGCGCAGAGTCGTGAGTTTGCTGGGTATCTTAGATTTCCATGGTGGGCGATGGCTGGGTGTAACTTCTGTAGAAATCGAGTTGCATACCACTTCATAATTTGGGCTGGCTTCGATATTTGCTATGCGCCGAGTCTGAACATCTCACGTCAGAGTCTGTTGGCTTAAATTGTCCTGATGGTGGCATTGTCGAGTCATGGCTTCGTAGAGCTGGTTGGCTTTAGTTTTCTAGGTGTGGCGCAGAGTCGCGAGTTGCTGGGTATCTTAGATTTCCATGGTGGGCGTGTGCTGGCTGATGGATGTGGCAGGCTGTGTATTTTTATGGATGAGTTCTCGCCGTTGTCTTTATGGAGTCCTTGTATGTTTATATTTCCAATTAAAGGCTATATGTGACAACATGATGATGGATGCGGTCAGCCATGTATTTTAATGGTGACCGTGTCCGTATGCATTCCTTTGCATGTGTATGTGTTTACGTGCTCTTGGCTTACCGAGTTAGGCACGTGTCCTTCCAAGTTCTGATTAGGCATTGTATGTGACAATTGTTGACACGTAACTTCTACTTTTCTCAATCCTTGTGTTGTGTTTTTTTCCGAAAGCATTGTTTCTGAACCGGTACGCATAAAGACGTGACAGTTCAATTTGCTGACAGGTACATATTTACATGTTACGTAATTTTTTTAAATCTGAGCCATTGTTATTCTGATCAAACAGTGGTAATAATATAAGTCTATGTGGAGTAACGTGGTGTCTTATTTGTCTTCTATTTTAATTATATAATAGATAGATAGATAGATGGAAAACTCAAAACGGTGCCCGGGCTCATCTGCTCCCTCTCAGTAAAAAATTCAAAAAAAATACTAGACCAATTCAAAAAATTCCAAATTTTTTTGTGGTGGTAGATAATTTGACGCGTGAGGTGCGCCCCAAAATTCAATTCATTTGGACATCTGAGCATCTCTCGGCAAAAAAGACAAATAGGGTCAAAACAGTGCGTGAACAGTATACATTTTTACAGACCCTGATTTTGTCTTTTTTGCCGAGAGCTGCTCAGATGCTCAAATGAGTTAAATTTTGGGGCCCACCTCACGCGTCAAATTATCTACCACCATAAAAAAATGGAATTTTTTGAATTTTTCTAGTATTTTTTTTTGAATTTTTTTAAGCGTGGGTGCAGATGAGCCCGGGTGCAGATTAGCCGCACTCATAGATAGATTTATCTCACTGATAAATTACAGTACGTACTATACTAGTACTTCCTCCGTTCCTAAATATAAGTCTTTGTAGAGATTTCACCATGAACCACATGTGAATGTATATAGATGCATTTTAAGTGTAGATTCATTCATTTTGTTCCGTATGTAGTTCACCTAGTGGAATCTCTACAAAGACTTACCTACTAGTAATAGTTAGCCCCCACTACTAGGAATTCAGTATCCTCTCCTTGAGCCACATCATCAAAATTAATGTAGCTGTTAGATGAACTAAATCAGTCCATAATAGCCGTCTGATCTAGACGTTGAGAGGCTCCGCACTAAGCCACATGCAAGCATGCAGAAATACCGTGGCATGCATGTGAGTGGGTTTTAAATCACTCTTTACATGTCTGCACGCAAGCATGCACCGGTAGCATGCATGTAAGTGAACTTTTAAGTCCCATTAACATGTCAAAAAGAAAAATATAATCCCATTATGCAGTAGGAGTTGGCTGATCTTTTTTCCTTACGTGGGATGATCTACATGATGATGGGAGTTTTTTTTAGTTTGGCTACCACATTTTTCATGTGGTTATAGAGTTTTTTTAGTTCTATGAAATCGATAATTTTACGCAGAGAGATATACGGCTGTTCCGCGGCAACGCACGGGGACTCATCTAGTAGTATTTAGGAATGGAGGGAGTACTATGTAAAGAGTTAGGTGTCGCACGGTGCCCAGAAAATATGGTGATAGTGTGAGGTGGGCCATGTAATCACCGAGCCTATGTGTTTTCACTGCTATTGCATTCCTCCGCTGTAAGAATGGAGAAAATTGCAATCTAGTAGTACCTCCTTTTGCCGAAAGCATGGGACATCCAGCAGTCCTACCACCTCAGTAATAAAGATCAATGAGCCGTCAAATCACATAGACCCAGCAGTAAGTTGGACGGATGAAGCAACCATCACTCTTGCGCCAGTGAGAGGTCGTGTCCGCTCTTCCCTGGCATGAATGCGGCACCAATTCTTTGGAGCAGCGCTGACCGTTTCGGGCGGGAAGCGCGTGCGGGCGATGGAGGGGCTTTGGGTAGGCTAGGCTAGTCAGGAGCGGGCGTGGCAGCTGTCCTCCTGTCCCTACCGGACACGCCCGGAAACGAGAGGATGCACCGACTCTCGCGACTAAAATCGTACACTACACACCATCTCTCTATAAGAGTAGGTCAATCTGTCGCTCTCTCTAACACACACATGATGTTACACACACACACACACACACACACACACGCACGCGCGCGCACACACACCTTGGTCCCGCTGCACCTTCTAACGTGACTTATTACACCTAGACGGAGGGAGTAGTAAGTACGAGATACGGTGGCACACTGACTTAGGTCGAATACAAGTGCCCAAAATCGTGTGCATGTTATAATAAGGATCCACTTAAAATAGTACGTGAGCGAACAGAGGGATCAATTGGACAGTGTTCCTGAGCAGTAGCGAGATGCGTGAGGTAAGATACACCGCTGGCGCTTTTATTTTTTCTTATTAATTTGTTTGTTTCAACCTCTGACTGGTGGGACCCAACGTACTACGTGGAGAGAGGTAAGGTGACTAAGGTTGCATTATTTCTGCACCACTGTGGATAGTCTTACCACCAAAGCCACATGACACGATTATAATTTAAATCCCAATGACTCCCACACACAAAAGAAACATGGCATGCTTGCCACACGACTGCAAGAATGTATAAAAGGTTATTTTCCTCTCGTTGAACATAACGGGAGGGTTGTGTTGCTGGTTAGCCTGTTCGCTCATCAAACTTGAGGTCTCGGGTTCCACTAAAAAAACTTGAGGTCTCGGGTTCGATAACTATACTTGAGCATAATTTGTGCCAGGAGGATTCTTTGACTGGTCAAAATGGATGGATACAGAGCTGTACAATCTCGTAATGACCGTATAATCACCTCATCACGTACTCTATAAGCTGCAGCCTCGGCGCTTGTTTTTTAGGGTTTGCATGCTTCACACTCTCTCTCCAGTATATATATATATATATATACACACACGCTGGAGCCTCAGCGCTTGTAGTTGCTCTCTTCACACTCTCTCACCCTCTCCAGATCTAAATAAGACTTCGTTGGCCTCTCTCTCCCCTCACTGCTGCTCAAAGAGCCGGCAGGATCCGTTCGCCAGGAAGGGAAGGAGGCTTAACGCTGTCGCCGTCGGCGAGGGAGGGAATCCACTACCAGCGCAGCTATTCACATTCACCCAGCGGCGGTGCAGGAGGGCCTCCGACCCCTTCTTCTTCGCCGCCGTCCCGTCGCCCACCGAACCATGCCCCAAGAACCTTAAGGTATAGTTTACTTATTCCACATGCATTGCTCTAGCTGCATGTATACCATGAATCTAGGACGTGGTTCAAAGAGGAAAGGAGTGGGGGAAAGTAGTGGAGAAAGTTGTATCGCATAAATCTAGGACGTGGTTCAAAGAGGAAAGGAAGGGGCAAAAGTACTAGTACAAACTGGCTATCCAGCACCTATGTTGGTCAAAAAGAGAAAACAATGACAAACGCAGTACACACATCTATAACAAACTGATGTTTTGTTTTGGGGGACAAGGCTGTAGAGTTTGAGGAGGACTAGATTTGCTGCGCTCACATAGGGAAAGGTGTCTAAAGATAACAAAACTGGGACCAACACAAATATCCTCCTTGGTTGTTTGTTCTTTGTTGCAACAGACTGTGCATGACCACAGTACATCGGTAGATGCGCATGGTGCTGGTGCATCCACTGACCCATGCAACTCTTTAGCTTTTGTTAATCTAAGTCCCTGTTTGGTTAAAAACTCCCTAGTCCCTACCTGCTTGGTTCCAGGGACTAAACATGGACTAGAGGTTATTAAATGACATGCTAAAAGACCATGTTACCCCTAGTAATGAACTAATAGAGACAAGGTGCGATGCATGGCAGGGGCAACTATTGGAAAAAGTCCCAAAAAGACTCCCTCGGGGTAGTCTTTCTTTAGTCACAAAAATGCCCACTTTTAGTCCCTAAAAGTCCCTCCTGTTTGGTTTAGATGGACTGACACGGAGTTTTTTCAGTCCCTACACCAAAATTTCCCTGTAAACAAACACCCTCTAATAATGCCGCTGGAAAATTGATGCAATGCCATATTTAAAAGCAAATTACATGTTTAACGAATTTTATTGTTAATATAATCTCTATGTTAATATTAATCAATGCCACCGTTTGAGAAATGCTACTGTCTTGCTTTCTTTCCCATCTAGATAAGGTAGATGCTTCTTTTTGTTGGCTTCTGTATCATCCACCGTTATTAACCACTAGTTGTTTTCTTTGCACCTTTGTGTAAACAAGGTTATCTACTTGACCTCGTTGCCATTGTGACCTTTTTGTTGCACTGCACAAAACACATTTGTTTTAAGAGTGTTTTGTGCAGTTCAACCAAAATGTCACACCGACAATGTTGCTTGATTGCTTGATCTTAGTGGAACTGCACAAGAGGAGATCTTACTTCCTATCCGTGTTGGCAAATTTGGTTTAGATCTTCTTCTTGTGAGTAGTTTGAATTCCGCATCATGAGAGGTCAGTACTAGCCTTATTCCACATGATTCTGCAGTGTGCTTTCATATGTTGTGATACTTGTATGGTAATGTTACTTGATTTTAGTGAACTGCACAAATGGAGACAAGACTTCCAATCTGTATGTGCACCATAATATCCCATTGAGGTAAGATAAGGATATTTCACAACTGTTGGCCTGTATTTTGCCACTTCCATCAGAAAATTAATGTCATTTTTTAGTGCTATACTTGTGCTCCCTAATTGACATGCCAAATCTTACATTGAAGGCGAAGCTTGTCTGTTATTGAACCAAGTGATGAAGGGGAAGAACAAGCGGAAAAACAAAAATCAACTCCCGGTGCTGTAATGAAGCACTGAAACTGTGATGACACAGGTAATGATATAGTTTTGCATCTTAATTTATTGCTATGTCTGGAACGAGCAATTGTTTTGCCACTGATTTAATGACACTCTTAATGTAATACATAATTATCTCTACTTGTGCAAATAGGGATCTTCTTTCAATATGACATATATTTTAGTGGAACTGCACAAGAAGATGTTGGAAACATTAAACTAATTGAGGAGTATATAGTAAGCATGGCAACCACAGTAGATAGCAACAGATGGTTCCGGAGAAGTGCTTCATCTGTATGCTCTACACAATAATCCTCCTGACAAAGGTTGGTACTCGTCCACTGATTTCATCCAGATGATTGAGCTTTGTCATCTCTATTGGTGTTGTGCTACTGTTTAGATACTGTCATGAAAAAGTGGTATTGTCCTTGAGAAGTGCTTCATCTGTGCTGTTTTAAATATTTCCTTTCCTTTTTTTCGAGCAAATAGGGATGCTAGCATTTAGTAGTCCTCTTGTCTCTGCACAACAGGACCATCTTCCTCTAAAGAAGAATATGGAGTACGTGAAGTGACTAGTTCCGATTATGCCAGGATGAAGAAGCCCTGTCTATCTTCTCACCAGAAGGAGCAGTTGAAGGATGGTTACATTACTCCCACAAGACTAAAGTAACTTCAGCTCAGAAGGACTGACAAATCTCCATTTTTTGCTGTGATGCGCGGGTACAATGTTGTTCTAGGATTCTTTCTGGTGAGTTCCATCTTTCTAAAAGTGTGCTCTACATGGCCATGTAGGTGCGTGTTTAAACTGTCAATTCATAGTATAGTTTGCTTTATACTAATCACTTTTTTGTATTTGTGCAAACAGGGGTGCTCAACTTGATTTCAATGGGAACTGCACAAAATGTTCATGAATACATCGAATCATTCATTTCCACCACAAGAAAGGAGGTGCCGATAAGTTCAAGGCGTTGCAACATATAAGGGCGAAATCATACAAGCTACGCGCGAATTTGGTTGATTTTGGTGGAACTGCACAAAAAGAATAGCTGGTTTATTTAGCATGAGGTGCCATGTCAATGTACGAACTGATGGCAAACCCTAGCCATTCCACAATCGTAGGCATTTGATATTTTGGAATGGGACAACCTTGTCAAATTTTGCTCATTGATTTTAGCAAGACATGCGTTTGATATTTTCGAACGGGACGCCCTTTGCTGTCATCAGCGTTGATCAATTTTTTCTTTATTCTTTAGTTGTGAAGTAAATATTGCCTCTGACATGTGAGTCGCTGAGATGCATAATCATCGATTGTTTTGAATGTTCTCTATGAATTGCCAGCCCTCTGTGTTTGATTGCAATGTACAGAAACGCTAAAAAACTACTCAAACTCTTTGTACTCCTTCTATTCCTTTTTACTTCGCACATTGTGAAAGTGAAGACTTTTTTGTATAAGATTGGTCAAAGTAGAGACACTTTGACTGCAGACAAAACTTGTATGTAGACTAGAAAGGACCGGAGGGACTACATGTGAAACTGCTGCAAACGAGGTGATCACCCTGGGAATAATGCTAGTACGTATTGTTTTGTATGTTCATCCAATGCCAATGATACAGGAATTCGAACTAATCGAAATAAATTCATTCATACACGGTCGGATTTCATATAAACATGCTGGATTTCATTACATTTCATACATTCTTCAACTAAAAAGGGGTGCGTTGGAGGTATAATTAATTAACCGAAGCTACTCACCTGTGTCCCGCTGAGCCGAACAGAAGCTTCAGTGACTTAACTGCAGGAGCAGTTGCGTAACTGAGATGTGGCCTGTTGGGCCCACATGTCAGTCAGCCAACTGCACTAGTAGTTAAGTAGAAGCAGCATTCTTCTACAGCACAGCTCTCCGACTCCACGTCGCCGCCAAGAAGCTAACCGGTCGTCAATGGTCAACCCGCCTAGCTTGGCTTCAACCGGAGGGTAGCAGTGGTGGCCTTACTTGGACCCGAGCGGTGGCGACCTACCGTGTTCTACTCTTCCTCGTTTTCTATGTGGCGCGGCCTCATTGGTAGCGGGGCGGGGCCTCGGCGGAGCCAGCGATGTCCTCTGTCTCATTGCCGGCGGACGGCGCCTCGGCGAAGCGGTGGAAATCCTCCCCCTCATTGCCGGCAGGGTGGGGCCTCGACTGAGCCGACGATGTCCTCTGCCTCGTTGTTGGCGGGGTGGGGCCTCGGCGGAGCCGGCGGTGTCCTCTTCCTTGTTGTCCACTCATAAGAGCTGGCATTGTCCTCTGCCTCATCCTCGTTCTCGCCAAAGAGCGCCTCGCCCGCTTCATCGCCCTCTTTGTAGGCGGCCGCAGCCTCCGCTACCCGCATGCGGTACCGCCAGCGCTCCCTCGCGGGCAGAGCGGTACGAGTCGAGCAGCGCCTCCTACTCCGCCCGCTCCACGGCGATCTGCTCCTCCGCCTGCAGGTGCTCCTACAGGAGATGGTGGTTCTAGGCGGCGTCGGCCCGCGCCTCCCAAAACTGCTCCTCACGCATCTGCCTCATCGTGTCCATATATTGGGCACGGGCCTCGCTGATGGACATGGTGTAATGCACCGGCGATGATGGCGCGGAGGAGGGGGTTGGCGCCGGATCGTCGACTACCATGTTCACCATTTTGACGTCGTCGTCCTCCGGCTGCCTGCCGGCCAGCCGGTCAGCAACAATGGTCGCCATCTCCTTGTGGTTCGTCGTCCGCCCGTCCCAAAGAGCGCTGGAGCGCGAGGAAGCCATGGTGGGCAGCAGTGGTGTGGACAGGAGAAAGGGAACAAATGCGGATGACTGCGGCTATGGCCGGCGCAGTAGTTTATATATCAATGGTGGGCGGCGGAGGAACGGACGTGTGGTGCCAGGGTAGCCACCTCGGCAACCGCGTATCATTAATGTGGGTGACAGATAGACGGACGGATGGCACTTGTGTCGTTTGAAGGCGGAGCAATCACCTGCACCGGGAAGCGGGGCGGGCGGTGCTGACTGTTTCGGGCGGAAAGCGCGCGTGGGTGAGGAGATGACTTTACTTGGAGAGAATGACAATGGGGACCCACCAGGGCCATAGCCTCACATATGCAGGTGCCTCCTTATTATATATATATATAACTATAATTTATTTTGCTTCCTCCTGGTTTCCTAACATCACGGTCCCACACCATTGTCAACCTATGTACTCCCTCCTTTCCGGTTTATAGGGCTTATCTCAAAATTTTAGTTTTTCCATTTTATAAGGCTCAATTTGGTTGTTTTCCATCACATGTTCAGATTCCAAGGTGCATTAAATCATTGCATGCAAGTATTAAGAGAAAATTGACCAATGCATGTACTTTATGCATGCATGCATTGCAATTAATGCATTTATAAACATAATTTTTTGAGGATAACAAGAGCATTAATTAGGTGCTTTTGCAAAACTACAAAAAGTATTCCACCACTCGCCATCTACCTTGATTGGTGAGATTTTTGAACTGAGCACTATAAACCGGAAAGGAGGGAGTAGTCAATAAACGAGAGAATTGCACAAGAAGCGGCTGACAGCTGGGACCAAGCAGCTCGAGCGGTATTTGTGTTTTTGAGGTGTGAGCACTGTAGAGTTTTTTGATGTTTAGCCCAGATATTAATTTTTCTCCTCTGAACAACAACGAAAACATCACTGCAGGTATTAACTGGGTGGGCTGTGGCCCGTCTAGCCCAGGCCAGATATCCAACCCAGATATTATTATTTTTCAAGATGAAAATGGCTAGCCCAGCTATACTTTTTTTTAGGAATACCCAGGCAAGGTCAAGTTGTTATTCTCTGCCCCACTGGCTGCAAATCTTTCCTAGGAGGGATGCATTAGGCTTAACAAGAAAATGGGCTTTAAGAAATAATAAATGGGATGTAATTATAAAAACTGAGCAGTAACTATAAAAAATGCACCAAACACGTAATTACTTTATAAAATATTATTTTCGGATACTGAAAATTTTAATTTCATTAATTGTTGCGAGCGCAATGTTTTGTTAGATTTTTATGTAATATAAATTTATATTGAAATTGTATTTAATCTGACTAGAAATTTTGGGATAAAAATATTTCAGTTCCCATCAAAATGTGGGAAATTTTATTCAATTATGTTTTGAACGGTTGGTTGAAATGGGCTGTACTTTTAACAAACTGTAAATGGGTTGTAGTAAATTCCATTAGAATTCAAAAATGGGCTGCACATTCTTAGAAATCTCAAATGGGCTATAAGTTCTCTGCCACACACTTCTGGCCTTACTAAGTTGACGCGTCCCCTAAAAAAAGAGTTGACGCGTATGCAAGGCTTTGTCAACTTATAGTCAACACACGGTTCTAGCAGTAGTGGCCGTTGGATGTCCATCCAACGGATGCCGTGCTTCTTCTTCAATCTCGGATATTCTAGCTTCACCCGCCCAAAAAAGATTCCTCCCCCTGACATCTGGGGCGCACCGTTTTGGAAGCTAACCTGTGGGCCTACAAAGTTGACGTACCAAGGGCTTTGTCAACTTAGTCAATATAAACGATTCTAGATGCAGTGACCGTATGATGTCCATGCAACGGCCATCGTGCTTCTTCAACCTCTGGTCTTCTTGCTCCAGCCGCCCAAAGCAGCACCGGTCGTGCCGCCTGCTCCTGCCTCCCGTGGCCGGCTGTGCTCCCGCGGAGGCCTCACCGCCCCCTACTACTCCCACCACTAGCCAGGCCATCCCTCCACTCACCCACACCACCTGTTATTCTGCGGTGATGGAAGCCTCACACCGCAGCTGAACCAGTGAACCCTCGTACTCCTCTCCGCATGGGAATCCACTGCCGCATCTTCCCCGGCTCCGCGTCGTCCCCTTCCAAGGCCTCGCCGTCGTCCACTGTCGTGGTGCTCTCGGTGCGGCGTGGTCAACATGGTCAAGGAATGAATTCCATCGGATGTGGTGTCACATCCCTAGTTCTGACAATGCCTAGTGCATGCATTAGAGTGTTGCTTCATGTTTAAATTTCATTTAAACCTGAAATGGGGATTGACTAAACCCTAGCACCAAATGAATTCAACTAGGGTCAAAATAAAATCTTTTTTTCATTAAACCCAAAATGCCCTGTAAAAATGTTCAACATTTCTGGTTTGAGGTGAAAGCATCTACCAAAAATGATTTATATTTTTGCAGGACATATTTGGTCACTGAATTAAATCATATAGTATTTTCATTTGGGCATTTAAATGCTATTAAATAATTCAAATGCTCAAATAATCATAAACTAAAATGTTTACTGTTGGATATATTCTAAACAGTAGCCATGATTAGTTTCATGATTTTTGAAAGTGTCTGAGTATTTTTAATAAAGCCCTAAATTTACAGAATAATAGAAAACAGAACTGAAATAGAAATAAAGGAAAGAGAGAGAGGATACCTGGCCTTACCCGTGCAGCCCACCAGAGCCGGCCCAGCTCCCCCACCTGGCCGGCCCAGCCCACCTCCTCCCCCCCCCCTTGTCCTCTTCTTCCTCTGCCAGTAGGCAGAGGCAAGGCGTGGCGCGCGCCCGAAGAGCTCCGGCCACCTCCTGCTTCGCCGTGGCAGCCTCCCCGACTCCCTCGCGACGCCACGGAGACGCCTCGACCCCCTCGACCGCCTCTCTCTCTCTGGACCCCCTCCTCCTCCTCTGCGCTCCCTCCCTCTCGTCACCGAACGCACCTGAGAGCGCCGCTCGCCGTAGCCATGACCACGGCCACCCCCTCTCCTCTCCGACGTGCTCCCGAGCTCCTGCACCTCGTCGCCAACCCCCTCACCAAGCCACGTGACCGGAAGAGCCCCGAAGCGCTGCCCCGACGCTTTCCCCCCCCCCTCGGCCACCGAAGATCGGCCTCGCCGTCCCGCTCGCTTCGACGCCTCCCCGGCCCCGTCGTCTGCACCGGCCAACTCCCCGTGAGCCCCTCTTTCTCGTCCCCCTAGTCATGTTGCTCAAGCTGCCCCCAAACCCCGTTGGCCATCACAGCCGAGAGCTCGGCTCCGCCAGCCATGGCGCCGCCGTGGCCAGGGCCACCGCAGCCCGCGCCTGAGCACGTCACCGTGCTCGGTGAACCCCCGGGAGCACGTAGCACTCTTCGATTTCTCTGTTAGTGCGCCGTAGCATCGCCCCCGATCGCGCCCGAATTCCGGCCGCCGCGGAAGCGGACGCCGCCGTCGATCTGGGTCGTCTCCAGCGACCCCACTAGCTCCAGACGACGCGGACGAGGCTCGGGGTTCCAACGGTGCCATCCGCGCCTCGAACCGTGGCCTGTGCTGCGATTCCGCGCATCGCCGCCGTCTCGGACCTCGCCGGCGGTTAGTCGCCGGCAGGTTCGACTGAGTTGACCAGGGGTTTGACCCCCCCTGGGTCGATGACAGGTGGGGCCAGCCCCCCTGTTAATTAGTTTAGTTTATTTTAACTAATTACCCCCCCTGCTGACACTGACATGCGGGCCCAGGCTCTAATTAAAATTAGGTTAGTTAGTTAGTCACTGACGTGTGGACCCCACACGTCAGGTTTGACCTGAATCTGCCCCATTGACCTGATGACGTCAAGGTGATGTCATGCTGATGCATTAAATAATTTTCTGGATTTAAAATAAATCAGAAAATCCAGAAAATTGTATAAACTTCTAAAATTCATAGAAAATTAACCGTAACTCCAAATTAAATAAATTATATATGAAAAATTATCAGAAATATTCAAGGAATCCATCTGTACCATTTTCATGCATGTTAGAACAACTTATAGGTGCTGTTTAGCACAAATCAATTAAATGGCATTTGAATAATCACATATGGAGTTTGAATTTGAATCTTGTATTCAAACCAACTTCATTTAATCTGTTGCTAGTTGCATTAGCCCAAAACACATTCATTTTGCCATGTCATGATCATGCATCATATTGTGCATTGCATTGATTGTGTTCCCTTCTGTGTTGCCGGTATTTGTCCCCTCTCGATAGACGTGATACCGATGATGCGATCGTTGACACTGATGAAGACTCAATGCTATCTTCAGAAGTGCCAGGCAAGCAAAACCCCCTTGTTCATTCCGATAAAATCCCACTCTTTCGCTCCTGCCCTCTTTTACTGCATTAGGACAACATCGATTCATCTGTTACTTGCTGCGGTAGCTGAACCCCTTTATCCTCTGCATGACCTGTCATTCCACAGTAATTAGATGAAACCCACTAGCATGAGTAGGAGTTGTTTGAGCCCTGTTGTGCCTACTCATTCATGTTTGTTTGTCATGCCTGCTACTGCTTAGAGTTGAGTCAGGTCTGATTCATCGGGGATGAATCAGAGGCGTGTGAACATGTCCTACTGTGTGTGAGCTAAGTGTGTGAAGACGATTTGGTAAAAGGTAGCGGTGAGAGGCCATGTAGGAGTACATGGTGGGTTGTCTCATTGCAGCCGTCCTCAGGAACTGAGTTCTGTGCTTGTGATCCATCATTCAGCTACTACCATACATTGGGCCCTGAAATATGACCCCGCTCGACTTCTTATTCACCCTTGTCCTCTGTCCAGGAGTTGCAAGTAGTTTCTGGTGTTTGTAGCTTACTGGAGGGCGTGGACAGCGCTGACCGTAGGGGTGGGCTGTGATGCGGTAGGTACGTGGCACGGTGTACCGGATGCCCGTTTGGTATCTCGGGAACCCTGTTCACATCGTTTGGGGCTGTGAGCGAAACTCCGGCCGGATCTCCTCATGGATGGAACCCGAATAGGCGATAAACCAGGACTAGAGACTTGAGTGTTTAGGTAGGTCGTGGTCTACACCCACGTCGGCTTTCGCTTGAAGTCTGCCAAGCACATGTCGTGTGCAGACGCTAAGTGGTGGAAACATGTATGAAGAAGTACACCCCTGCAGGGTTAACATCATCTATTCGAATAGCCGTGTCCGCGGAAAAGGACTTCTGGGTTGCTTATATCAGTTCATAGACAAGTGAAAGTGGATACTCTAAAATACGCAAGATAAGCGTGAGCGCTATGGATGGCGTTCTCGTAGGGGAACGAGAGCGGATCCATAGTGGTGTATTGATATGGTGAACATGTGGACTCGTGTGCGCCACCTCAAAAGAGTTACTTGCAGTCGTAGTTCAGGATAGCCACCGAGTCAAAGCTGGCTTGCTGCAGTCAAACTCCACCGTCCCCTTTGTTGATAATGATGCATGTGTAGATAGATCTGATGTAAGTCTTGCTGGGTACATTTGTACTCACGTTTGCCTATTTTATGTTTTTGCAGAGAGACTTCAGTCTCACTAGTAGTTCCGCTTGGACTTCGATGTTTAGCTTGATACCTCAGCCACGATAGCTTCCGCTTGTGCTTTGACTTGTATGCTCTGATTGTTGGGTCATGAGACCCATGTTTGTAATGTCTCGCTCCTCGGAGCCTATTGAATAAATTACTTGAGTCGTAGAGTCATGTTGTGATGCCATGTTGTATCTGCACATATCGAGCATATTGTGTGTATGTCAGGACCCCGACTCGATGTCACATCGATCTAGCTGGTAACACCTCATATCACTTTGCGGCCTCACGCACGGTATTCCCACGGGTGTCGTCTTACCTTTTCCCGGTACCGTTTGCGCCTTTTGGCTCACGTATATGATAGTGTCGCTAGCATCCATATGATAAGGAGCCCGGGCTGACATGACTAGTCGTAAACCCAAAGCGGCACAGACTTACAGGGACAAGCATCCATGACCCAGCTTCGAACGTGTCGGTCATCAGCAAGTGGGTCCGGGCTGTAGCACTGGGCTAGCAGGACTCCGGTAAACCGGGCTGTAGCGGGCTAACAGGACTCCGGTACTCAAAGCGTGACATTTCCCCGAAGGGACAGACACAGGAACGAAGAAGGACACATGCCGGCCAGCCTAAGTGTTCCAGAGCAGTAGCAAGCTACCATGGCTCAGCGGTAACACTAGGAGACATTTCCCGGTAAGAGAGGCTACTAAAGATAAACAACTAGATAGTCAGATCCCACACATACCAAGCATTTCAATCATACACACAATATGCTCGATATGTGCAAATACAACGAAGCATCACAACATGACTCTACGACACAAGTACTTTATTTAAGGCTCAAGGAGCCATACATATCATACACAAAGGTACGGGTCTCACGACCCAACATACAAGTCATACAGTCATACAAACCAGCAGCGGAAGTACATTGTCTGGGTACAGACAACTAGTAAAATAAAAGAGGCCTGGAAGCCTAGCTATACTACGTGGTCCATCACAAGCTCAGGGTCACCACCTGGGTCTTTAGCCTACTCGTTGATGTCAACGTCTACATAGAACCCATCAGAAGGGGTTGCAGCGTCTTCTGTAAAAATGTAGATTATAGCAACATGAGTACAAAGGTACTCAGCAAGACTTACATCAGATCCTACATACATGCATAGTATCAAGAAGGGTTGGTGGAGTTATTGCAGCAAGCCAGCTTTGACTCTTGGCTAGACTATCCTACGATACTCCAACTTGAAATGTTTTGCGCACACGAGTCCACTACTCACCACTTCAATACACTACCGAGGATCCACCTCCGTCTTCCTACGGAAGAGCCATCCTCGGCACTCACACTTATCTTGAGGCTTTTAGTAGTTTCCATTTACTTGTCTATGAACTGTATAGGCAACCAAGTAGTCCTTTACCGCGGACGTGGCTATTCGAATAGATCATGTTAACCCTGCAGGGGTGTACTCCTTCATACACGCTCTCACCACTTATCGTCGTTTACACGACATGTACTCGGCAACCTTCAAGCGGAAGCCCAACGTGGGTGTCGGCCACGACCTACCTAATCACCTAAGCCTCCAGTCCAGGTTTATCGCCTATTCAGGTTCCATCCGCAGGGAGTCCGGCCGAGGTTTCCCATACGGCCCCGAACGATGTGAACAGGGTTCCCGAGATACCTAACGGGTATTCGGTACACCCGGCCACGTACCTACCGCATCACAGCCCACCCCTACGGTCAGCGCTGTCCACGGCCTCCAGTAGGCTACAAACACCAGAAACTACTTGCAACTCCTGGACGGAGAACTAGGGTGAATAAGAAGCCGAGAGGGTCCATTGGTTTCGGGCCCAATGCATGGTAGTAGCTGATTCTTAAATCACACATACAGATCTCAGTGCTTAAGGTCGGCTTCAATGAAACAACCCACCATGTACTCCTACATGGCCTCTCATCGATACCTTTACCAAATCGTGTTCACCACACCACTCTCCTTACCGACATAACATTTCACTCCAGCCCATCACCCAGATGAACCAGACCTGACACGACTCTAAGCATAGCAGGCATAGCAAGGTAGGAACAACACATACATAGGGCTCAATCAACTCCTACACATGCTAGTGGGTTTCATCTAGTTACTGTGGCAATGACAGGTCATGCAGAGGAAATGGGTTCAACTACCGTAGCACACAGCAGTTTGAATCGCGTTGTCTTAATGCAGTAAAAGAGAGTAGGAGCGAGATCATGGGATTGTATCGATATGATCAAATGGTTGGTTGCTTGCCTGATGGTTCGATGCACTGATATGGTTCTTCGTTAGGGTAATCACGGTATTCCTCGGGGACAGAACCTGTCGCAAAGGACATCGATACACAAGCATCACCAAACAATGTGCAACAATATGATGCATGCATGAAACATGGCAATATGAGTGTGTTGGGCTAATGCAACTAAGCCAGAAGGGTTTGAACAAATTTGAATCAAAGATTCAAATTCCAAATTCAAATATGGCCTTTTAAAGTGCCTTTTCTTGTTTTGCTTAAAACATCAATTTAACTTGTTTGATCATGCATGAAAATGGTACAGATGGATAGATTGGATTTTTCTGATCATTTTTCATATATAATTTGTCCAATTTGGAGTTACAGAATAAAAGTTATGAATTTTTGAAGTTTAATTAATATTCTGGAATTTCCTGATTTAATTTAAATCCAGAAAATCAATTACTGCGTCAGCCTGACGTCAGTGTGACGTCAGCAGGTCAACGGAACAGGTCTGGGTCAAACCTGACAGTGGGTCCCGCATGTCAGGGTGATTAATTTAATTAAAAGTTAGTTAAAACTAATCCTGTTTAATTAACAGGGCTGGGCCCCACCTGTCATTGACTCAGGGGAGTCAACCAGGGCCCACCCGTGGTCAAAGTCAAAGTCGGCTGCCGGCGTGTAGCCGCCGGCGAGCCCGACGCGGCGGCGGAAGTGGTTTTTGCTATTTCGGCCACCAAATGGAACGCGGAGGCCACCGGAGTGGAGCTGAGGACAACCCGCAGCTCTTGGCGGAGTCCGTTGGGGTCGGGGTGGCCGGAGTCGACGCCGGCGATGACTTTGGCGGCCACCGAGGTTCGGTCGGAGGTGAACTTGGTGCTAGAGGGTTCGGTGAGGCTCGTGGAGTGGCTAGCTAGGTGCTGCGGGACGCGGTGAGCAAGATGGACACCATCTTGTGGCCGGAGGATGACCAGGAGCACGTCGGCAACGAGGTCCACGGCGGTGGGTGCGGTTGAGCTCCGGGAGGTTGCTACACGGCTCGGGAGCAAGAACGAAGGGGAGGGGAAGATGGCTAAGCTCACAGTGAGTGCGACGGAGTCCCTGGTGCGGCCGGAGATGGACCGGAGCGACGATGGCGTTGAAGGGGATCTCCGGCGACGGTGAGCTCGGGCGAGGTCGGTGCGGTGGTCTCGGGCGTTGCGAGCGCTCGGGGCTCGGCTGCTCGATGAAGTGGACAGCGGCGGAGCTCCTGGACACGGTGAGACGGCGTGGGGTGGTCGGAGGGCGTGGCTACGGCGAGGGGGTGGCGGCGATGGCGTCGGCCATGGCTGGGGCGTGCAAGGGGAAGGAGCTGGAGAGGAGAGGGGGTGTCTGGGGGGTTCGGGGGAGAGAGAGAGGCCGATCCACGGCGTTAGCCGGGCGAGGGAGGCGGCGAGGCGGCGAGCAGCTGCGTGGCGAGCTGCGGTGCCGCCGCCGAGCACCTTGGCTGCCTGCCTGGCGAGCCAAGCAGCTCGCTGGAGTGGTGGCCGGGCTGGGCCGGCCAGGTGGGCTGGCTGGTGGGCCTGCGGTGGCGTCAGGTAGGTTTTCCCCCTTATTTTCTGTTTCTGTTTTTATTTAATATATCTGCAACTTTGTTGAATTAAATAAAATACCTAGGCAACTTCAAAAATCACCAAACTATTCCTGGCCCATAGTTGGATTATTTCCAACATGAAACATTTTAGTTTGGAGATATTTGAGCAGTTAAATATTTTATATTATTTTAAATGCCCAAATTCAAATATTTATGATTTAATTCAAAACCCTAGGATGGCCTAGGAAAATGTGCACCACTTTTGGCAGAGGTTCTGAACCAAGACAAAAATGATGGGCATTTTAGAAGGGCATTTCAGGTTCATTGAAAATTATTTTAGTAACCCTAGTTGGTTTCAGAGGGGACTGGGGGTTCTGTCATCCCCATTTCAAGTTTCTGATGAAAGAGTAAACATGATGCAACACTCTAATGCATGACTAGCTAGGGTGTGACAACTCACCCCCACTCAAAAGAATCTCGTCCCGAGATTCGGGTTCCTTCGGGAAGAAGGCGGGATATTCAAGTCGAAGACGATCCTCCCTTTCCCAAGTTGCTTCATCCTCAGAATGGTGCGACCATTGAACCTTGAGAAACTTGATATTATGACGTCGCGTGGTACGTTCGGCTTGATCGAGGATACGAATGGGGTACTCCCGATATGTAAGATCATCTTGGAGATCAAGCATTTCGTGGTCCACTTCACGGACAGGATCCGAGAAGCGACGCCTGAGTTGAGAAACGTGGAAGACATCGTGAACTCTGGAGAGGTGCGGAGGTAGTTCCAACTGGTAGGCAACTTCTCCCCGTTTGGCAAGAATGCGAAAAGGTCCAATGTAACGAGGAGCCAATTTGCCTTTGATACCGAAACGATGGGTTCCCTTCAGAGGGGTGACCCGAAGATAAGCCTTCTCGTCAACCTCGAAAGTCATAGCCTTATGTTTTCGGTCATATTGACTCTTTTGACGAGATTGGGCTGTTTTCAACTTTTCACGAACGATACGAACTTGTTCTTCTGCTTCCTGAATCATATCCGGGCCAAAGAATTGTCTTTCCCCGGTCTCTGACCAGTTAAGGGGCGTTCGACATCGTCGTCCATAGAGAACTTCAAAAGGGGATTTACCCAAGCTAGATTGATAGCTGTTGTTGTAAGCGAATTCGGCAAATGGAAGGCACTTCTCCCAGTCCATTCCGAAAGAGATAACGGAGGCTCGAAGCATGTCTTCTAGAATCTGATTGACGCGTTCCACTTGACCACTCGACTGAGGGTGGAAAGCGGTGCTAAAGGAGAGACGGGTTCCCATAGCATTTTGGAAACTTTCCCAAAATCGAGAGGTGAAAAGACTTCCTCGATCCGAGTTAATTTCCAGAGGAACACCATGGAGAGACACTATTCGGGAGATGTACAAATCTGCCAGCTGACTAGCGGTTATACTCTCACGAGCAGGTAAAAAATGAGCTACTTTGGAAAGACGATCGACCACGACGAAGATAGCATTATTCCCTCTCTTGGTCCTGGGAAAACCGGTAATGAAATCCATACCAATTTTATCCCATTTCCATTCAGGAATAGCTAAGGGTTGAAGGGTGCCAGCAGGCCGTTGATGCTCTGCTTTTACACGTCGACAGACGTCGCAATTTGCAATATACTGAGCAATTTCTCTCTTCATCCTAGTCCACCAGAACCTCTGGCGTAGGTCCTGATACATCTTAGTACTACCGGGATGAATGGTGAGAGGAGATTCATGAGCTTCCTTAAGGATCAATCACCTCAGGTTGCGCACTTTGGGAACCACTAGTCGATCCCCGAAGTATACGACCCCTTGATCATTAATGGAGAAGCAATTCGCAATTCCTTTCTAAATGTTTCTCTTGATGCGGGAGATTCCCGGATCTACCTTCTGTGCTTTGATAATTTGATCCGTAAGGGTAGGTTTTGCCACCAAGGTGGAAAGAAAACCTTGAGGTATAATGTGAAGGTTAAGCTTCCGAAATTCCTCATGGAGAAGCGGTTGACTTTGTTGTAACATCAGGTTGTTACAATAAGATTTACGACTTAGCGCATCAGCCTTGACGTTGGCTTTCCCTGGGGTGTAGGTTATTCCTAAGTCGAAGTCTGTGATCAATTCAACCCAACGTCTCTGCCTGAGATTCAAATCCGGTTGGGTGAAAATGTACTTCAGGCTTTGGTGATCAGTGAATATTTCGCAACGATTACCGAGGAGGTAATGTCGCCAGGTCTTAAGTGCATAGACTACGGCTGCAAGCTCTAGATCATGAGTAGGATAATTCTCCTCATGTGGGTGCAATTGCCGTGAAGCGTAAGCAATTACGTGTCGATCTTGCATGAGAATGCAACCTAGTCCTTGTCGCGAGGCGTCGCAGTAGATAACAAAGTCCTTGGAGAAGTCTGGCGGTACCAGCACGGGAGCAGAGGTCAGGCGTCTTTTCAGTTCCTGAAAGCTGTGCTCACATTGTGGGGTCCATTTGAACTTCTTATCTTTCTTGAGGAGTTCGGTTAGAGGTTTAGCAACTTTGGAGAAGTTCTCGACAAAGCGACGGCAATAGCTCGCTAAGCCTAGAAAACTCCGAACTTGCTTGACCGATTCGGGTGGAGTCCAATTAAGGACGGCTTGAACTCGCTCAGGGTTAACAGCAATACCTTTACCAGATATTACATGACCCAGATAGGTCACTTCTGACAACCAGAATTCACATTTTGAAAATTTGGCATAAAGGCGATGCTCTCGAAGTTTCTTCAACACTAGCCTTAAATGTTCGGCATGTTCTTCCTCGTTCTTGGAGTAGATGAGTATATCATCGAGATAAACTACGACGAATTTATCCAAATACTCCATGAAGATTGAGTTCATTAACCGAGAAAAGGTGGCTGGAGCGTTGGTTAATCCGAAGGACATGACGGTGTACTCGTATTGGCCATAACGAGTAACAAAGGCCGTTTTGGGAATGTCCCTGTTTCTGATTTTGATTTGATGGTAGCCCAACCTCAAATCCATCTTGGAGAAGACTGAGGATCCAGCGAGCTGATCATACAGATCGTTGATCCTGGGAAGTGGATATTTGTTCTTGATTGTGACCAAATTGACAGGTCGGTAATCTACAACCATCCGATCCGTACCATCCTTCTTCTTGACGAATAGGACGGGGCAAGCCCACGGAGATGAACTAGGGCGGATGAAACCCTTTTTCAAGGATTCGTCGAGTTGTTTCTTAAGCTCGGCTAGTTCTAGGGGTGCCATTTTATAAGGTCTTCTAGCAATCGGAACGGTTCCGGGGATGAGGTCGATTACGAACTCAACATCCCTGTCAGGTGGAACACCTGGCAATTCCTCTGGGAAGACATCCGGGAAGTCACGGACTACCGGAACGTCCTCAAGGTCTGGCAAAGGGCTAGCGTTAAGGGAATATAATTGTCGCTTGGCTATTCGGGTCAAGACATTGACTATCTTCCCCGAAGGATGGGTGAGTTGAACAGTCCTAGAGAAGCAATCAATTTGGGCATGATGAGCTGACATCCAGTCCATACCCAGAATGATATTAATATCTGAAGATTTAAGGGCTATCAAAGATGCGAGGAAAACAAGTCTGTCGACTTGGGTTTCATTTCCATAACTTACCCTAGAGGTCTGCCATCTAGAACCAGGGGTAGAAATTTCCATAGTGGACGGCAAGTCACAGAATGCAACGTTATGCAAACGAGCATAATTTTCAGATATAAAAGAATGAGAGGCTCCTGTATCGAAAAGAACAGATGCCGGGTGGCAATTAACAAGAAGCGTACCGAGAACGACGTTGGGGTCCTCTTGAGCTTCTTCGGTAGAGATACAGTTGACATGGCCACGTGAAGCGGTGACCGGTTTAGCATGAAACACTTTCCCTATCGGCTTGCCACGGCCAACAGCTTTAGCAGATTGATTTGGGTTGGTCTGGGGACACTCACGCATATAGTGGCCAGATTCCCCACACTTGAAACAAGTCACGGAACTGGTACGTGGAGGAGCATTATTGGTTGGACCCCCATAGGGCTTGGCCGGTGCAGACTGTTGAACAGGGCGAGGCGCCTGGAAGGATGGCCTCGGTGTGAACCTGGGTGGCAGGGCGGTGTTGGGTACCCACACGCGGCGCTTCTGAGGACCAGCACCGGATGAGGAACCCATGTCACGTCCATGCTTGCGTGTTGCGTCATAGTCAGTCTGACCAGTTTCAGCACTGATGGCTTTGTTGACAAGTTTCGAAAAAGATGTGCACTCATGCAGACGGAGGTCGCGGCGAAGCTCAGGACTAAGTCCCTTACGGAACCTTGCTTGCTTCTTGGCGTCAGTAGACACTTCCTCAGTTGCATATCGGGCGAGATTACCAAACTCTCTGCTATAGGCATCCACAGAAAGTCGGCCTTGGGTGAAACTACAAAATTCTTCACGTTTACGGTCCATGAGACCCTCCGGATTGTGATGTTCACGGAAAGCCTCGCTGAACTCAGCCCAAGTGGTGACATGGCCCGCTGGGTGCATAGCTCCATAATTCTCCCACCATAGACTGGCAGGGCCTTCAAGATGATATGCAGCAAAGGTGACCTTGTCAGCCTCCGCTACCAGCGCGGAACGCAGCTTGTGAGAGATACTGCGAAGCCAGTCATCAGCGTCGAGAGGCTCGACGGAGTGGTGGAACGTGGGTGGATGCAATTTGATAAAATCACTGAGTGACACCACGTTAGCCCTCTGATGGTGTGCTGTATTCTGTTCAATACGCTCCAACAAACGGTTTGTCTCCCGCTTGTTTCTCTCAGCTTCCATCATAACCTGGGCTAGTGAAGGAGGATGAGGCAGATTTGCATCCCTGGCTTCACTGCCTTCGGCCTGCTCTTGGGAAGCAGGGTTAGCGCGCGTGTTGACCATCCTAGGTAAACAAGACAATGATTTAGTCAGAATGATAAAATTCCGACATAGGATACATAATGTAAGGAATAACTCGGAATGCAAGATGATCATCCGTATGACATGGTAGATACAGAAACTGCTTCTTTTATTCCATCATCATACACACCATACAAGGTTTAGTACAAGACCAAACAAAGTACTATTACGGTGAGAAAAGGATTACATCTCATCGGAGGCATTCCAAGCTCCTATACATTATTTTTCTACACCTCCGGAAAGAGTACAACTAGGTCATATCCCACGAGTCACGCAGGACGATAGACGACACGGCTAGTGCGAACTAGTGATACTACCCCTAATTCAGACCGATCCGTAGTAGTCCTCATAGAAGTCACCTCCATAGCCTGGAAGTTCAACATGATCATCCGGAAACAGACGGTCTCGCGGAGCTTGTGGACCATAGGGGCTAGGATGAGGCCTTGGACCAACAAACGGTGGCCTGCGGGGACCGCGAGGTGGGGTGATGCCTCCTACATCACGCCAAACCATCACGTCTGGCAGAGCAGATCTCACAGGATAGAGATCGCGCATATCTGAATATCCAGCTTGCACCGCCGGTGCGAACCGAGTCAAAGTAGCCCAGTGGTCAGCACGGGTATTGAAGAGCTCTAACCTTAAGGCCCGATTTTCATGGTCCTTATCCTCGAGCATCTCAGCAGTGGTGCGAGTCCGTGAATCCTCCTGAGTGGAGTCAGCATAGATAGCCTGGAGATACCCTTGTGCTCCCGGAAGTGATCCTGGCATATACCGGAAATCAGAGTCCCGAAATAAACCAGATCTGACTCGCATAATGGTCATCATAGAGTAGGCTGCGTCCTGCACAGCCATCTCAATAGTAACCCCGAGTCCATAGGAGCAGTGAAGAGGCTCGGTAGATCCAGGATAAGATGGAAATATCCTGACAGTGCAGAGATACTGGCTTTGATTGAAGTCCCGAAATTGCTCTTCGACCGTGTACTCAGGATACCAGCGGTATCCAGCCTCAGTCATTACCCTGACCAACTTAGCAGTATGGCCGGGTACATCTAGGCATCGAGTCAGGCGAACCACTTGATTGAGGTCGCGAGTGGCCATCTGAAAGCACAATCATAATGCAAAGGCATTAGAATTTCTAGCAAAATTTCGGCAGCATAACAGCTGTAAATGCTCAAAAAGAATTTTGAGACATTTAACAAAGGATTTCGTACACACTCAACATCACCATATCAAAGTTCTGAAACCATTCTAACAACATAATGTGGTAGTAGAACTGAACTAGGCTTGTAACCATCAAACTTATAAGGTACTACTGATTAGTAACTCGTGATCCTGATAGAGAGAACAGATCCTAATTCCTTAACCCCCGGTGGAAGAATGGACTGACTCAGATCAGAATGTCATAAGATAGAGGAGTAAAAAGAGCCTTACGTTCCATCCCACAAACAATTCCCCTACATATAACTAAAGAATTTCTAGACTCACCATCGACCAGTTTGGCTTGGAGAACCTACAGGCAGTCCGGCTCTGATGCCAACGCTGTTAGGACCCCGACTCGATGTCACATCGATCTAGCTGGTAACACCTCATATCACTTTGCGGCCTCACGCACGGTATTCCCACGGGTGTCGTCTTACCTTTTCCCGGGACCGTTTGCGCCTTTTGGCTCACGTATATGATAGTGTCGCTAGCATCCATATGATAAGGAGCCCGGGCTGACATGACTAGTCGTAAACCCAAAGCGGCACAGACTTACAGGGACAGGCATCCATGACCCAGCTTCGAACGTGTCGGTCATCAGCAAGTGGGTCCGGGCTGTAGCACTGGGCTAGCAGGACTCCGGTAAACCGGGCTGTAGCGGGCTAACAGGACTCCGGTACTCAAAGCGTGACATTTCCCCGAAGGGACAGACACAGGAACGAAGAAGGACACATGCCGGCCAGCCTAAGTGTTCCAGAGCAGTAGCAAGCTACCATGGCTCAGCGGTAACACTAGGAGACATTTCCCGGTAAGAGAGGCTACTAAAGATAAACAACTAGATAGTCAGATCCCACACATACCAAGCATTTCAATCATACACACAATATGCTCGATATGTGCAAATACAACGAAGCATCACAACATGACTCTACGACACAAGTACTTTATTTAAGGCTCAGGGAGCCATACATATCATACACAAAGGTACGGGTCTCACGACCCAACATACAAGTCATACAGTCATACAAACCAGCAGCGGAAGTACATTGTCTGGGTACAGACAACTAGTAAAATAAAAGAGGCCTGGAAGCCTAGCTATTCTACGTGGTCCATCACAAGCTCAGGGTCACCACCTGGGTCTTTAGCCTACTCGTTGATGTCAACGTCTACATAGAACCCATCAGAAGGGGTTGCAGCGTCTTCTGTAAAAATGTAGATTATAGCAACATGAGTACAAAGGTACTCAGCAAGACTTACATCAGATCCTACATACATGCATAGTATCAAGAAGGGTTGGTGGAGTTATTGCAGCAAGCCAGCTTTGACTCTTGGCTAGACTATCCTACGATACTCCAACTTGAAATGTTTTGTGCACACGAGTCCACTACTCACCACTTCAATACACTACCGAGGATCCACCTCCGTCTTCCTACGGAAGAGCCATCCTCGGCACTCACACTTATCTTGAGGCTTTTAGTAGTTTCCATTTACTTGTCTATGAACTGTATAGGCAACCAAGTAGTCCTTTACCGCGGACGCGGCTATTCGAATAGATCATGTTAACCCTGCAGGGGTGTACTCCTTCATACACGCTCTCACCACTTATCGTCGTTTACACGACATGTACTCGGCAACCTTCAAGCGGAAGCCCAACGTGGGTGTCGGCCACGACCTACCTAATCACCTAAGCCTCCAGTCCAGGTTTATCGCCTATTCAGGTTCCATCCGCAGGGAGTCCGGCCGAGGTTTCCCATACGGCCCCGAACGATGTGAACAGGGTTCCCGAGATACCTAACGGGTATTCGGTACACCCGGCCACGTACCTACCGCATCACAGCCCACCCCTACGGTCAGCGCTGTCCACGGCCTCCAGTAGGCTACAAACACCAGAAACTACTTGCAACTCCTGGACGGAGAACTAGGGTGAATAAGAAGTCGAGAGGGTCCATTGGTTTCGGGCCCAATGCATGGTAGTAGCTGATTCTTAAATCACACATACAGATCTCAGTGCTTAAGGTCGGCTTCAATGAAACAACCCACCATGTACTCCTACATGGCCTCTCATCGATACCTTTACCAAATCGTGTTCACCACACCACTCTCATTACCGACATAATCATTTCACTCTAGCCCATCACCCAGATGAACCAGACCTGACACGACTCTAAGCATAGCAGGCATAGCAAGGTAGGAACAACACATACATATGGCTCAATCAACTCCTACACATGCTAGTGGGTTTCATCTAGTTACTGTGGCAATGACAGGTCATGCAGAGGAAATGGGTTCAACTACCGTAGCACACAGCAGTTTGAATCGCGTTGTCTTAATGCAGTAAAAGAGAGCAGGAGCGAGAACATGGGATTGTATCGATATGATCAAATGGTTGGTTGCTTGCCTGATGGTTCGATGCACTGATATGGTTCTTCGTTAGGGTAATCACGGTACTCCTCGGGGACAGAACCTGTCGCAAAGGACATCGATACACAAGCATCACCAAACAATGTGCAACAATATGATGCATGCATGAAACATGGCAATATGAGTGTGTTGGGCTAATGCAACTAAAACCAGAAGGGTTTGAACAAATTTGAATCAAAGGATTCAAATTTCAAATTCAAATATGGCCTTTTAAAGTGCTTTTCCTTGTTCTGCTTAAAACATCAATTTAACTTGTTTGATCATGCATGAAAATAGTACAGATGGATAGATTGGATTTTTCTGATCATTTTTCATATATAATTTGTCCAATTTGGAGTTACAGAATAAAAGTTATGAATTTTTGAAGTTTAATTAATATTCTGGAATTTCCTGATTTAATTTAAATCCAGAAAATCAATTACTGCGTCAGCCTGACGTCAGTGTGACGTCAGCAGGTCAACGGAACAGGTCTGGGTCAAACCTGACAGTGGGTCCCGCATGTCAGGGTGATTATTTTAATTAAAATTTGATTAAAACTAATCCTGTTTAATTAACAGGGCTGGGCCCCACCTGTCATTGACTCAGGGGAGTCAACCAGGGCCCACCCGTGGTCAAAGTCAAAGTCGGCTGCCGGCGTTTAGCCGCCGGCGAGCCCGACGCGGCGGCGGAAGTGGTTTTGGCCATTTCGGCCACCAAATGGACCGCGGAGGCCACCGGAGTGGAGCTGAGGACAACCCGCAGCTCTTGGCGGAGTCCGTTGGGGTCGGGGTGGCCGGAGTCGACGCCGGCGACGACTTTGGCGGCCACCGAGGTTCGGTCGGAGGTGAACTTGGTGCTAGAGGGTTCGGTGAGGCTCGTGGAGTGGCTAGCTAGGTGCTGTGGGACGCGGTGAGCAAGATGGACACCATCTTGTGGCCGGAGGATGACCAGGAGCACGTCGGCGACGAGGTCCACGGCGGTGGGTGCGGTTGAGCTCCGGGAGGTTGCTACACGGCTCGGGAGCAAGAACGGAAGGGAGGGGAAGATGGCTAAGCTCACAGTGAGTGCGACGGAGTCCCTGGTGCGGCCGGAGATGGACCGGAGCGACGATGGCGTTGAAGGGGATCTCCGGCGACGGTGAGCTCGGGCGAGGTCGGTGCGGTGGTCTCGGGCGTTGCGAGCTCTCGGGGCTCGGCTGCTCGATGAAGTGGACAGCGGCGGAGCTCCTGGACACGGTGAGACGGCGTGGGGTGGTCGGAGGGCGTGGCTACGGCGAGGGGTGGCGGCGATGGCGTCGGCCATGGCTGGGGCGTGCAAGGGGAAGGAGCTGGAGAGGAGAGGGGGTGTCTGGGGGGTTCGGGGGAGAGAGAGAGGCCGATCCACGGTGTTAGCCGGGCGAGGGAGGCGGCGAGGCGGCGAGCAGCTGCGTGGCGAGCTGCGGTGCCGCCGCCGAGTACCTTGGCTGCCTGCCTGGCGAGCCAAGCAGCTCGCTGGAGCGGTGGCCGGACTGGGCCGGCCAGGTGGGCTGGCTGGTGGGCCTGCGGTGGCGTCAGGTAGGTTTTCCCCCTTATTTTCTGTTTCTGTTTTTATTTAATATATCTGCAACTTTGTTGAATTAAATAAAATACCTAGGCAACTTCAAAAATCACCAAACTATTCCTGGCCCATAGTTGGATTATTTCCAACATGAAACATTTTAGTTTGGAGATATTTGAGCATTTAAATATTTTATATTATTTTAAATGCCCAAATTCAAATATTTATGATTTAATTCAAAACCCTAGGATGGCCTAGGAAAATGTGCACCACTTTTGGCAGAGGTTCTGAACCAAGACAAAAATGATGGGCATTTTAGAAGGGCATTTCAGGTTCATTGAAAATTATTTTAGTAACCCTAGTTGGTTTCAGAGGGGACTGGGGGTTCTGTCATCCCCATTTCAAGTTTCTGATGAAAGAGTAAACATGATGCAACACTCTAATGCATGACTAGCTAGGGTGTGACAGTGTATGCTATTGAAATGCTTGGTATGTGTGGGATCTGACCATCTAGTTGTTTATCTTTAGTAGCCTCTCTTACCGGGAAATGTCTCCTAGTGTTTCCACCGAGCCATGGTAGCTTGCTACTGCTCCGGAACACTTAGGCTGGCCGGCATGTGTCCTTCTTCGTTCCTGTGTCTGTCCCTTCGGGGAAATGTCACGCAATGTATACCGGAGTCCTGTTAGCCCGCTACAGCCCGGTTCACCGGAGTCCTGCTAGCCCAGTGCTACAGCCTGGATTCACTCGCTGATGACCGACACGTTCGATGCTGGGTCATGGATGCCTGTCCCTGTAAGTTTGTGCCACTTTGGGTTTACGACTAGCCATGTCAGCCCGGGCTCCTTATCATATGGATGCTAGCGACACTGTCATATACGTGTGCCAAAAGGCGCAAACGGTCCCGGGTAAAGGTAAGGCGACACCCGTGGGAATACCGTGCGTGAGGCCGCAAAGTGATATGAAGTGTTACATGCTAGATCTATGTGGCATTGAGTCGGGGTCCTGACATGTGGACTGTACGTGGACAGGCTGACAGCTGGGTCCACGGCCGCAGCAAGGAAGTGCCTCCTTATTACGCGGAAAATAATGATTCCTCCACCTGGCAACTGGGACCCACCGGACGGGCCACTATATTTTGTGAAAAAACCGTTTCCCCCCTGACTGCTGGGACCCACCAGCTACATCTTCGCACGCAAGGAAGTGTGTCCGAAAAAACGATTCGCCCCCTGACTGTTGGGACCCACCATCTACATCTTCACACGCAAGGAAGTGCCTGACAGTCGGGACCCACCTGGTCAAAGCGTACGTAGCGTTGTCATTCTGGTCGCGAACGTGTACGTACATACTGGTGGATGTAGAGGCGCGCACGTGTCATAGTAGAGGCACACCCGTGTCGTAGTAGAGCCGCGTACGTGCCGTAGTAGAGGCGCGCACGTAGCATGTACACATACGTACAACGGCCAGTGTGCAAGAAAGAAAATACGACCACGTATGTGTACATACGGGCGGAGTCTCGAACGCCTACTCGTGCATATGTACGGCCAGGGCTCGTGTACATGGCTGGGTCGGAATGGAGAAACAGCGTCGTCGCCGTGTTCTTGGGGAGCCAACCGGCTGGGTCAGAACGGAATGCGTCCTCGTGTTCATCGGGAGGGCTTGGACGGAACAGGCGATGGAAACGAGGCCTGGCGTATCGCAGAACAGAGGAAACGGCCTTGTGTTCGACCGGGCACGTTCGAAATGGTATCCTATTCATCGGGAGGGGTCTGGTGTACCGCAAAATGGAGGAAACAGACCTCCTATGGTCGAAACGGGGGTCCTGTTGATCGGGAGGGGTGTGGCGTACCGCAAAATGGACAAAACGGACTTGTGTTGGAGCGCTACGGTCGAAATGAGGGTCCTGTTCATCGGGAGGGGTGTGGCGTACCACAAAACGGGACTCCACGGGATATTGTTCATCTCTACCGTCGACCTCCTCCAGCCTCCACGGGCTACCGTCGACCTCCTCCAGCCTCCACGGGCTCCTGTTCATCCAGCCTCCACCACGCGCTACTCCACCGGCTACTGTTCAACCACCCCTCCACGGGCACCCCTCCATCGTCTACTATTCATCCAGCCCTCCTTGGGCTCGTCCTATTCATCCAGCCCTCCATGGTGTCCTATTCATCCAGCCCTAGCCGACTCGATCGAGGCAACGCCACAGGGTCGTGTTCATCCACCCCCACCGATCACTGTTCATCCACCCCCCCGCAACGCTCACTGTTCATCCAGAGAGGCAGCATCGATCGGCTTCAGTTAGCATCAATAGCGGAGGAATCTCTTGACGCGTAGCCTGCTGTGCAATCGCTCGGGTTCAGTTAGAGACCGACGCCTCGCTTGGGTTCAGTTAGAGCCAATGCCTCGCACACACGTGCGTACATGTATGAGAGAAACGCGCATCGCTCGGCCCCCGACTGCCCACCGTAACTGGGAACTCCCCAAAATTTTCCTCGCCCTCGCTTCTACCACGGTTTTTCCCGTCATGGATGGCCCAAAGAATGTCATGCAGCCGCATGTCCGGCCCGCCCAGGACGAAAAGCCCATTTTCTGTCATGATTTTTTGTCATAGAAGTAGGAGCCCACCACATCTATGATGATACCGGGTTTTGTCACAATTATCGTCATAGAAGTGTCATAAGTATGACAGAAAAAATTTCGTTCGGCCCAAAATGTCACAGATGTGTCTTTTTTTGTAGTGTCAACACGAGGTAAGTAGGGTGAATCTCGGGTTTAAAAAGCCAAGAGTAGAATACCTACTACTAAGTGGCATCACGAGATGCTTTCGAGAATGATGGTGGCCGGAATCATCACACAGGGACACTCGGACAGCATAACGGCTGTAAATGCTCAAAAAGATTTGAGACATGCTACTAAAAGGGTGGCATAACCACTCAGAAGCACAATATCAAGGTATAGAGATCAACAGTTAACATACAGAAGTAGTAGGAACTAAACTGAGGCTTGAATTCAACAATCTTACAAGTCTACAGATTAGTAACACGTGATCCTGATAGAAAGAGGAGATAGCCTAGTTCCTTAACCCTGCAGGAGAGATAGGATGACTCGGATCAGAATGGCATATGGTAAAGGAGTAAAAGATCCTTACGTTCCATCCCACAATCAATTCCCCTACATAACTAAAGAATTTCTAGACTCAACTGTGACTAGTTTGGCTTGGTGATCCTACATGCAGTCAGGCTCTGATACAAATGCTTTCAGGACCCCAACTCAATGCCACACCGATCTAGCATGTAACACCTCATATCACTTTGCGGCCTCACGCACGGTATTTCCACGGGTGTCGCCTTATCAGGCCCGGGACCATTTGCGCCTTTTGGCACACGTATATGATAGTGTCGCTAGCATCCATATGACAAGGAGCCCGGGTTGACATGGCTAGTCGTGAACCCAAAGTGGCACTAACTTACAGGGACAGGCATACATGTCCCAGCAACGAACATGTTGGCCATCAGCGAGTGAATCCGGGCTGTAGCAGCTAGGCTAGCAGGACTCCGGTAAATCGGGCTGTAGCAGGCTAATAGGACTCCGGTAGACACCGCATGACATTTCCCTGAAGGGACAGACACAGGAACGAAGAAGAACACATGCTGGCCAGCCTAAGTGTTCCGAAGCAGTAGCAAGCTACCAAGGCTCAGTGGAAGCACTAGGAGACATTTCCCCATAAGAGAGGATACCAAGGATAAACAACTAGATAGTCAGATCCCACACATACCAAACATTTCAATAACATACACACAATATGCTCGATATGTGCAAATACAACATGGCATCACAACATGACTCTACAACTCAAGTATTTTATTCAATAGGCTCCGAGGAGTGAGATATTACAAACATGGGTCTCATGACCCAACATTCAGAGCATACAACTCAAAGCACAAGCAGAAGCTTAACATGCCTGAGTACAGACATCTACAAATGAAAAAGGCTGAGAAGACTGACTATCTACCAGATCCTGCCGAGGGCACAAGATTGTAGCTGAGGTAACAAGCTAAACGTCGAAGTCCACACGGAACTACTAGTGAGACGGAAGTCTCTCTACAAAACATAAAATAGGCAAACGTGAGTATAAATGTACCCAGCAAGACTTACATCAGATCTAACTACATATGCATCATTATCAACAAAGGGATGGTGGGGTTTAACTACAGCAAGCCAGCTTTGACTCGGTGGCTATCCTAAACTACGACTACAAGTAACTCTTTTGGGGTGGCGCACAGGAGTCCACATATTCACCATATCAATACACCACTACGGATCTGGTCCCGTCTCCCTACGAGAACGCCATCCATAGCACTCACGCTTATCTTGCGTATTTTAGAGTATCCACTTTCACTTTTCTATGAACTGTATAGGTAACCCAGAGGTCCTTTACCATGGACGCGGCTATTCGAATAGATGATGTTAACCCTGCAGGGGTGTACTTCTTCACACACGCTATCACCACTTACCGCCGTTTACACGACATGTACTCGGCAACCTTCAAGCGGAAGCCCAATGAGGGTGTCGGCCACGGCCTACCGAAACACTCAAGTCTCTAGTCCAGGTTTATCACCTATTCAGGTTCCATCCACAGGGAGTCCGGCCGAGGCTTCCACATATGGCCTCGAACGATGTGTACAGGGTTCCGCAACACTAAACGGGCGCCCGTCATACCCGGCCATGTGCCTACCGCATCACAACCCACCCCTCGGGTCAGCGCTGCCCACGGCCTCCAGCATACTACAAACACTAGAAACTACTTGCAACTCCTGGACAGAGGACAAGGGTGATTAAGAAGCCGAGAGGTTCCATTGGTTTCGGGCCCAATGCATGGTAGTAACTGTTTCATGGATCATAAACACAAAACTCAGTTCTTGAGGATGGCTTTAATGAGACAACCCACCATGTACTCCTACATGGCCTCTCACCTCTACCTTTACCAAATCGTTTTCACACACTTAACTCACACACAGTAGGACATGTTCATCACTGTTCCAATTCATCCCCGATGAATCAGACCTGACTCAACTCTAAGCAGTAGCAGGCATGACAAACAAGCATGAATGAGTAGGCACATCAGGGCTCAAACAACTCCTACTCACGCTAGTGGGTTTCATCTATTTACTGTGGCAATGACAGCTCATGCAAAGGAAAGGGGTTCAACTGCCGCAGCAAGTAACAGATGAATCGTTGTCGTCCTAATGCAGTAAAAGAGAGTAGGAGCAAGAGAGTGGGATTGTATCGGAATGAATAAGGGTTTTTTTCTTGCCTGGCACTTCTGAAGATAGTATAGCTCTTGATCGGTGTCATCGAACTCATCGTCGGAACCACGTCTATTGAGAGGGGACAAACACCGGCAAACAAGGAAGAACACAATCAATGCTATGCACAATATTATGCATGATCATGGCATGTCAATATGGTCTGGTTTGAGCTAATGCAACTAGCAGGAAGTTAAATGGAGTTGGTTTGAATCTAAGATTCAAATTCAAACTCCATTAATGACATTTCAAATGCCATTAATTCAAATTGTTGTATACAGCAGCTTTAAGTTGTTCAAACATGCATGATAATGCAATAAACAGATTCTTTGGATTTTTTTGATCATTTTTCATATATAACTTGTTTTATTTGGAGCTACGGTTGAATTTATATGATTTTTAGAAGTTTAAGCCTTTTTCTGGATTTTTCTAATTAAATAGAATTAAACTAATTCCAGAAAAGGATTTACTGCGTCAGCCTGACGTTAGGGTGACATCAATGAGTCAATGAGTCAGCCCAGGTCAAACTAACCAGTGGGGCCCGTGTGTCAGTGGCTAACTAAACTAACCTAATTTAATTAGCACTAACCTAGGTTAAACTAATTAAGTTTAAACCTAAACTAGGTTAATTAGCCGGGCAGGGCCCGCATGTCATTGACCTAGGAGAGGTCAAACCCCTGGTCAACCAGGCCTAAAACTCCAGTGGCTCTCGCCGGAGACAGCAGGTGTGGCGGGGCCTCGGGTTTCGCCCTCCGGCGACCAAAAGGAGGGTGGAGGGGCTCTGCGTGCTGCTGGGAGTGCTCCGCATCTCCCTGTGCAAGCGGGAGGGGCTCCGGCGGCCGGAGTTGAGCATGGCGTCGACCTCAGCGGCGGCCAGAGTTCAGGTGCACTCAGAAATGAGGCTGCGGTGGCCGTGGGGTGGCGTGCTTGGCTCCTACGGCACCTGCGCGGCGCGGTGAGCACATGGGTGTGCTCGGTTGGGAGTTGCGGTGGCTGTGGGCACGACGGCGGCGCAGTTCAGTCTCAGGCAAGACGGTGACCACGGCGTGCAAACGAGACAGGGAAGAGGAGGGTTCAGGGGAGGAGGTCACGGCGGAGATGAAGAGCAGGACAGCCAGCTCGAGGGAGGCCGGAGCTAAGCAGGGTGGTGAAGCGGATCTCCGGCTACCCGAGGTTGAAGAAGACGGTATGGACGACATTCGAGGGTGTCCAGCGCTGCACGGGCCGGTGATGACAAAGAGGGGAACGAGACGGAGCTCTTGGGCAGCTCGGGGCGTCGTAGGGATGGCGATGGTCACGGCAACAGCGAGCGGCGGCGATGGTCGCGCTCGGGTGGCTGTGCGCGAGAGAAACACAGGAGGGGATAGAGAGCAGCAAGTGAGGAGGAGGGGAGAGAGGTCTCAGGGTGTCTCCGTGGCGTGAGGGGGGAAAGGGAGAGCTCGCCAGCGCGAAGCAGGAGGTGGCGCACGGGCGCGCGTGCGCTGTCTCCCTCTGCCTACTGGCAGAGGTAGGTGATGACTGGCATGGACCAGGTGGGCCGCCCCAGCCAGGTAAGTGGCATGTGGCCTTTCTCTCTCTCTCTCTCTTATTAACTGTTTTCTATTTTTCTGCAACTGTTTTGGCTTTATTAAAAATGCCAGAGCATTTTCAAAAATCCTGAAAATATTTGTGGGCACTATTGAAATTATTCTCAACAGCCCTCAACTAGTTTCAGAATTATGAGAGCATTTAAATTTTTTATAGGATTTAAATGCCCCAATTCAAATACAATATGAGTTAATTCAAAAATCCAGAAATGACCTAGAAATATGTTTATCATTTTTGGCAGAGGTTTTTACCTTTATCAGAAATGATGAACATTTCCAAAGGGAATTTTGGGATCATTGAAAATATTTCATTGTGACCCTAGTTGGATTTCATTTGGTGCTAGGGTTTGAACATCCCCATTTCAAGTTTTGGCAAAATCTAAACATGATGCACACATGAAGCTACCCTAGTGCATTGCCAGGAGCTAGGGATGTGACATAATTGTTCTGGTTCATTTGTTCTGATGTCCAGTTAACTGTTTGGTTCAATTCTGCAATTTGATTTTCAATTGTTGTGGGTACAATTTTGTATTGTTATGCATGTGAGAAATAAATCAAATTTGGTTGTACTCGATACACGATAAACATATATAATTGCTCTATTTCCAAGTTATTTAGTATCCTTGGTTAGGTTAACTGGCTTTTCCATGCGTCTCGAGCTAATCTATTGGATCAACAATTTTCTATTTTTCATTAACGTATTCTACTAATAGTATGGCAAATCCCAGTTTACATGATCAAGATCTTCCTTGTATATGTTGCAGGGAAACAATGGGAGGCACTGCGGTTTACCATCGAGGTTTGCTCATGCATGATCCTTTCTCTAATAGCGCATTATTGTGCAGTTGCAGGAATCATTCTAATATTTAGGTTTCTTACAATTTGGCCTTGCACATGTAGGTCCTTCTATCAGAGGCTTAGACCCACTGTTCAACCAATTTTGCAAATGGGGAAATGAGATGTCCATGAATATCAGTCAAGTCAAGAAACTCAGAAAGATTGTTAGGATAAAGAAACTTGCGATGAATAACACTAAGATCTTTTTTTGCACAAGGAAGAAGACATCAGTCAACTATAGGATGGTACTAACTCTTTTACCTTGTTTTTCCCCTTGCGCCATTTCAAAATTTATAACAATGATTAATGAATATCTTTGCTTTCAGTACTTTCCAAAATAGTTCACTGATGACTGCCTCTCAAACCACCTGCATGATCAAGAGGCAAGGAAGGTATTCATTCAACACCCACGGTACAATATTGAAGTCTTCCTCAAGAGGACGAAGATTGGGCGGGAAATTATCCATAGCCACTGGCCTAAAGTTGCAAGGACATTCAACATCACTGAAGGCTCAATATTTGACTTCCGCTTCTGAAGTTTCCTAGATGAGATTCATTTGTCTATTTACCGTGTATGATGCTACTTTCCAAATGTTTTCGATCTTGCATGTGAAACTTGGTGCTGCTGTGTAATGGCGTAGCTAGCTATATCCCTATATGGTGTAATTGAGTGCTGAAGCTATCTGATGTAATTCGATTATGAAATCCTGGTCGCCATTATACGTATATGAAATATATGGTGTGTTTTATAAGAAATGTCACTTTGATTACTACATGGATTATCAATAATAGGCCAATTAGCCTGCTTATTAGGGTTTTATATTGCATATGGTTTCTTAGACAACACCGTGGGAGATGAACTCAAACAACCCACAAGGTTTCTAGAAAGTAGGCGTGTTGGATCAATGAAGAATCACACACGACTTTGGCCAGTGAACTGTTTGCGTTAGGCCACCTTGCACAAACATTTCCACATAAAAAATAATTTGTGATATACATACAAACGGAAAAGTTTTTCTGGATTCACTATGTGGGATGTACATACGAACAGAAACAATTGGTCTTCGATGCCTCCCCCAATCACGCACCAGCTCATTTTGCGCAGCATGTGTGACTGGAGGGCCTATCCCCGATAGTTTCTGGGCGTGTGGGAAGGACCCCCCTATTGCACACACTAACGAGGCGACGGTTTAAAACTCCATTGAGGAAAGGGGGTAAAATCCGTTTGTATAGGACGTCCCTGCACTAGTGCTTGCTACACCATGAGAATGATATTCACTCACATGGAAGAAATGAAATAGATAAAATATTCTTTGAACATCAACCTCTCCTTAAACACATTTTGCCTATTGAAACTCTAGGAGGTCCTCCTCCACCTAAGGTTGATCCCGTGTTTGAATTAAAACAATTGCCAGACACTTTGAAATATGCTTATCTTGATGAGAAAAAGATATATCCTTATATAATTAGTGCTAATATTTCAGAACATGAAGAAGAGAGATTATTAAAAATTCCGAAGAAGCAACATGCTGCTATTGGATATACTCTTGATGATCTTAAGGGCATTAGTCCCACTCTCTGTCAGCACAAGATTAATATGGAACCTGATGCTAAACCCGTTGTTCATCACCAACGATGACTGAATCCTAAGATGAAAGAAGTGGTAAGAACTGAAATACTAAAACTTCTCAAAGCAGGTATAATATATCCCATAGCTGATAGTAGATGGGTGAGTCATGTTCATTGTGTTCCTAAAAAGGGAGGTATTACTATTATTCCTAATGATAAAAATGAACTTGTCCAACAAAGAATTGTTACTGGCTATAAAATGGTAATTGATTTTTAGAAAATTGAATAAAGCTACTAGGAAAGATCATTACTCTATGACCTTCATTGATCAAATGCTAGAAATATTATCTAAGCACACACACTTTTGTTTTCTAGATGGATATTCTAGTTTTTCTCAAATACCTGATTCACAACCTGATCAAGAGAAAACAACTTATACTTGTCCTTTTGGAACTTATGCTTATAGATGTATGCCTTTTGGTTTATGCAATGCACCTGCTACCTTTCAAAGATGTATGACTGCTATATTCTCTGATTTTTGTGAAAAGATTGTTGAGGTTTTCATGGATGATTTTTCCGTTTGTGGAGCTTCTTTTGATGATTGCTAAAGAAACCTTGATCGAGTTTTCCAGAGATGTGAGAAAACTAATCTTGTCTTGAGTTGGGAGAAGTGTCACTTTATGGTTAATGAAGGTATTGTCTTGGGGCATAAAATTTCTGACTGAAGTATTGAGGTGGATAAAGCTAAAGTTGATGCAATTGAGAAAATGCCATGTCCTAAAGATATTATAGGTATTCATAGTTTCCTTGGTCATGCTGGTTTCTATAGGAGTTTATTAAAGACTTCACTAAAATTTCTAGGCTACTTACTAATCTTTTACAAAAGGATGTTCCATTTGTTTTTTATGATGATTGTGTATAAGCCTTTGAAACACTTAAGAAAGCCATAACTTCACCTATCATTCAACCACCTAATTGGGATTTGCCTTTTGAAATTATGTGTGATGCTAGTGCTTATGCTGTTGGTGCTATTCTAGGACAAAGAGTTGATAAGAAATTAAATGTTATCCATTATGCTAGCAAAACTCTAGACAGTGCACAAACAAATTATGCTACTACTGAAAAAGATTTCTAGCAGTTGTGTTTGCTTGTGGTAAATTCAGATTTTACATTGTTGATTCCAAAGTAATTATTCACACTGATAATGTTGCTATAAAATATCTTATGAAAAAGAAAGATGATAATCCTAGACTTATTAGGTGGGTTCTCTTGCTACAAGAATTTGACTTACATATCACTGATATAAAAGGAGTTGAGCACCCCATAGCTGATAACTTGTCTAGGATAGAAGATATTCTTGATGACGCACTACCTATCGGCGGTAGTTTCCCTGATGAACAACTAGCTGTAATAAATGCTTCTCATAACACTCCTTGGTATGCCGACTATGCTAATTATATTGTTGCTAAATTTATACCACCTAGTTTCACATACCAACCAATTTTGAGGATATCGCTTATCGTTAGCGTCTCGTTCAGCTGGGGATTAGAGATTAATCGGAAATCGGCCGATTAATCGATTTTATCGGTCGGCTATTAATCGACCATTTTTTGCAAATCTCAGGTTCCAACACTAAAATATGCTATATTGAACATCAAAACAATATTGGATAGAAGTGTTACCTTGATTCCTAGCCTTTGAATCCTCATATAATGACAAAAAATAGGACAACAGTACATATAGCGTAACAAGGTCCACAAAATGCAAATAAACATAGTTTTTGCAAACATAGTGCTATGAATAGGCCGATTTATCGGTAGATTCCCGATAAATCGCTTCACATAGCGATAAATCAGCCCAAATGATAAACGGTGAAGATAAGGCATAATCTTATCAGTCACCCCAAGAGTACTGATAAATCGGACGATAAATCGCTGAATCGGAAGATTTCTTGAACAGTGATACCAACAAAAGAAAAATAGTACTTCTATGACTTAAGAAATTAGTTTGGGTTGACCCACATCTTTGTAAAGAAGGAGTAGATGGTATTATTACACGTTGTGTACCTGAGCATGAAAAGGAACAAATCCTACGGAAGTGTCACTCCGAATCCTATGGAGGGCATCATGCGGGAGAAAGAACTGCGCACAAGGTATTACAATCTGGTTTTTATTGGCTACTCTTTTTGAGGATGCCCGTAAGTTTGTCTTATCATGTGACGAATGTCAAAGAATAGGTAATATCGGTAAGCATTAGGAAATGCCTATGAATTATTCACTTGTTGAACCATTTGATGTTTGGGGTTTTGATTATATGGGACCTTTTCCTCCCTCATGGGTATACACATATTTTGGTTGCTGTTGATTATGTTACCAAGTGGGTAGAAGCTATTCCAACTACTAGTGTTGATCATAACACATCCATTAAAATGCTTAAAGAAGTTAATTTTCCCAAGGATTGGAGTCCCTAGATATTTAATGACTGATGGTGGTTCACACTTTATTCATGGTGCTTTCCGTAAAATGCTTGCTAAATATGATGTTAACCATAGAATTGCATCACCCTATCATCCTCAATCTAGTGGCCAAGTTGAACTTAGTAATAAGAAATAAAATTAATGCTACAAAGAACTATCAATAGGTCTTGAAAGAATTGGTCTAATAAATTGGATGATGCACCTTGGGCTTATAGAACAGCTTATAAAAATCCTATGGGCATGTCTCCTTACAAAATGGTTTATGGAAAAGCTTGTCATTTGCCTCTAGAGTTAGAACATGAAAATGCCAAACTATTCAAAGAAAAATTTAAAAGATGGCATGGCAAAAGAATCCAAAAGCAAGAATTGAAGGTTGGTGAACATGTTATATTGTACAACTCTCATTTTAGATTTTCTGTAGGAAAACTTCTTTCCAAATGGGAACGACCTTATATTATCGAGGAAGTTTATCACTCTGGAGCTATCAAGATCAATAATGCGCAAGGTACTAACCCGAAGGTGGTAAATGGACAAAGAATTAAGCAATCTATCTCAGGTACGCCTATTAATGTTGAAACCAATATTATTCAAACCAAGACACTGGAGGAACACATAAAAGAAACCTTCCAGAACACTCCAGAACCCTGAAAAGGAAGAGGTACGTGATACGGTAAGTAAATGGACTCCAAAAATCCACAAAAATATTTTTTGTCAGTTTTGGAATATTATAAAATCAGGAAACTAAGAAACAACCGAGAAGGCCACCCTGGTGCCCACAAGATAGCAGGGCGCTCCTGCTCCCTCACCCCAGGCACACCCTAGTGGGTGGTGGGCCCCTCGGGCACCTTCCTGACTCTGTTTTTCTTCCATATGCTTTTTGCCAAGATAAAAAATTTGTATATATACCCTAAGGAAGATTTGACCACTGTATCACGGAGAAACCCTTTGTTCTTGTTTTGGGATGTTTTTCTGACACATCTAAAAATATGTCGTCTCAAGATTCGCATGGAGAGAGCTATGTCGCAGACTATATCGCAAACCCAAAGGTTTATGGGGATGTGGAGTGTTACGATTGGACCATGTAGAAAGAAGAAGATTATGACTTGAAGGGAATGGAAGAGACAAGCTCAGATGAAGAAAAAGTCCCACTACCTCAACCTGGGGACATGCATGTGGAATTCAAGAAGTCAAGTCACCCTAATAAAGAAAAGAAACCTAAGATCCAGTTTGTCCCTTTTCATCTTTTGCAGGAAAACAAGCAGGCATTATGTGAAAAGATATTAAAGCTCAAGCAGGATATCGATGGCTTAAGGGAGGAAAATTTCATCCTCAAGCGTAAGCTGAGGAAGAAGAACGCTACTACCTCATCACCATCACCACCACACCATCATCTTCCCCACAAAAGAAGGAGACTTGAGTACATGAGTATGGGCAATCCTGGCGCGGGAATCCACGGCCACCTATGGGACCAGGAGGCCCCTTGCTGGTTCGGCAGGGGGGGAGTCGCATTGCACAAAGAGCAGACGAGCGTGAGGCAGCACGACAAAGATCACACGGGCAGTTTTACCCAGGTTCGGGCCGCCGCGAGGCGTAAAACCCTACTCCTGCTTTTGGTGGATTGATGGTGGAAATGTGATAGTGGAGCGTAGTACACTTGCCCGAGAAGGGTTGCCTCAGGGCGGCAGCGACTACGCGCGTATGGAGGTGTGAGTTATCCAACCTTCTAACCTCGTTTAAGGTTTCCATGGGCTTCCTTTTATAGGTTAAGGGGTCATCACAATGGCAAAGTAGTCATTATGCATTGATATGATAACAAACAGTGCTATCATACCTAACTTTGTGGGATGACAGTGTGCATTTAATGCGCCGCTCAACGTCACATCGTTGGTTGCCCGGCAAGGCTTGCCGGGCTATCTTGCGAGCTCAACGCCTGCTTGTTTGACATGTCGCAGGATGGCTGTCATCTGTGGGTTTTTCCTGTAGGGAGAGGCTGCCATGTGGCGAATGGCTGCCACTAATCACCCACCGGCTTGACACTGCACTGATCGATGACGTGAGTCGCGGTGGAATGGCTGGTGAGGTGATTTAGCCTCCGCAAGTCCCGGCAGGCCCAAGCGGGATGCCTTGGTTCTCTTCTTCTAGGGGTGGCCTCGTCCCTTGCGAGGCTCGCCTGCCCGGCAAAGGAGGCCTTTCTCTTGATGATATCTTGCTTCTCTGGCTTGGTCTAGGTCCCTCTGATCTGCTTGTTTGTCCTTCGAATCTCTTGGTTTCTTGTAGTCTGTCTTGGGTTGGTGCTTCAATCTTGATCCCGTGCCTGTGCACAGTTAGGGCAACAGACCCAGGGTTGTTGCACCGACAGAAGCCCCCGGGCCTGCCCCGAGCCTGCTATTGTGCGTCATCGGGGTAGGGCCTAATGAGTGCACAAGCAGAGTTGCAGAAGAGGCTGGTCTCTTGAGATCTTCTTTGCTTCTTCATTAGTCTTGATCTCGGGCCAGTTTCCTGTTTTCCCATGCGTCGTGTGCAACGTTATGGGAAAAGCTCGGATCGTGGCCTGCATGGCACTCTCATCCCATGATCATGGGGTGGAAACGGCCATCCCACTTGCTTTCGTGCTTCGGCATCGTCTGCCACGTGTCCTCCATGCCTTAGGAAGGGTAGGTGGTGGATGCGGAGGGCACGGGCATTAGTGCCATGGCAGGAAATTAGGCGTCGCTAGTTGGAGCAGCGGGTCGGCCCTAATTCCCTGCGTCTTTGGATGGGAGGGGAGGCCGTATTGGATGAGTGGGGTGGCCGTCCTTGGGATGAGAGGCCAGCCCCGGCCCCTCTTTTCTATAAAAGGGGGGCAAGAATGGTGGCTTTCCATACGCACCTTTTTCTCCTTCTTTCTTCATAGTCTTCCTTCGCTCGCCATGGATGAGGGGGCGAGGGCGCGCTGGTACTCTAGTGGCGGCAATGAGGGATTCTGCTCGACAGCGCGCTCCCCTTCCTCTTGACCCCGCCAGGAAATGGAGCTTGATCCGCCGCACACTCTGAGTTTGCATATGAGGGGCTGTGGGAACGGCGGCATGTGGGTTGACGTCGACTTCCCTGCTCCTCATGTTGTGTACCTCCGCTGTGGTTGGAAAACCTTTGCCCGTGCCCATAGCTTGTCGGAGGGGCACGTTCTCCAGTTCAAATTAATGGAGAGCGGCCTGCTTTCCGTCAAGATCTTCGGGCACTCGGGAATTCGCTTAGGGTGCTGCGCGGAGAGCTCCACCGACAACAAAAGCTCCTCCTTGAGCAACAACAACGAGGAGGATCGTGACGGTGATGACAACACCGATGATGACAACTCTGACTCCAGCTGACCCTCCCCGCACCACCTCCATCACATGGCAGCAACATCATCTACCCCTGCGTTTTCTCCTGGCAAGGTGGTTGCCGGGAAGTTGGATGCAGAGGTGGTGATGGTGCCCCTAGCTCCTTCCAGCTGGACCCCGGCAGGCTTCCTCTCGGGCTGCAGCTCCATTAATCCCGCCTTGTCCTGCTGGCCCTGGTGGTGGTGGTTGGTGGGTTGCCTTCGCCATATTCTTCATATTTGCCTTCGTCGGCATCTCCTTGTCCCGCCGGGCTACCTCTACTGGGCCCTGATATGGTTGGCCTGGGCTCCCGCCCAGGCGCTCCTTTTGCCCTTTTTGCCTTCACTATCGTGCCTGGGAGGAGAGGGACAAGAAAGGAGATTACGGGGCACTTATCTTTTTTTAATCTTAAACTTGTAGGCACTTGCCAAATTTTAATCCAAATAATGTAATCTCTCAAGTCCTTGTTTGTGTTCTGTAATGCTAGTACTTGTATCAGCATGTTAGTGAAAAAGATAAACCTTGCCGGGAGCCCGTGCATGTATATGTCCATGTAGAGGAGAGATGCCCCTTTAATGTAAATAAATGAGTTTTTCCCGGCAGGCTATCTTGCCTATACCCTTTTTGTCTGCTGGAGAGCCACATCTGTCGGGTTACAGACAAAGGGACCAGCCCCCCACCAACTTCGTTTTACCAAAGGCCACTATGACCATTCTGACTGAAGCAACGTTCAGGTCAGGGATGGGAGCACCTAAGTTTAAAAAGAGCGGCAAGGTTTTCTAATGCATAAGTTATAGCTTACAGAACACGAATGGGCAAGAGGTAGAACGTATCTGTTTGGCTTGCCGGGGATCATAGTGCCGACCAATCTGCTCAACTCCTTGTCGAAGCCAAGTTCACGGCGAGAACCTGCAGCTTCATGCAGATCAGAATGAATGCAGGATGCGATCCTATCTATATGCATATGCAAATTCTCTTGAAATGCTTATGCAATGATCTTGGAATGCTTGTGCATGCATGCAGTCTTGGTCGGGGCCCCCCACAGCGCTTCTTTATCTTCGGTGATCGCCCCGGCTTTGTACAAGGGGTTACATGCAGCTGAGACAAGGCTTGTACAAAAGGGTGGCTGCCGGGGAGGGCCCGACAGCCGCGCCTTACGGGTAGAACTGGCGGAGATGCTCAATATTCCATGAGTTTTGCAACTGAGTGCCATCTCCGGTCTCTAGACAGACTGCATCAGGTCTGGTGACTCGTACTACCCAGTAAGGGCCTTCCCACTTTGGTGACAACTTGTTTGTACCCTTGGCAGACTGAACGCGCCTAAGGACAAGGTCACCTTCCTCAAAACACCGGGCATGAACCCTGCGGCTATGATAGCGATGCAGTGCTTGCTAATAGCATGCAGCACACGTAGCAGCCCGGAGACGGTTCTCCTCGAGTATCACAGCGTCGACACGCTGGTGCTGATCTTGCACTACTTCATCATAGGCAAGCACTCGAGGCGACTCGTAAATGATTTCCGTGGGGTTAACTGCTTCTGCCCCGTAGACCAAGGAGAAGGGAGTCTGCCCGGTAGCTTGGTTAGGTGTCGTTCTGAGGGACCAGAGAACTACCTGCAGCTCCTCGATCCATCGCCTGTCGTGCTTCTGCAATGTATCATAGTTTCTTGTCTTGAGTCCATGTGGCACTTCAGTGTTCGCCCTCTCAGCTTGTCCATTGCTTTGCCACATAGGTGAATGAGATCTTGCATCCAAGGGCATGGACATATTGCATGAAGGTGCAGCTCGTGAACTGGGTGCCATTGTCGGTGATGATCCTTGCGGGAACTCCAAAATGACACACCAGATCTTTCAAGAACTTGATAGCTGACTAAGTAGTCACCTTTCTCACGACAGTCACTTCCGGCCACTTTGTAAACTTGTCAATAGCAACGAACAAGAATTCAAAGCCCCTGATTGCTAAGAGGAAGGGGCCAAGGATATCAAGCCCCTAGACTGAAAATGGCCATGATAAAGGGATTGTCTGAAGAGCTTGGGCAGGCAGGTTGGTTTTCTTGGAATGGAACTGGCAGGCTTCACACTTGGTAACTAGCTCAACCGCATTTTTGAGGGTTTTGGGCCAATAGAATCCTTGCCGGAATGCTTTCCCAACTAATGCCCTTGATCGAATGTGGGAGCCGCTCATGCCTTTGTGTATCTCAGCCACGGGTTCCTTTCCTTCTTCCAGGCAGACGCACTTCAATTTCACACCGTTCGGCCTCCTTCTGTACAGAGTGTCATCAACCAACTGATACATACTGGCCCTCTGGGCTACTTTTTCATCTTCGCCTTGGTCGCCGGGAAGCTCTCCGGTTTGGAGGAAGCAGACAATGTGCCTTGCCCAATTTGGAGCCTGGGGGGCTCGGCAACTAGGACTAATGGCACCTCCTCTGCTGTAGGAGCACATGCCTCGTGCGCGGCATCCATGGGCCCGACTGTAGGGGGTGGTCCGGTAGGCTGCGAGGAGTTGCTTCCGGAAGGGTCTCTGCCAGGAGCGGACGATTCTACCGGGAGAGGCTTACCGGTGTCCAACTTTCTCCTTTTCCAGGCCATTGTTGCTAGGGATACGGAGGGCTGAGTGAGATGGAGAACAAAAGTTCCTGGTTCCATAGGAAGCTTCTGCGCAGTGCACTTTGACAGATGATCAGTTATACTATTTCCACACGGGGTATGTGCTTTGTTTGCAATCCGTCAAAGTGCTCCTCTAATATCCTCACTTCCTTCACGTATGCCTCCATCAATGGACTTTGGTAATCCTTGTTGACTTGTCTCACCACCAGCTATGAATCTCCTCGAATGACCACCTTCTTAATTCCCAATTCAGCTGCAATCCTGAGCCCGGCAAGGAGCCCTTCATACTCTGTTGTATGGTTGGTTGCTTCTTCCCGGGAAAAATGCATTTGGACGACGTACTTCAAGTGCTCCCTGGAGGGGGCGACAAGAAGCACACCAGCCCCTGCACCTTGTAGGAAAAAAGCACCATCAAAATACATAATCCATTCTTGGGGCGATTCCTTGTCGGGGATAACTGTCTCTCTCAGTTCCTCATCAGGGGTTGGCGTCCATTCTGCAATAAACTCTGCCAACGCCCTGCTCCGGATAGTTGATGTGCTTTCAAACTTCAAACGAAAGCTGGATAGCTCCAAATCCCACTCCACTATTCTGCTGGTAGCGTCAGGGTTTCGGAGTATCCTTTGCAATAGGAAGCGTGTCACAACCGTAATCTCATGGGCTTGGAAGTAGTGGTGCAGTTTCCTTGAGGCCATGATGAGGCCAAAGATCAATGTTTGCATGCCAGAATACCTCGATTGAGCCCCCTGTAACAGGGAGCTGACAATGTACACTGGGTGTTGCACCACTTTATTCCTTGCCGTGTCCTTGGGGTTGTCAACGTTGTCGTGCTCACTTTTGCCTTGATCTCCACTTAACTCTGCCGGGCCCTGCCCTTCCTCTGTCGTGTCCACTTCCCATTGTGCCACCAAGGCCACACTAACCACTTGGTTGGTTGCTGCTAAGTACTGCAACAACGGCTCCTGTGGTTTGAGGCGACCAGGGTAGGTACATAAGATAAATATGCCTTCAACTCTTGCAGGGCTGCATCTGCTCCCGGGGTCCACTTCATGGGCCCTGCCTTCTTCAAGATTTTGAAGAATGGCAGGGTGCACTCGGGAGAGCTAGAAATGAATCTGCTTAGCGCGGCAACACATCCTGTTAGGCGCCTCACATCTTTAACTGTCCTTGGCGCTTGGATCTACTGAATGGCCTTGATCTTGTCGGGATTAGCTTCGATCCCTCCTGTGGGACACAAAGAACGCAAGCAGCTTGCCAGAGGGAACGCCAAATACACACTTCTCTGGATTAAGCTTTAATTTGATCTTGCGTAGATTTGCAAATGTCTCCTCCAAATCCTGGATAAGAGTTGCTCTGTCCTTGGTTTTTACCACAATCTCATCCATATAAGCTTCAACGTTTTTGTGTGGTTGAGGTTCAAAACCAATCTGGACTGCCCTCGCAAAAGTAGACCCGACACTCTTTAATCCAAATGGCATGCGGACAAAGCAGTACTTACCACATGGAGTGATGAACGACGTCTTCTCCTCGTATTATTTGGACATGAAGATTTGGTGATATCCATAATATGCATCTAGAAATGAGAGCAAATCATAGCCTGAAGTGGAATCCACAATCTGATCAATATGCGGCAAGGGAAATGGGCAAGCTTTGTTGAGATCTGTGAAATCTATGCAAATCCCCCACTTCTCATTAGCCTTCCGGATACAACCGGGTTTGCTAGCCAAGTGGGATGTAGCTCTCCTCTGACCAAAGCAACTGCTTCAAGTTTCTTGACCTTTTCTGCAGTCAACTGCTACCTCTCCAAGGCCTGTTTCCGGACTTTCTGTGTGACAGGTCGAGCATGTGGGCAGACATCAAGGTGGTGCTCGATTAGCTCCCTGGGAACACCAGGGGTATCAGATGGTTGCCAGGAAAACACATCGATATTCGCCTGCAGGAAGGTAACAAGTGCGCTTTCCTATTTGTCATCGAGGCTGGTGTTGATAGTGTACCATCAATGCTAGCCAGCTCTACCGAGACCTTCTTCACTTGGGGTGCATCGAACTTTGATCTCTTGTTGTTGGAACACTCCGGCACGTCATGAACAGGTGCCATGCACTCGGTGGGGGCACGCTTGCCGAATTATTTGCGGGAGGTCCTACAATCCCTCTTCTTTCCATTACATTCCTTGGCGGGAAATGTTGTTGCCGCTGCCTCTGCTGTGACCGTGTCCTGGTACATCTTGTCCAGACAAATGATTGCATCCTTCTCATCTTATGGGATGGTGATAACTCCTAGTGGCCCAGACATCTTCAGGGTGTTGTAGGCATAGTGGGATGCTGCCATGAATTTAGCCAGAGCCGGGCGTTTGATACGTCTCCAACGTATCTATAATTTGTAATTATTCCATGCTGTTTTATTATCAATCTTGGATTTTTTATAATCATTATATAGTCATTTTATATCATTTTTGGGTACTAACCTATTCACATAGTGCCAAGTGCCAGTTGCTGTTTTCTGCATGTTTTTTACATCGCAGAAAATCAATATCAGATGAGGTCCAAATGCCACGCCAATTTACGATGATTTTTTATGGGCCAGAAGGAACACAATGGGCCCTGGTTGCACCTGGGAGGAGTCCCGAGGAGGGGACAACCCACCTGGGCGTGCCAGGAGGCCCAGGCGCGCCTAGGTGGGTTGTGCCCACCCCGGGTGCCCCCTGGACCGACTCTTTGCTCTATAAATACCCCAATATTCCAGAAACCCTAGGGGAGTCGACGAAATTTTCATCCAGCCGTCGCAGAGTCCATAACCACGAGGTCCAATCTAGATACCATCACGGAGGGGTTCACCACTTCCATTGGTGCCTCTCCGATGATGCGTGAGTAGTTCTTTGTAGACCTTCGGGTCCGTAGCTAGCTAGTAGCTAGATGGCTTCTCTCTCTCTCTCTCTCTCTCTCTCTCTCTCTCTTGATTATCAATACAATGATCTCTTGGAGGTCCATATGATGTAAGTCCTTTTTGCGGTGTGTTTGTTGGGATCTGATGAATTCAAGTTTATGATCAGTTATATCTTTTTATATCCATGAAAGTTATTTGAGTTCTTTGAACTCTTATATGCGTGATCTCTTATAGCCTCGTATTTCTTCTCCGATATTTGGGTTTTGTTTGGCCAACTTGATCTATTTATCTTGCAATTGGAAGAGGTGCCCGGTAGTGGGTTCGATCTTACGGTGCTTGATCCCAGTGACAGAAAGGGAACAGACAGTATGTATCATTGCTACTAAGGATAAAAAGACGAGATCCATATCTGCCGCAATAGATAAACGGATCTTGTCTACATCATGTCATCGTTCTTATTGTATTACTCTGTTTTTCAATGAACTTAATACACTAGATGCATGCTGGATAGCGGTCGATGTGTGGAGTAATAGTTGTAGATACAGGCAGAAGTCGGTCTACTAATCTTGGACATGATGCCTATGTAATGATCATTGCCTGGATATCGTCATGATTATTTGAAGTTCTATCCATTTCCCAACAGTAATTTGTTCACCCACTATTTGCTATTTTTCTCGAGAGAAGCCACTAGTGAAACCTACGGCCCACGGGTCTTCTTTCTCATATATTTGCCTTGCGATCTAATTTTTCCTTGCCTTTATTTTCAGATCTATTAAACCAAAAAATACAAAAATACCTTGCTGCAATTTATTTTTTCCACGATCTATTTATCCTACCTACAAATTTACCTCACATCCTTTGCCTATCTTGAGGCGCCGTACCGCGAAAGGGATTGACAACCCCTTTAACACGTAGGGTTGCGAGGTGTTGTTCTTTGTGTGCAGGGGATGTTTACGTTGTGTTGCTTGATTCTCCTACTAGTTCGATAACCTTGGTTTCATATCCGAGGGAAATACCTACCACCGTTGTGCTGCATCATCCCTTCCTCTTTGGGGAAATACCGACGTAGCTTCAAGCGACATCAAAAGGAATTTCTGGCGCCGTTTCCGGGGAGGATCTTCAACATAACCAGGTTCCTAATCAAAAATCTCATTTCCCTGCAGTTTACATTATTTGCCATTTGCCTCTCGTTTTCCTCTCCCCCACTTCACAAAAATTTGCCGTTTTATTCACCCTCTTTTTCGTTCGCCGTTTTCTCGTCAGATCTCTTCTTTGCATATGTGCCATGTGTCTTCTATTTGCTTGCATCTTTGGTTGCTAAATATCTCTTGATATGGATCCTCATCCACTTGCTAATGTTTTTAAGAGATCCAATTATCATGAACAAATTGCTAGTGATTTGAGTACACTAGATTATGTTTATGAAGTTTTGCTTGAGATTCGTGAATCTGAAAATTGTGATGAAGAAATTTATGAAGTGATTCATGTTAGCTCTTTGGATGAAAAGCATGATTGCAATGATTTTACTATAAACTCTATTAATGTCAACTATGCTAATAATATGCAAAACCCCAAGCTTATTGCAATGATCATGATTGGGGTGATTCTTCTTATGATCTTGAAAATTTATTTAAGCCCCGTGATGAATATGCGATTGATAATAGTGTTTGCAATAATATCGAAAGTGGGTTTGGAAGAGTGTCAACTTTAGATCCCACTACTTTGTAGAATGTTCAATATTATGTAACTTTTGATAAAAGTGGGTTTGGAGAGGTCATGACTTTAGTTAATGTTAATCCAACTATTTTGGAATAGTGTCAACTTTGCATGCATGTGGATCGTGTTGGGAATATGTTATGTGAGAGCTATATTGTTGAATTTTCTTATTATCCTACATATAATTTTTATGAGATAGTAAAATATGGTTTTAGAGATTTTCATATTACTAAATTACCTCTCTTCATGTTGAGATTGCTAATGTTTCTTTCTTCTTCCTTGCACATGCTAGTTTTTTCTTGCCTTGATAATTTGTTTGCTTATAAAATGCCTATGCATAGGAAGTATGTTAGACTTACATTTCCTTGTCACGTTTTTTATGATGCTCTCTTTGTGCTTCAATTCTTCTCTTTTATGTGAGCATCATTGAAATCTCAATGCCTAGCTAAAAAGGCTTTAAAGAAAAGTGCTTGTTGGGAGGCAACCCAATGAATAAAATTTATTTTTGCTTTTTGCTTTCTATTCTAGAGTGTTAGCACAATTATGTTACTGTTATGATTGTGTTTTTTGTGTGTTTTAATTAGTGTTTGTGCCAAGTAAAGCATTTAGGATCTTCTGGGTTGTTTGATCTTGCTGAAAAAGACAGAAACTTTGTGCTCACGAAAATGATTATCATAAATCACAGAAAAGAGATTTTGCCCTGATTATTTTTGAAGAAGATTAATATAAAAATTATTATGGTTGTCCTAATTTATTAGAATTTGTGGATTTACGGAAGTATTCAAAAGTTCCAGATTACTACGGACTTTTATGTTTTGACAGATTCTGTTTTCTTTGTGTTGTGTGCTTATTTTGATGGCTCTATTGTTTTCTTTGATGAGGTTTTGCCATACAAAAGTTGGAATACATTATATATAATACAAAAACAAAATAAGGACTGGTTTGACACAGAACTTATAGTAGTGTTTGCTTTCTTTTACTAACGGATCTCACAAGAGTTTTGTTGAGTTTTGTGTGATTGAAGTTTTCAAGTTTTGGGTTATCTTACGATGGATGAAAGAAGAATAGAAGAGCCTAAGCTTGGGGATGCCCCGGCATCCCAAGATATTATCCAAGAATGAGCAACCAACTAAGTTTGGGGATGCCCCCGAGTGGCATCCCGTCTTTCTTCTAACAACCATCGGTATTTTGCTCGAGACTATATTTTTATTCGTCACATGATATGTGTTTTGCTTGGAGCTTCTTGTATGATATGTGTCTTTTCTTGTTTTAATTTGTGTTTAAGTCATCAATACTTGCTGGACACACCTATTTGAGAGAGCCAAAATTATGTCATGACTTGTTAGAATTATTCTCTATGCTTCACTTAAATTTTTATGAGCAATGGACTTGCTCTAGTGCTTCACATATATCTTTTTGAGCACGGTGTGCTTAGTATTTTTGAAGAAATGCTCCCTTGCTCCACTTAAATTTATTTGAGAGTTAGTAAAATTTTGAAGAAATTCTCTCTTGCTTCACTTCAATTATTTTAAGAGAAAGAAAATATGTTATGCTCATGATCTTCACTTATATTTGTTTGAGATTATGAAAAGCAATGCATGAAAATTAGTCCCAAAGTGATAGATATCCAAGAAGGATAAAGAAAGAAAAAAATATGTCATGAAGATCATTGGACAAAATAAACTTGATTCTTAGTAATAGTTTTGAGACATGATGATGTGATATGTGAGTTATGTTGGTGAATAATTGTGCTCAAGTAAGAATATTGGTGTTAAGGTTTGTGATTCTCTATGCATGCACAAAAGTCCATAATCATGCAATCAAAATGATATCCTACTTGTGGTGCATTATTCGGTGTTATTTATGCTTAATGTTTGCTTATGAGATTATTCGTTTCTTGGTTGGTCGCTTCTCAATCTTTTTGCTAGCCTTCATTTTGCACCAAGTATGACCTCTACTTGTGCATCCAAAATACTTTAAACCAGTTTTGCCACATGAGTCCACTATATCTACCTATATGCGGTATTCTTTTGACATTCTAAGAAAATTTGCATGTGCCATCTCTAATTTTCAAAATGACCTTCTCTTTTGTGTGTTTGTTTCACTCGCGGAACGGTAACGGGTAGCTAATATTTTACATGCTAGATGTATTATTCTCACGATGCATGTTTATTCACTTATCATTGCACGAGAGTAAGGCAAAGGTACTAGGGATGCCCAGTCCCAAAATGCAAAAATGAATTTAATTTATGTTGTCAAATAATAAATTCCTTGGAAAGTGTTGGTATGGAGGGCACCCGTGGATACGGTTAGCCATGGAGAGTGAAAGTTTTGGTGGAAAAAGGAATAAACTTTATTTTATGTTTGGGAACCGCCTATGATATATCTAGCATGAAAAGTGTTGGGATGCTCCAAGTCGTTTTCATTGGTGAGATGGATACAGCTCCCAAAATGTTTTTATCTCTAATTTTTCGCTTTGAGCTCTGGCACCTCTACAAATCCCTACTTCCCTCCGCGAAGGGCCTTTCATTTACTTTATGCAATTTTTTTTGAAATTGAGTCTCCATCCTCTCTTATAAAAGCACTAACTTGGGGACAATATGATCGTACTTAAGTATTGGGTGTAGCTAATATTCGAGTGTGTTTCATGAATGGATCAATGTTTGAGCATGATGGGCTAGGGATAACTTGTTTTAGCATTGATATTTTGAAAGACATGGTTGCTTGTCGATATGCTTGAGTATCTAAATTATTATGTCAAAACTAGACTATTGCTTTGAATCACATAAAAGTCCAAATGTCCATGCTATGAAGAAAAGAATATGATATGACATGATAAACAACACTCCACATCAAAAATTCTGTTTTATCACTTACCTACTCGAGGACGAGTAGGAGTTAAGCTTGGGGATGCTGATACGTCTCCAATGTGTCTATAATTTTAATCCAGCCGTCGCAGAGTCCAGAACCACCAGGTCCAATCTAGACACCATCATGGAGGGGTTCACCACTTCCATTGGTGCCTCTCCGATGATGCGTGAGTAGTTGTTTGTAGACCTTCAGGTCCGTAGTTAGTAGCTAGATGGCTTCCCCTCTCTCTTGATTATCAATACAATGATCTCTTGGAGATCCATATGATGTAAGTCCTTTTTGCGGTGTGTTTGTTGGGATCTGATGAACTTCGAGTTTATGATCAGTTATATCTTTTTATATCCATGAAAGTTATTTGAGTTCTTTGATCTCTTGTATGCGTGATCTCTTATAGCCTCGTATTTCTTCTTCGATATTTGGGTTTTGTTTTGCCAACTTGATCTATTTATCTTGCAATGGGAAGAGGTGCCCGGTAGTGGGTTCGATTTTACGGTGCTTGATCCCAGTGACAGAAAGGGAACCAACACATATGCATCGTTGCTACTAAGGATAAAAAGACGGGATCCAAATCTTCCATAATAGATAAACGGATCTTGTCTACAACATGTCATCGTTCTTATTGCATTACTCTGTTTTTCCATGAACTTAATACTCGATGTGTGGAGTAATAGTAGTAGATGCATGCATAAGTCGGTCTACTAATCTTGGACGTGATGCCTATGTAATGATCATTGCCTAGATATCATCATGATTATTTCAAGTTCTATCAATTGCCCAACAGTAATTTGTTCACCCACCGTTTGCTATTTTTCTCGAGAGAAGCCACTAGTGAAACCTGAGGCCCCCAGGTCTTCTTTCTCATATATTTTCCTTGCAATCTAATTTTTCCTTGCGTTTATTTCAGATCTATTAAACCAAAAAATACAAAAATACCTTTCTACAATTTATTTGTTCCGTGATCTATTTATCCTACCTACAAATTTACCTCACGTCCTTTGCCTATCTTGAGGCGCCGTACCCCGAAAGGGTTGCGAGGTGTTGTTCTTTGTGTGCAGGGGCTGTTTATGTTGTGTTGCTTCGTTCTCCTACTGGTTCAATAACCTTGGTTTCATATCTGAGGGAAATACCAACCACCGTTGTGTTGCATCATCCCTTCCTCTTTGGGGAAATACCGATGTAGCTTCAGGCGACATCAGCGTTCAAGGCTTCCATTGTACAACAGGGGGAGATCAACCAAGTCAAACACAATCTTCTCAGTCCGGTAGTTCAGTTCTCCCCAAAACGTTACCGGCAACGTTATCTTTCCCTTAGGATCTCCTACCGGGATTAGCTCCTTGAAATGTGCCGGTAACCTCTAGCTCTTCCTCTGCTATTTTAAGTTTGCTGATAACTGATGGGGAAATCAGATTCAGCCTAGCCTCGCTGTCCACCAATATCTTAGTGACCTTGAGGTTGCGAATTGTTAGAGAGAACAACAATGGGAGACATCCTACCGCATTGGTATGGCTAGGATGATCCTCCTTGTCCAAGATGATGGGCGTACGGGACCATTTGCGCGGCTTCCGGGCCTCTGGCGCTGGTTCCACGGCATTGACTTCTTGCACCGATCGCTTGAGCTGGCGGTGAGAGGTGTGCAGAGATGCACCCCCGTCAATGCACAGGGCGTCAGTGGCCTTCTGAAACTCTTGCTCACTAGTTTCCTGATACGTCCATTTTGCACCATGTTTTCCTACTGTTATTTATGTTGTTTTATTGTATAATAATGCTTTTTGGAGTAATTCTAATGCCTTTTTCCTCATAACATGCAAGGTATGCATCAAGGGGGAGAATTCTGGCAGCTGGAAATCTGGACCTGAAAAAGCTACGTCAAGATACCTATTTTGCACAACTCCAAATGAGTTGAAATTCTCCGAGGATTTTTTATGGAATATTTAATAAATATTGGAGCAAATAAGTACCAAAGCAGGGCCACCAGGTGGGCACAACCCACCTGGGCGCGCCAGGAGGCCCAGGCACGCCCTGGTGGGTGTTACCCTCTTCGGCCCACCTCTGGTGCCCATCTTCTGGTATATAAGTCATTTTGACCTAGAAAAAAAATCAGAGGAGGACATTTCGGACGAAGCGCCGCCGCCTCGAGGCAGAACTTGGGCAGGATCACTTTTGCCCTTCGGCGGAGCGATTCCGCCGGGGAACTTCCCTCTCGGAGGGGGAAATCATCGTCATCATCATCACCAACAACTCTCCCATCTTGGGAAGGGCTATCTTCATGAACATCTTCACAGCACCAACTCCTCTCAAACCCTAATTCATCTCTTGTGTTCAATCTTTGTATCAAAAGTATAGATTGGTGCTTGTGGGTGACTAGTAGTGTTGATTACATCTTGTAGTTGATTACTATATGGTTTATTTGGTGGAAGATTATATGTTCAGATCCATTATTCTATTTAACACCCCTCTGATCTTGAGCATGTTTATCATTCGTGAGTAGGTATATTCGTTCTTGAGGTCACGGGAGAAATCATGTTGCAAGTAATCATGTGAACTTGATATGTGTTTGATATTTTGATGGTATGTATGTTGCCATTCTCTTAGTGGTGTCATGTGAACATCGACTATATGACACTTCACCATATTTGGGCCTAAGGGAATGCATTGTGGAGTAGTTATTAGATGGTGGGTTGCGAGAGTGACAGAAGCTTAAGCCCCAGTTTATGCGCTATTCCATAGGGAACCGATTGGATCCAAAAGTTTAATGCTATGGTTAGAATTTATTCTTAATACTTTTTTCATAGTTGCGGATGCTTGCGAGAGGGTTAACCATAAGTAGGAGGTTTGTTCAAGTAATAACAGCACCTAAGCCCCGGTCCACCCACATATGAAATTATCAAAGTACCGAACACGAATTAAGCCAACATTATGAAAGTGACTACATGAAATTCCCGTGTACCCTCAAGAACACTTTGCTTATCATAAGAAACTGTTTTGGCCTGTCCTTTGCCTCAAAAGGATTGGTCTACCTTGCTGCACTTTTGCTACTACTATTTTTACTTGCTCGTTACAAATTATCTTCCTATCAAACTACTCCGCTACTTACAATTTTAGCACTTGCAGACATTACCTTGCTGAAAACCACTTGCCATTTCCTTCTGCTCCTCGTTGGGTTCAACACTCTTACTTATCAAAAAGGGTTACAATTGACCCCATATACTTGTGGGCCATCAAGGCAATTTTCTGGCGCCGTTGCCGGGGAGTGAAGCGCTCTTGGTAAGTGGAAATTGGTAAGGAAACATTATTACTACATGCTGAAATTTATTGTCACTTGCTACTATGGAAAACAATCCTTGGAGGGGTTTGTTCGGGGTATCTTCACCTTGACCGGAACCACAATTAGTTACCCCTCAACCTACTGCACCTACTGAAAATATTTAATACGAAATTCCTTTTGGTATGTTAGAGCAACTGCTAGCTAATCCTTATGCAGGAGATGGAACCGAACATCCTGATATGCACTTGATATATGTGGATGAAATTTGTGGATTGTTTAAGCTTGCAGGTTTGCCCGGAGATGAATCTAAGAACAAGGTTTTCCCTTTATCTTTGAAGGGAAAAGCATTGACATGGTATAGGCTATGCGATGATATTGGATCTTGGAACTGGAACCGTTTGAAATTGGAATTACATCAAAAAAAATTATCCTATGCATCTAGTTCATCGTGATCAGAAGTATATATATAATTTTTGGCCTCATGAAGGAGAAAGCATCGCTCTAGCTTGGGGGAGGCTTAAGTCAATGTTATATTCATGCCCCAATCATGAGCTCTCAAGAGAAATTATTATTCAAAATTTTTATGCTCGGCTTTCTCGTAATGATTAATCCACGCTCGATACTTCTTGTACTGGTTCTTTTATGAAGAAGACCATTGAATTCCGGTGGGATATTTTAGAAAGAATTAAACGCAACTCTGAAGATTGGAAACTCGACAAAGGTAAAGAGTCAGGTATTGAACCTAAGTTTGATTGTGCGAAATCTTTTATGAATACCAATGCTTTTCAAAAGTTTAGCACTAAATATGGACTTGACTCTGAGATAGTAGCTTCCTTTTGTGAATCTTTTTGCTACTCATGTTGATCTCCCTAAGGAGAAGTGGTTTAAATATCACCCACCAATTAAAGAAGAAGTTAAATACCGGTAAAAGCTGAAGAAGAAACTATCATTTACAATGTTGATCCAGTTGTCCCCACTGCTTATATTGAAAAACAACCTTTTCCTATTAGGATGAAGGAACATGCTAAAGCTTCAACTGTGGTTAAAAAACGTTATGTTAGAACACCCAAACCATCTGAACAAATCAAAGTTGAACCTAGTGTTGCTATGGTTAAAGATCTCTTAGTTGATAATATTGATGGGCATGTTATCTACTTCTGTAGTGAAGCTTCCAGAATTGCCAAACCTGAAGGAAAAGATAAACATAGACCTGTTGTTGGCATGCATGTTGTCTCAGTTAAGATAGGAGATCACTGTTATCATGGGTTATGTGACCTAGGTGCTAGTGTGAGTGCTATTCCTTTCTCCTCATACCAAGAAATTAAAGATGAAATAGCACCTGCTGAAATAGAGGACATAGATGTTACTATTAAACTTGCTAATAGAGATACTATATCACCAATTGGGATTCTTAGAGATGTCGAAGTCTTGTGTGGAAAAATAAAATACCCTACTGATTTTCTTGTTCTTAGCACCCCACAAGATGACTTTTGTCCCATTATTTTTGGTAGACCTTCCTTGAACACCGTAAATGCTAAAATAGATTGTGAGAAATAAATTGTCGGTGTTAGCTTTGGTGATGAATCTCATGAATTTAATTTTTCCAAGTTTAGTAAACAACCCCATAATAAATATTTGCCTAGTAAGGATGAAATTATTGGTCTTGCTTCTATTGATGTGCCTCCTACTGATCCTTTGGAACAATATTTGCTAGACCATGAAAATGATTTGCATATGCGTGAAAGAAATGAAATAGATAGAATCTTTTTCAAACAACCACCTCTGCTTAAACACAATTTGCCTATTGAAACTCTAGGATGTCCTCCTCCACCTAAAGGTGATCCTATGTTTTAATTAAAACAATTACCAGACACTCTGAAATATGCTTATCTTGATGAGAAAAAGATATATCCTGTTATTATTAGTGCTAACCTTTCAGAACATGAAGAAGAAAGATTACTGAAAGTTCCAAGGAAGCACAGAGCTGCTGTCGGATATACTCTTGGTGATCTTAAGGGCATTAGTCCCACTCTATGTCAGCACAAGGTTAATATGGAACCTGATGCTAAACCTGTTGTTGATCACCAATGTCGGTTAAATCCAAAAAATGAAAGAAGTGGTAAGAATGGAAATATTGAAACTTCTAGAAGCAAGTATAATCTATCCTATAGCTGATAGTAGATGGGTAAGTCCTATTCATTGTGTCCCTAAGAAGGGATGCATTACTGTTGTTCCTAATGATAAGAATGAGCTTATTCCGCAAAGAATTGTCACGGGCTATAGAATGGTAATTTATTATAGAAAATTAAATAAAGATACTAGAAAAGATCATTACCCTCTGTCTTTTATTGATCAAATGTTAGAAAGATTATCTAAGCACACACACTTTTGCTTCCTTGATGGATACTCTGGCTTTTTGCAAATACCTGTTTTACAATCTGATCAAGAAAAGACCACTTTTACTTGTCCTTTTGGAACATTTGCTTATAGAAGTATGCCTTTCGGTTTATGTAATGCACCTACTACCTTTCAAAGATGTATGACCGCTATATTCTCTGATTTTTGTGAAAATATTGTTGAGGTTTTCATGGATGAATTTTCTGTTTATGGGAAGTCTTTTGATGATTGTTTAAGCAATCTTGATTGAGTTTTGCAGAGATGTGAACAAACAAATCTCATCTTGAATTGGGAGAAGTGCCACTTTATGGTTAACGAAGGTATTTTCCTGGGCCATAAAATTTCTGAAAGAGGCATTGAGGTGGACAAAGCCAAGGTTGATGCAATTTAGAAAATGCCATGTCCTAAAGATATCAAAGGTATTCGTAGTTCCTTGGTTATGCTGGTTTCTATAGGAGGTTTATCAAATACTTTTCTAAAATTTCTAGGCCTCTTACTAATCTTTTGCAAAAGGATATTCCCTTTGTGTTTGATTATGATTTCATGGAAGCCTTTGAAAGACTAAAGAAAGCCTTAATCACTGCACCTGTTGTTCAACCATCTGATTGGAACTTGCCTTTTGAGATTATGTGTGATGCTAGTGATTATGCTGTTGGTGTTGTTCTAGGACAAAGAGTTGATAAGAAACTAAATGTTATTCATTGTTCTAGTAAAACTCTAGACAGTGCTCAATGAAACTATGCTTCTAGTGAAAAAGAATTCTTAGCAATGGTGTTTGCTTGTGATAAATTAAGATCTTACATTGTTGATTCTCAAGTAATTGTTCACATCGATATGCTTCTATAAAATATCTTATGGAAAAGAAAGATGCTAAACCTAGATTCATTAGGTGGGTTCTTCTGCTATAAGAATTTTATTTGCATATCACTGACAAGAAAGGAGCAGAGAACCCCGTAGCTGATAACTTGTCTAGGCTGAAAATATTCTTGATGAGCCACAACCAGTTAATGATAGCTTCCCTGTTGAACAAGTAGTTGCAATAAATGTTTCTCATAGTACACCTTGGTATGTTGACTATGCTAATTATATTGTTGCTAAATACATACCACCTAGCTTCACATACCAACAAAAGGAAAATCCTTCTATGATTTAAGACATTACTTTTGGGATGACCCACATCTTTATAAAGAAGGAGTAGATGGTATTATTAGACGTTGTGTACCTGAGCATGAACATGAACAAATCCTACGGAAATGTCACTCTGAAGCTTATGGAGGACATCACACGGGAGACAGAACCGCCCATAAGGTATTGCAATCTGGTTTTTATTGGCCTACTCTCTTCAAGGATGCCCATAAGCTCGTCTCATCATGTGATGAATGCCAAAGAATAGGTAATATCAGTAAGCATCAAGAAATGCCTATAAATTATTCACTCGCTGTTGAACCATTTGATGTTTGGGGATTTGACTTCATGGGACCCTTTCCTTCCTCTAATGGGTATACACATATTTTGGTTGTTGTTGACTATGTTACTAAGTGGGTAGAAGCTATTCCAACCAGTAGTGTTGATCACAACACCTCTATTAAAATGCTTAAGGAAGTTATTTTCCCAAGGTTTGGAGTCCCTAGATATTTAATGACTGATGGTGGTTCACACTTTATTCATGGTGCTTTCCGTAAAATGATTGCTAAGTATGATGTTAACCGTACAATTGCGTCACCTTATCATCCTGAGTCTAGTGGTCAAGTTGAACTTAGCAATAGAGAAATAAAACTAATCTTACAAAATACTGTCAATAGGTCCTGGAAGAATTGGTCTAAGAAATTAGATGATGCACTTTGGGCCTATAGAATAGCTTACGAAAATCCTATGGGTATATCTCCATATAAAATGGTTTATGGAAAAGCTTGTCATTTACCTCTTGAGTTAGAAACAAGGCATTTTGGGCAATAAAAGAACTCAATTATGATTTCAAACTTGCTGGGGAAAAGAGGTTATTTGATATTAGCTCACTAGATGAATGGAGAACCCAGGCTTATGAAAATGCTAAGTTATTTAAAGAAAAAGTTAAAATATGGCATGATAAAAGAATCCAAAAGCGTGAGTTCAAAGTCGGAGAATATGTTCTTTTGTACAACTCTTGTTTCAGATTCTTTGCAGGAAAACTCCTCTCCAAATGGGAAGGACCCTATGTCATCGAGGAGGTCTATCCATCTGGAGCTATCAAAATAAATAATGCCTAAGGGACTAACCCGAAGGTTGTCAATGTACAACGAATAAAACACTATATCTCAGGTACACCCATAAATGTTGAAAGCAATGTTATCCAAACTTTGACACCGGAAGAACACATAAAAGAGTCCTTCCGGAACACTCCAGAATCGTGAAAATAAGGAGGTACATGATACGGTAAGTAAACGGACTCCGAAAAATCCGCAAAAATATTTTTTGTCAGTTTTGGAATATTTAGAAAATTAGGAAAATAAGAAACTTTCAGGAAAGTGACCCTGGTGGGCACGATACACCCAGGCGCGCCAGGTATGCCTGGCGCGGCCAGGTGGGCTGTGCCCACCTCGGGTACTTTCGAGTCTCCGTTTTTCTTCCGTCCTGCTTGTTCCCCAAGATAAAAAATCTATATATACCTCCCGAACCTGTTAACCTCCATATCGCGGAGAAATCTCCTATTTCCTTTCCTTGCTATTTTCTGTCAGATCCAATCCACCATGGCCGCTTCAAGCTCCTCCAAGGACAAGTGCTTCGACAATGTCATTAACTCATATCTACGGGAGATGATGCAGCACCCTCAATCTATCCAGATGCGTGATGGGGTGCTGCACATCCGCGATGTGTAGGGACCCAGGGGGACTAGATCCGTGGAGGCCAGTCTTGGAGCGATGGAGCAGGACATCTTCAAGTGCAAGGGGATGGTGGAGCGTGGACTCAATGCCAATCACATCATGATCGCGGACTATACCCGTGATCTCAAGGTGGATGGCAAGCCCATAAAGGACATCATCTTCTCCCTCAACAAGCAAATCAACTTCCGCCATAGCCAGATCCACGATCTTCAAAGCCAGGTCTTTGAATATAAGGCCGGGTTTAAAGGTATGAGTTTGGCTGCCAGTTGCAGGATCCGTGAGACTCATTCCCCCTCTTATGATGGTGAGCCTCTACCATGGAAACCCGAGGACAAGAAACCTTCTACCTCATCACTACCATCTTCTTCATCAACACCAAAAGAAAACTGAGTATTGGGTATGGGCACTCCCCTTGGCTTTCGCCAAGCTTGAGGGAGCCGGTATAGTATCATCCCTACTATCTTTTATGTTTACTTTCTTAGTTTGATCGATGGTTATCTTTTTCTATTAGATGAATAAAAGTTTAGTTCGATCCTTTCTTTTTGTGAGTTTGCCTAGTGATCAATCCTTGTAATCGTGTGCGAGATATAATAAAGTTTAGTTTGAGTTTTGCCTTCTTTACTTTCTTGTTGCAGTAAAAGAAAACAAATAAAAAGAAAAAGATCATATGCTAATCTTATGGTAAGTGATGACATTACACAAGGAAAAGTATAAGTAGAAAGTTTTATTGTAGATTGACAAACATAGCATTGGTCAATGATGCAACTCACATATAAATACACTATCATTGAAATCTTTTATGATTGTGAGCACCCATCAAAATATTATATGCCAAAATTGTTGACATTGGACAAGGAAGACAACCTAATGATTTATGTTTGTTCATATTCACACAGAAGTCATATTGTCATAGATCCTTCAACATGTGGTGCTTGCCCCTATCTTTGCTAGCCAAAAACTCCGCACTAAGTAGAGATACTACTTGTGCATCCAAAACCCTTAAACCCTATCTTGTTTGAGAGTCCACCATAGCTACCTATGGATTGAGTAAGATCCTTCAAGTAAGTTGTCATCGGTGCAAAAAGGGCAATAAAAATTCCTCATAATAATTGAGCATTTAGTGTAAGGAAAAATTGAGCATTGTAAGAACTTATGATGGTGCAAGGGAAAATTGAGCATTGTAAGAACATTTAGTGTAAGGGAAAATTGAGCATTGTAAGAACTTATGATGGTGAAGAATAAAAGCGACAGACTACATAATAAAGGTTGCCATAACAAGGGGCAATATAACTTGACGTTCTCTTGCACTAAGGGGTTGAGCATACAAACAAAAAGCACATGGCAACCTCTGCTTCCCTCTGCGAAGGGACTATCTTTTACTTTCATGTATTTACTTTTATGCAAGAGTCAAAAAATTCTCTCTGTTCCTTTTGTTTTTTTCCCTTCGGCAAGAATCATGTGGTGAGGAAAGATCTAGGAACATATGTCCAGTTGAATATGGGTGGCATAAGTTATTATTGTTGGCATCACCCTTGAGGTGAGTGTGCTGGGAGGCGAAACTATAAGCCCCTATCTTCTTTTTTGTCCGGTTGAAACGTTTTGCTCATGTGTACGTGGTGACTGTTAGCAATCATATAAGAGTAAATGCTGGTTGAGTATGTGGACTTGCCTAAAGGCTCCGATACGTGACCCTTCCTAAAAAGATGATGAATTGTAGTTGCAATGTTGACTAAGAACATAGTTTGTTGGTTTCCAATAGAGTTTATGCTTTATACTTCAATGTTGTGATAAATTGTCGCTTGTTCATGAGAAGTCTATGATAAAAGTTTTATATTAAAGTTTGTTGCTGTTATAATAAGTCACATGATGCTGCTATGTCTGTATTTTTGTTTTTATCGACACCTCTCTCTCTAAGCATGTGGACATGTTTTTCGATTTCGGTTTTTGCTTGAGGACAAGCGAGGTCTAAGCTTGGGGGAGTTGATACGTCCATTTTGCATCATGTTTTCATACTGTTATTTATGTTGTTTTATTGTATAATAATGCTTTTTGGAGTAATTCTAATGCATTTTCCCTCATAACATGCAAGGTATGCACCAGGTGGGGAATTCTGGCAGCTGGAAATCTAGACCCGAAAAAGCTACGTCAAGCTACCTATTCTGCACAACTCCAAATGAGCTGACACTCCCCGAGGATTTTTTTATGGAATATTTAATAGATATTGGAGCAAATAAGTACCAGAGGAGGGCCACCAGGTGGGCACAACCCACCTGGGCGCGCGAGGAGGCCTAGGCGCGCCCTGGTGGGTGCTTCCCTCCTCGGCCCACATCCGGTGCCCATCTTCTGGTATATAAGTCATTTGACCTAGAAAAAATCAGAGGTGGACATTCGGGACGAAGCACCGCCACCTCCAGGCGGAACTTGGGCAGGAACACTTTTGCCCTCCGGCGGAGCGATTCCGCCAGGGGAACTTCCCTCTCAGAGGGGGAAGTCATCGTCATCATCATCACCAACAACTCTCCCATCTTGGGGAGGGCTATCTTCATCAACATCTTCACAGCACCAACTCCTCTCAAACCCTAGTTCATCTCTTGTGTTCAATCTTTGTATCTATAGATTGGTGCTTGTGGGTGACTAGTAGTGTTGATTACATATTGTAATTGATTACTATATGGTTTATTTGGTGGAAAATTATATGTTCAGATCCATTATGCTATTTAATACCCCTTTGATCTTGAGCATGTTTATCATTTGTGAGTAGTTACTTTCGTGCTTGAGGTCACGGGAGAAATCATGTTGCAAGTAATCATGTGAACTTGATATGTGTTTGATATTTTGATGGTATGTATGTTGCCATTCTCTTAGTGGTGTCATGTGAAGATCGACTACATGACACTTCACCATATTTGGCCCTAGGGCTGGAAAAAAAGCTCGAAGCTCGCGAGCTAAACAAGTAGCTCGTGCCTCGGCTCGAATCGACTCGAACTCGAAGAATAACGAGTCAAGTCGAGCTTTAGTTTAAGATTGTTTATAGACCAAGTTAAACGAGCCAATCTTACGAGTACTCGTGTAACTCGTTAGGCTCAATACAATAGATCAGCCACTCAAAATACAAAGAAATATCAGCCACTAAACAGCCTACGTCCCAGGCGCACAACCCAAGGCCGAGCAGTTGAAGGCCTAGCCCCTAGGAGACTCATGCATTACAAGAAAATTACAATTGTTTAGTGATATATTTGTTTAATACATACATAATCATGTTTATCATATTTTAGGGCTTTATGTTTATATCATAAACGAGCTTAACAAGCTAAACGAGCCAGCTCGCGAGTTATACGAGTCGAGCCAATCTTGGGTTTGAGCTCGTTATAGTAACGAGTCGAGTCGAGCTAGCTCATTAACGAAATGAGCTCTAGCGAGTCGAGCCGAGCTGGCTCGACTCGGCTCGAATTCCAGCCCTATTTGGTCCTAAGGGAATGCATTATGTGATAATTATTAGATGGTGGGTTGCGAGAGTGATGGAAGCTTAAACCCCAGTTTATGCACTATTCCGTAAGGGACTGATTGGATCCAAAAGTTTAATGCTATGGTTAGAATTTATTCTTAATACTTTTCTTGTAGTTGCGGATGCTTGCGAGAGGGTTAATCATAAGTAAGAGGTTTGTTCAAGTAAGAACATCACCTAAGCACCAGTCCAGCCACATAACAAATTATCAAAGTACCGAACACGAATTAAGCCAACATGATGAAAGTGACTACATGAAATTCCCATGTACCCTCAAGAACACTTTGCTTATCATAAGAAACCGTTTTGGCCTGTCCTTTGCCTCAAAAGGATTGGGCTACCTTGCTGCACTTTTGCTACTACTATTGTTACTTGCTCATTACAAATTATCTTGCTATCAAACTACTCCGCTACTTATAATTTTCGCACTTGCAGACATTACCTTGCTGAAAACCACTTGCCATTTCCTTCTGCTACTCGTTGGGTTCGACACTCTTACTTATCGAAAAGGGCTACAATTGACTCCATATACATGTGGGTCATCATTTCCTCTTCATCCCCTCCATCACTCTCCTCAGCACAGGCTTCCTTCTCTCGACCCCTGGCAGGCTTTCCTTGGTTCTGAAAGGGTTTGCTGGGGCGATTTACTCCACCACCTCGGCCCTTACCACCAGCAACATTCTGACCCTTTTCCTTATCACGCTTCTGATACTTTGCTCTTTGTCTCTTGACAAGCTGCTCAACTTGATAACACTCTTGAAGGTCATGGCCCTTAGTCCGATGAATCTTGCTATACGACCCATCACCTTTCCCGGCCTTCTCGGCAGCAGCGGCTTCCCGGGAGTCAACGCACATGGTAGCTTCCTTGCTGGGGGCCTCAGCTTTGGCCTTCCTACTGGTACTAGGCGTTCCTGATCCTTTAACCGTCATCACTGCCTTATCCCTCCGCTTCTTACTGCGCTTCTTGATCTTCCTCCGATTGGTTGATTCATCATCATCCTCTGAATCAACATTGATGCAATCTTCCTCTCCGGGAAACTTCCTTCCCTCCTCCATCCAAGCACACTTATCCACCAATGTGTAGAGCTCCTTCATAGTCTTGGGCAACCGCACGTTCATCTTAGAACGAATCTGGCGATTGCGCACATTGGACTGGAAGGCAGCTATCACAGTTGCTTGATGGATATTTGGAATATTTCTATGAACTTTGCAGAATCTCTGTAAATACTTACAGAGCATTTCTCCTTCCTTCTGTTGGAGAAGCTGCAGGTCGCTGGATCAGCCCGGCTCCTGGTGGCCACCTGTAAAGGCACCGACGAACTCGTGGCACAGGTCTGCCCATGATGAAATGGAGTTCTCCGGCAGGTGCATCAACCAAGACCTCACATTGGACTTGAGGGCTAAAGGGAAGTAGTTGGCAAACACCTTCTCATCTCTTCCCCCGGCAGCCTGAACAATGATGGTGTAGATGCTCAGGAAATCTACCGGGTTCAGCCTCCCATCGTACTTCTCTCAGGTATCTCTGGCTTGAACGTGCGAACAGACGGCCAATAGACTTACCACAGCTCACGTGTAAAGGCAAGGCAGCCAACCTCGAAAGGTAGGCACCCGCCAATACCGAGCATGGGCTCGTCAACGTCGGGGCCGTCGCACCCACCAGTTCAGCGGAGGTCGTCGCGGCGCTGCTCAACGATGCGCGCGTCTCCTCTCTGCCTATCCTTCGGGGTTCGTCGTTGGCCTAGACGTGCTCGAGGGTCAGAGGAAGCCATCGAGACATCGTTGGGGTCTTGATTTGGTTGCGCTCGTGCTGGCTGCCGTGGCGCTGACTGCACCGTGGGGACGGGCCCCTCCCTACGGGCTGCAACATGAGCCGTCGTTGTCGCTTGGGGAGGCAGTGGCGGGTCAGCTTGCTGTGAGCTCCCAGCTTCGGCAAAACCGAGCAGACTTTGGATGGTGGCACGCCATTCGTCCATCTGCTCGGTTGCCAATGGAAACCTCAGCAGCAGCTAAGCCTGTGCCATGGTCTCCGAGGCTGTACTTGGCATGGATGACGATGAAGTCGATCACGCCGTCGCACAGCTCCTGACGACGCCAGCAGCGGCAACACTGTGCCCCCGCTGTTGCGGTGCGACCACCTGGATGGCAGGGTGGTATGGCGAAGGCGCTCGAGGGCCAGCGGCTCCGTTGAGCGCAACGGCTTGGTGGACCCGTCCCGGGAGTGGTGCACCCGCTACGACTGCACTTGCAGTGGGAGCGGTCGGAGCGCGGCAGTTCTCCCCGGTCCGAGCGACGTTGCTGTGGTGGTGCTCGTCAGCGGGCAAAAGGGGCGCAAGCGGGGTAACCCCCTTGCCCGGGTCTTGTGAATCACGGCCATTGAGGTGTTGCTGATGCTGCTCTCCTCTGGTGCCTTCTGCTCTTGCGTTGGCCACGGGGGAAGTGGTGGCGGTGCCGCCTACTCTGACACATCCCCAATAGCGTCTGTGTCCTCGCGCGTTTCCGTGCCCCCTGCAGCGTTGGAGGCTACGGGCAGCGGAGCCTTCGAGGTGGATGGATGAGCTGAAGAAGCGGGTTTTTTCTTGGGCGCCATGGTTGATGGCATCGTCGAAGATGCAGTTGGCGATCAAGGTGACGCGCTGCTCACGTCTTCAGGTTCACGCAAGCGATCCCCCTACCTGGCGCGCCAAAGATGTTGCAGGAAACCACGACCACCTATGGGACCAGGAGGTCCCTTGCTGGTTCGGCAAGGAAGAGTCGCGTTGCACAAAGATCAGACGAGCGTGAGGCAGCACAACAGAGATCACACAGGCATTTTTTACCCAGGTCCGGGCCTCTGTAAGGCATAAAACCCAACTCCTGCTTTTGGTGGATTGATGGCGGAAATGTGGTGGTGGAGTGCGGTACACTTGCTTGACAAGGGTTGACTTAGGGCGGCAACGACTATGCGCGTATGGGGGTGTGAGGTATCCAACCTTCTAACCTCGTTTATGGTTGCCATGGGCCTCAATTTATAGGTTAAGGGCTCAACACAATGGCAAAGTAGTCATTATGCATTGATATGATAGAAAATAGTGATATCATACCTAACTCTATGGGCTGACAGTGCACATTTAATGCACCTCTCAACGTCACATCGTTGGTTGCCCGGCAAGGCTTGCCGGGCTATCTTGCCAGCTCCACGCCTGCTTGTTTGACACGTTGCAGGATGGCTGTCATCTGTGGGTTTTTCCTATAGGGAGAGGCTGCCATGTGGCGAATGGCTGCCACTTAATCACTCTGCGGCTTGACACCGCACTGGTCGATGACATGAGTCACGGTGGAGTGGTTGGTGAGGTTATTTAGCATCCACAAGTCCCAGCAGACCCTGCCGAGACGCCTTGGTCATCTTCTTCTGGGGGTGGCCTCATCCATTGCCAAGCTCGCCTTCCTAGCAAAGGAGGCCTTTCTCTTGACGATATCTTGCTTCTCTAGCTTGGTCTTGGTCCCTCTGATATGCTTGTTGGTCCTTCGAATCTCTTGGTTTCTTGTACTCTGTCTTGGGTTGTTGCTTCAATCTTGATCCCGTGCCTATGCACAGTCTGGGCAACAGACCCAAGGTTTGTTGCACCGACAACTCCCCTTGGCTTGTGACAATCTTGGCGGAGATGCCCGGTATTGTATCACCACCACTTTCATTACCTTTACTTATCTTAGTTCTATCCCTAGTTATTTCATGATTTAGTTCAATAAAAGTTTAGTATGATCTATTTTCAAGTGCTAGTTTCGTGATCTATCTATCTATGTAATTGAATAAGGGTTATACAATAAAGTTTAGTTTGAGTTTTTGCTTCTTTACTTTTATGCTCCAATCAAAATAAAAGAAAATAATGAAAAAGGTCATATGCTAATCTTATGGTAAGTAATGACATCACATAAGGAAAAGTATAAGTGGTAAAATTTGTGGGGAGTTGACAAACATAACATTGGTCAATGATGCAATTCATGAAAGAACTAATAAGGGAAGAGAATATTAACATGCAAGTACACTATCTTGGACATCTTTTATGATTGTGACCCCCATTAAATATTATATGCCACAACTATCGACATTGGACAAGGAAGACAATGTAATGATTTATGTTTGTTCATATTCACATAGAAGTTATATTGTCATAGATCCTTCAACATGTGGTGCTTGCTCCATATCTTTGCTAGCCAAAATTCCGCACTAAGTAGAGATACTACTTGTGCATCCAAAAACCTTAAAGCCAAATTCATGTTTTAAGAGTCCACCATACCTACCTATGCACAAGTAGAGATACTACTTGTGCATGCAAAAACCTTAAAGCCAAATTCATGTTTTAAGAGTCCATCATACCTACCTATGGATTGAGCAAGATCCTTCAAGTAAGTTGCCATCGGTGCAAAAAGGCAATAAAAATTGCTTCTAAATGTGTTTGATCATTTAGTGTAAGAGAAATTAAGCGGTGTACGAACTTGTGATGGCAAAGTAATAAAAGCAACAGACTGCATAATAAAGGTTGCTATCATAAGGGGCAATATAACATGATGTTCTTTTGCATGAAGAGATTGTGCATACAAACCAAAAAGGGCATGACAACCTCTGCTTCCCTCTACGAAGGGCCTATCTTTTACTTTTATTTATTTACTTTTTATGCAAGAGTCAAATTATTCTTCTCTATTCCTTTTTATTTTCTGTTTGGCAAGCATCATGTGGTGGGAAAGATCTAGGCACATATACCAAGTTGGATATGAGTGAGCATGAGCTATTATTGTTGACATCACCCTTGAGGTTAATAAGTTGGGAGGCGAAACTATAAGCCCCTATCTTTCTATGTGTCCGGTTAAAACGTTTTGCTCATATGTATGTTGTGAGTGTTAGCAATCATAGAAGATTAAATGATGGTTGAGTATGTGGACTTGCCAAAAGGCTCTAATACGAGACCCTTCCTGACACTATGATGAATTATAGTTGCAAAGTTGACTGAGAACATAGTTTATTAGTTTTCAATAAAGTTTATGTTTTATACTTCGATGTTGTGATGAATTGTTACTTGTTCATGAGAAGTTATATGATAAAATTATATAATAGAGTTTTATGACAAAAGTTTGTTGCTATTATAATAATGAAAATGATGCTACTATGTAGGTATTTTTTTTATCAACACCTCTCTCTATGAACATGTGGACATGATTTCCTATATCGGCTTTCGCTTGAGGACAAGCGAGGTCTAAGCTTAGGGGAGTTGATACGTGCATTTTGCATCATGTTTTCCTACTGTTATTTATAATGTTTTTATGCATAATAACACTTTATGGAGTAAATATAATGCCTTTTCTATCATAATATGAAATGTTTACACAAGGAGGGAGAATACCGGCAACTGGAATTATGGACCTGAAAAAGCTATATCAGAGATACCTATTCTGCACATATCCAAATGAGCTGAAATTTTATGGAGAATTATTTTGGATTATTTAATATTTTTTGCAGAAAATAACTACCGGAGGGGGGCCACTTGGTGCCCACAAGACACCAAGGCGCGCCAGGCCCCCTGGTGCGCTCTGGTGGGTGGTGGGCAGCCCAGCCCACCTACGGTGCCCATCTTCTGATATATAAGGTATTTTGACCTAGAAAAAATAGAGGGAGGAATTTCGGGACAAAGCGCCACCGTCTCGAGGTGGAACTTTGGAAGGAGCACTTCCCTCCCGGAGGAGGAAATCGAAGACATCGTCATCACCAACAACCCTCTCATATTTGGAGGCCAATCTCCATCAACATCTTCAACATCACCATATCATCTCAAAACCCTAGTTCATCTCTTGTGTTCAATCTTTGTTCCAGAACCTCAAATTGGTACCTGTGGGTGACTAGTAGTATTGATTACATCTTGTAGTTGATTACTATATGGTTTATTTGGTGGAAGATTACATGTTTAGATCCATTATGCTATTTAATACCCCTTTGATCTTAAGCATGAGTATCATTTGTGAGTAGTTACTTTTGTTCTTGAGGTCACGGGAGAAGTCATGTTGCAAGTAATCATGTGAATTTGATATGTGTGTTCGATATTTTTATGGTATGTATGTTGTGATTCCCTTAGTAGTGTTATGTGAATGTTGACTACATGACACTTCACCATTTTGGGGCCTAAGGGAATGCAGTGTGGAGTAGTTATTAGATGATGGGTTGCTAGAGTGACAGAAGCTTAAACCCTAGTTTATGCTCTATTTTGTAGCGGACTAATTTGGATCCATATGTTTAATGCTATGGTAAGATTTTATCTTAATACTTTTCTCGTAGTTGTGGATGCTTGCGAGGGGGTTAATCATAAGTGAGAGGCTTGTTCAAGTAAGAACAACACCCAAGGACTGGTCCACCCACATATCAAATTATCAAAGTAGCGAACGTGAATCAAACCAACTTGATCAAACTGACTAGATGAAATTCCCGTGTGGCCTCAAGAACGCTTTGCTTATTATAAGAGACTGTTTTGGCCTGTCCTTTTCCACAAAAAGATTGGGCTACCATCCTGCACTTTATTTACCATTACCATCACTTGCTCGTTACAATTATCTTGCTATCAAACTACATGTTACCGACAATTTCAGTGTTTGTAGAAATTTCCTTGCCGAAAACTGCTTGTCATTTCCTTCTGCTCCTCGTTGGGTCCGACACTCCACTGGTACAGTGATATGTCTCCAACATATCTATAATTTTTGATTGTTCCATGCTATTATATTATCTGTTTTGGATGTTTAATAGTCATTTATATGCTATTTTATATTATTTTTGGGACTAACCTATTAACCAAGAGCCCAATGCCAGTTTTTGTGTGTGCCTATTTTAGAGTTTCACAGAAAAGGAATACCAAACAGAGTCCAGACGGAATGAAACTTTTGTGATGATCTTTCCTGGACCAAAAGGAAACCAGAAGACTTGGAGATGAATTCGAAGACGCAGCGAGGCAGCCACCAGGCAAGAGGGCGTGCCCCGGGGGTAGGGTGCGCCCCCTACCTCATGGGCCCCTTGGGGATCTCCTAACCTAGATCCTTCGCCTATATATACTCTTATACCCTGAAAACAACCAAGGGAGCCACAAAACCACTTTTCCACCGCCGCAACCTTCTATACCCGTGAGATCCCATCTAGGGGGCTTTTCCGGCGTCCTGCCGGAGGGGGATTCGATCATGGAGGGCTTCTTCATCAACACCATTGCCTCTCCGATGATGCGTGAGTAGTTTACATAGACCTACGGGTCCATAGCAAGTACACTACTACAGGATGCTGCTAACGCAACACTACGATCAGAGACCCTTTGAGAAACTATGTGCGATGCAATAATCGCAAACAGTGGTTTCAGAGAACCGTAAAAAATGTCCAAAACATTTGCGATGACAGACACATCAAACACGGTTCAGATTTTAGTTGCGTGTGTGATGAAGGGCATACGATTGATCCAGTAGAACTGTTTGTGATGAGGAAGAACAACAGAAACGAGCAGCCATATCAATGTGTGTGCGATATACGGCATACAGTTCCCTCCGATGAACTGTGTGCTATTAGGGAATGCAACACAAACGGTCCGCCAGATCAAGGTGTGTGTGATATACGGTATACGGTTCACTCGGACAAACTATTTTCGATTACGCAAGAGAACGGAAATGGTTCATCTTAACAAGATGTGTGTGATATGCGGCATTTGCGATCAACCAAAAGAACACAAATGATTCGTGTAAACCAGATGTGTGTGATACACAGCAAACAGCCCACTCGAACGAACTGTCTAGATGAGAAATTATAACATAGACGGTTACTATAGTAAGTCTGTGTGTGATTCTATTCGTGCAAAAAACTTTCAGGAAATGCAAACTAGTTGCTTGCGGTGGCTAGGAGTATCGCACACGATGCATCTCCGAGTACTCGTGTGCGATGATTAGTAAGTTACACATAATGAACGGCCGCAAGGGTGATATGCTGATCATGGAGTCCGAGAAGACCGTCGTCGGAAGGCCGCCAACTCAGCTTTTTAGCCTTTTTTATAATTGTATGCATAAGTAGGTCGTGAGTGTTTTGTGCCTTGCCGCATGTGGCATTTTAAATTATCCTGAATATGTAAAACAATTATTAACCATTGCCATTGTAAATTTGCCTCAACAGCGAGCAGAGCGTGTGCAGGGATGCCATGGACCCGCAAAAGAAAGAAAAAAAGCAGGGGCGCCAGAACAAGCAACCACGTGGTCAACCTTCTGGCACCCCGTGGGAGACCAACGGCGCATCCATATGACATGATGGTGATATCATGACTGCGTGTGATAGTGGGCAGACACGTACATGTACATCCAATAAGAAGGGCCCACGTTTCGGGCTTTCGATGCGTGGCATACGGTTGATCCAAAAGAACTATTTGCATAAGACAGAACAACAAAAACGGGGCTTTGTGGGCCCAGAACCATCAATAAATTTTGACTTTGTTTCTCCTCACATTGCAAATTACAACATAATAAGTAATTGCAAATCTGTTCACACAGATCAAACTAATATGTGTTCACACCGATCAAACTAATATGTGTTCACACTTAGCACTGGGCTATAAAAGCTACCCACTCGAAAATTACTTCACAGTTCCTCTCCTCATCACCTACAAAACTGGTCTTTCCTATCAAGTCATTCCTCCATGACCGGTAGGAGGAGTTTCGAGTGGGCATATAACCAGGCAGCAAAGACCAAGACTGCGGAAGCACTAGAGAGGTCCCGCCGCAAAGCGATAGCCGCAACAGAGGTGTCCCGGCACGTCGCGGAGCCCTCGAATGAGCTCTCATGGGCATGTGAGGGCTCTCAGAAGCGCACTCTCCGCATCGGCGATCGCGGCGAGCTGGCGTTACTGAAGTCCTTGGCCGGCAACGACAACATTCTCACTGGCCTCATTAAGCAGCAGGAGCTGATCGACGGCTTGATGAAGCTGCTCGAGATCAGGGATGCCTCGGTTGACAAGGCGAACGGCCTCATCAAGCAACTCATGGGTGACAATGCGAAGCTCCTCAAGGCGATCACCGAGAAGAAGGAGGAGGCCACCGGCTGGAAGATGCTGCATGAGCAGAGCAGTGCCTCGGGGGTGACGCTGCCAGCGGTTGTCGAGGAACTGATGGGTGACTTGAGGAAGATCCGGATCAAGTGCGAGCAGGAGGAGGAGGAATCCGTGGCTGCTTCCAAGCAAAGCCGTGAGGAAATGAGAAAGGAGCTGGAGGATGTCATCGCCCGGCGATCCACCAAAGAGTAGATACAGTAGCAATCTAGATTGTTGTCTACGATTTCCTTCTTCTCTTGCCCTCGTGTCTTCCGAACTTTGCTGCATGTGGCATTTAAAATTATCTGGAATATGTAAGACAATTATTATCTGCGCCATTGTAAATTTGTCATTGTACTATCGGTTTCCATTTTATTTGTCGTTGTATTATCCGTTGCCCTATGTGGCAATTTAAATCAGGCCGGAATACGAGTTAAAAACATGAACAAAGCGAATGCTGCCATGGGATCACAACCAAACACCCTCCATCCACCCCTAAAAAAACCCTCCGTCCAGGCGCTTCAATTAACCCATTAATGGCGAAGTTTTGAGCGAGGAGGGTTGCGGCTGGTGCATGGAGGTCAAAGAGCTCGCTTCCCGGTGAGCATGGGTGGCCTTGCTGCTCGCACGCGTCCCGTCGAGCCTGCACGGCGGACTTCTCGTGCTCATCCCATCTAATCAAACAGCTGAACGCATGCCACTGAGTATGGTTAAATATTTACACGGTTCATGTGATACAACCGTTTGTGATATTAACGTGTCAGCTTATTGTTTCAAAAAGGACTTCGCTGGCTACTATTGTGTGCGCCTGTTCTCAAACTGGACGATTTTTTTACCCCGACATATATGTGCCATGTCATCAAACCATGCCAAGTTTCATGTTTTTTTGGTGAGTTTTTGATTTACTAGGTTTTAAAAACCGAGATTCTCAATATTTCAGGATGACGACAAGTTTGTAATTCATTCCCATTCCTTTAATGAGACCTAAACGTGCACCCAATGACACATGTACGATTTCCCATCCATTTTTTGCTTGTAGTTCAAATTTGAATTATGGACTACATTTAATGCATAGAAAACTTAATTAGTAATATATACAATGGCCAAACGAACCCTAAACATGCACCCCAAGGACACATGTACATTTTTCTAGCCATTTTGGTGCACTGGAGCATGTATTTGTAGTTTGGATTTGAATTATGGACATTAAATGGCTAGAAGACTCAATTAATGAATAAAAAGGGTCAAACGAACCCTGAATAACTTCAAAGTTCAGCGCCAATCTCTCGTTGTTCCGTATGTGTTGCATGTAGAAAAAATATGAGGCTAGAAGAGGGAGCGATTATCGTTTGGCCCACAAGGGGAGACATTTCCCTATCAAAACCACGAGGGTTCTTGCGACAGGCTCCGGTTCGTAAGAGGTTTGTAATAAAGCTTGGCCCAAATTGGCAATGTTTTTACCACGACATATATGTGCCATGACGACACACCATGCCACCTTTAATGACTTTCTGGTGAGTTTTGGATTTATGGGGATTTAAAACCCGAGATACCAAATGTTGAGGACGAGCCAAGACGCCGGTCAGGTTGTAATTCATTCCCATTCCTTGCATGGGGCATAAACATGCACCCAAGGACACATGCATGTATAATTTTTCTAGCCATTTTGGTGAACTGGACCATGTATTTGTACTTCAGATTTGAATTATGGACATTAAATGCCCAGGAAACTCAATTAGTGTATAAAAAGGCCAAACGAACCCTGAATAAGTTTAAATTTCAGCATGGATATCATGTTGTTCCATGTTGCCCGTAGAAGAAAATACAAGGAGAAAAGAGGGAGTGACTACATTTCGCCACAAGGGGAACACGTTTCCCTATCGGAACCATCAGGCTTCCTTGAGAGAAGCTCTGGTTTGTAAGAGGTTTGTAATAAAGCTTGGCCCAAATTGGCAATGTTTTTACCATGACATATATGTGCCATGACATGACACCATGCCACCTTTGATGACTTTCTAGTGAGTTTTGGATTTTATGGGGATTTAAAACCCGAGATTCCTAATGTTTGAGGACGAGCCAGGACGCCGGTACGGTTGTAATTCGTTGCCATTCCTGGCATGGGACCTAATTAAACATGCACCCAAGGACACATGCATTTATAGTTTTTCTACCAATTTTGGTGAACTTCAGCATGTATTTGTAGTTCAGATTGAATTATGGACATTAAATGCCTAGGAAACTCAATTAGTGTATAAAAATGCCAAACTAACCCTGAATAAGTTTAAATTTCAGCATGGATATCTTGTAGTTCCATGTTGCCCGTAGAAGAAAATACAAGGCGAAAAGAGGTCGTGATTACGTTTCGACAACAAGGGGAACATCTCGGATGTTGGGTTCCGGCAGACCCTTGAGGTTCGAACTCTGGGGTGCGCACGAAGATCTTTCCCCTACCGACCTACGTCCGATCGCCTCAAGAGAATCTAAGCTAAAATGATGAACAACACAAGGGACACGAGATTTATACTGGTTCGGGCCACCGTTGTGGTGTAATACCCTACTCCAGTGTGTGGTGTGGTGGATTGCCTCAGGGGCTGATGATGAACAGTACAGGGAAGAACTGCCTCGCGAGAGGTGTTCTTGAGCTAGTGCGATGAACTGCTTGGGTGAGTTCGATCGCCTCTCTCTCTCTCTCTAATGAGCACTCGATGATTCCGTCCCCCTTCCTCTATGGTGGCTAGTCCTATTTATAGAGGCCCTGGTCTTCTTCCCAAATATTGAGCGGGAAGGGCGGCAACAATGGCCATTTCAAAGGGGAACATCTAGTACAAGTTATCCTGACTAAATTTGGTCTTCGGCTGCTAAAGGCATTGGCGATGACGCCGTCTTGGGCTCCACGGCGACCTCCATCCTGCTGCTCTGCTAGTCTTGGTCTCGTTGCACTGAAATGGCAACCTTTGCCTGATGGCTCGGTACTCCACGCCTGTGCTTGCCCCCTTTGCACCAAAGAGGAAACAAGGACACTGCGCAGGCCGGCGCCCGCCTGGCACCCGCCTGGTCTCGATCGTCATGGCTTGCATCATGAGCACCTCGTGAGTACCCTGCCTTGATCTCTCCGCCTCCTCGCGAGCCTGCCTGGCGAGGCCATTCCTGAGGAAGCCTTGCACCGTCCGCCCCGCGAGGCTTGGCCCCTCGCGAGGGTCTTGAGTCTCGTGCTGACGAAAGTGGGCCGTACTGGGCCACCACTTGAGCCACGCCGCAGGCCGCAGGTAGGCAAGTCTGGGGACCCCCGTTTCCAAAACACCGACAGTAGCCCACGGGCCCAAGGCGCGCTCGGACTTGGCTTAGCGGAGAAGCGAAGGGGCAAGCACGGAGCACCGCGGGCCCCATCAGCCCGCGGCCTTGGGCGCGGTGTGGAGGTTGATTGGGCAGGGGCATCTCCGCTTCCCCATGCCGCCTCGGCAACCACTCGACTTGACAAGCCCCTGCATGCAGAAACGGGTCATGATTACCTGCGATCATGGAGGCCGATGGTTAGCCTCCTCTGGCTATAAAGGCGGGAGAGTACAAGCCTCCGCTATATATCTTCCTCCTTGCTTCCTTCTTTCTCCCCATCCCAGCCACTCGCCATCTCCAATGGCGCCACCGAAGAGGTTCTCGACCGCGGAGAAGGGAAAGGCTCATCGGGAAGGGCATGACTCTCCCCCGCCCAAGCGTGACCGGGGTCGTTGTCGGTGTCAAAACCGGCGGATCTTGGGTAGGGGGTCCCGAACTGTGCGTCTAGGCGGATGGTAACAGGAGACAAGGGACACAATGTTTTTACCCAGGTTCGGGCCCTCTCGATGGAGGTAAAACCCTACTCCTGCTTGATTGATATTGATGATATGGGTAGTACAAGACTGGATCTACCACGAGATCAAGGAGGCTAAACCCTAGAAGCTAGCCTATGGTATGATTGTTGTTCGTCCTATGGACTAAAACCCTCCGGTTTATATAGACACCGGAGAGGGCTAGGGTTACACAGAGTCGGTTACAATGGTAGGAGATCTACATATCCGTATCGCCAAGCTTGCCTTCCACGCCAAGGAAAGTGCCATCCGGACACGGGACGAAGTCTTCAATCTTGTATCTTCATAGTCTTGGAGTCCGGCCAATGATGATAGTTCGGCTATCCGGACACCCCCTAGTCCAGGACTCCCTCAGTAGCCCCCGAACCAGGCTTCAATGACGACGAGTCCGGCGCGTATATTGTCTTCGGCTTTGCAAGGCGGGTTCTCCTTCAAATTCCATGTGCTTGCCGAATAGTGTCCGGCTTCCTTATAAATGTTGCGCTCCTTGGCTTCCACGTCCAATAATGGCCCTCTTCCACGTGTCGTATGAATGCGAAAAGCCAGGGTATTTTTACGTTTCACCCCCTAGCCGCGCGAATAAGCTGCCTATAAGAGAGGCGAGGATCTAGATCCGAATCACACCATCCTCCTTCCGCAAGTACTCATCGAAGCGCCTCTGACAAAAATCCATTCCATCATGGACAGTCGACGCGGCTCCTCCTCTCGCGCTCCCAGCCCTCAGCCAGGAGATTGGAGGAGATGTTCAGTCCCGCATAGCGAGCTAGTGACGCTCCAAGCAGAGGGATATCTTCCCCCAGCCTTCATGGTTCCGGTTCGAGCCGGACTGGCCACCTACAAGGGTGGAAAGCAGGCGGAGAGCGTCCCCAATCCCTCCAAAGGAGAGCGGGTATGCTTCGTCCCTTATCTAATAAGGGGACTCGGATTTCCCATACATCCGTTTCTCCGGGGGCTCCTGGAGTTCTATGGACTCCAGCTTCACCACCTTACACCTGCCTCCATTTTGCACATCGCGGGTTTTGTAGCCCTTTGCGAGCTGTTCTTGGGCATCGAGGCCCACTTTGCGCTGTGGAAGAGATTGTTTTGCCTCGTACCCCTTCTCACGAGGGGTCGATATATAAAGTGGCGGGAGCCGAAATATGGCGCATCGCCGGGACCGGATATCTATCCGGAACCCCGAAGAAGGCGTCCGAAGACTGGCCTTCGGAATGGTTTTATATGGAAGACGCCCCACTGCCGGACCCAGTTCGGATCGGCCTCCCGGAGTTCAGCAACGCTCCTCTGAAGAAACGCCTGAGCTGGCGCCCGCGGAGCCCTCAACGGGAGAATGACAGGGGCGTCCAATATCTGATGGGCCGGATAAGGTTACTGGCCCATTCCGGATTGACCATGATTGGAGTCATGGTAACGTGCATCATGCGAGGGGTGCAACCGCTCCAATATAGGGGCCACCCCATGTGGGATTTCAACGGGGAGGATGACGCCACCCGTCATGGCCGCAAGGGGCCGGGACCGGTTGACGATCTCGTGAAGATCCTGTCCGGCTTGTACAAGGGGGAGAAAGAGGACTTCCTCCACGCGAGTCCATTTAATGGACTCTCCATGAATAACCCTCGGAGCTGGGTAAGCGGACGTTTATCTATCCAATCCATATTCCCAAAGTTAAGTGTCTCACTTTGTGATTTTGACGCAGGAGCTACGCCGGGACGTAGAGGGCATACACAGCCTGACTCCACAGCCCGAGGATCTAGGACGATCCCTTGATCCGGCCTCCGAACAGGATCCGGACATAAAGGTGGAGCTGATCGATGGGGTGTTCCACCAACTTAGCATGGACAATGCTTTGGTCGCCATTACGGCCGACTACCCCGGTTTAACTCCGGCTTCCCAGGTAACTATGACCGGAGTCCTGACATCATTGCTTATCCATGCTCATTTCTGACCACCGTATACCAACGGTGCTCCGCAGGAGGCGCTTTTAAGGCGGGAAGCCGAACCCGTGGCGGCTGACCAACAAGGGTTAGTTCGGCCCAGCAGGCGGAAGAGGAGTGTGGCGCGAATCGAAACATTACCGCAACGGTACGGCGCACCATCGTTTTTAAGGGAAAGATTCCTAGGAGGTATATTAACGCTCATGATTTTTCCAGGAGAAAGAGCGCTCGCCGGACAGTGTCTAGAGAGGTTTCCAATCAAGCCTCCGCCAGCCATGCTCCAACGCCTGGTCCGGAGGGGGAGGCGAACACGAGGCATGAGCCGGATGCTCCTCCAATGGAGGAGGCCGACAGGCTGTCCGCCACCAGGTCTGAGGTGGAGAGTGCCATGAATCACAGGTGCCACCGGACAGTTCTTCGTGACGCGTGTTTCTCCCTGAAGGCACTGAATGCCTTTAATGCGGGAGACGCGCACCTCCGTGCCGCTCGAGATGGTCTAACCAGAGCCACGGAGCAGTATGTGAAAGACATACGGGTGAGGAATTTTAATAGTTATATATGCCAGTAGCCCCCGAGACCTAAAATAGTTAGAATAACTGATTTAAGGATCATTTGTTATGCAGGATCTTACGGAGAAGAATACCCACCTGTCCCAGGAGCTTTAAGAGTGCAAGGCCCAACTTGAGGCCGCACTAGCCGCCGCGGGGGGAGCCACAGAGACCCCCTCTGGTAATGCATACTTCGAAAAGATAAGCCGTTTATGAAGTGCGGCGTATGTATAAGTCTGACAATAATATTGCAGATGGTGCCGGACTAGATCCGGACAAGCAACATCTACTGCGCCAGCTGAAGGCCGGCGAGAAGGTGCTTATGAGGGTGCAGCAGGAGAGGAACAAACTCCAAGATGCCAACACCCAGCTGGGCGAAGAACTAAAAGATGTTCGGGTCCAGCTGTCTGACTCCGTGAAGGAGAATCGGCGGCTTCGTCGCGGCATTTACAGTAAGTGCTTGAGCAAACTCTTTTGAAAAGAAGAGTTCGGCGAGGAAGTCGATTGACAGAAATGTGTCTGTAGGTGTGCTCACAGGTCGTCCTGCGGAGGAAATGCCCGGTTCAACGGGTGACCTACTTCCCGAGCTGCTGCAACTGCACGAACGTGTTCGGCAGGCGATGAGCAGCGTCGCCCAGGCCTTATGGCCGTCCGTCTCCCTACCCGAGGGTCTTGGAGGGCTTGCGGAGAAGCTTCAGGGAGCACGGCAGCGCTTCCGTTTGTGGAAGATATCGGCCTGCCGTCAAGGCGCCAGGGAGGCCTGGGCCATGGTGAAGACGCGGTACACGAAGGCTGATCCGAACCACATGGCCGAGGTCGGACCTGTGGGGCCTGATGGGAAGGAGATCCCTGTGAGCTTAATGTACGGCCAAGTAGAGTTGGCCGCTAAGTATTCCCAACGGGACTGTAAACTAGACAGCCTGTTAGACGGGATTGAAGAGGAGTACAATCAGTCAAGTTGACGATGTAATTTAAAATGACATGTAAAATGCCTTCTAGCCGGATTGTAGATCGTTTGTCTTTGCGGACCTGTTCGCTTCAACCTCTGGACCCAACAGTCCGGAGTGTGTCCGAATACCCTCACGGTTATGTAAAAACCGGGGCATGCATGGAGACCAGGCGTAGGGGTCATTAGTGCTTTATCAGACAAGTGCCCAACTAGTTATGTTATATTACATGGTTAGTAAGAAACATCTTCCAGGGAGAATAGTTCCGTTAGGGGTTCCTTTCCCTGGGAGGCATGCCCTAAAGTGCATGTCCGGACTGCGAAAAGAGCAGAAAAAAAGCGTCTGGGGGCAGATAAATAAATAAGTAAGAAATCATCTTTCAAGTCACCGACCGAATATTCCCTTAAGAACGCTAGCTTTCGGCTTCACCCAGTCTGAGGTACACATCCGGCTGACCCGGCAGTAACAATCGCAGAGGTGCTCCCTTTACCTCCTAGCCGAACAATCGGGAACGTAGGGGTAAGCACAGGAGCCAGGCAACCCAGCTTGGCCAAAACTTAAGTCATATCGATGCATATAATGGTGAATAAAAGGTACATGCGGAAGTGTGACACATGTTTTGGGCATGAAGCCCTTATAAATAAGCTTCTGTTAAAGAAGCCCCCAGGTATAATGAGTGCGAGCCGCACGTCAAGTGTGTGCGCACAATGCGCAGATCAGCCCTCAAAGGCTTTACGAAAAAAGGAGGAAGAGAGAGAAAAACAAAAGACAGCTAAAGTATAAAATGTGGACGGAGGAAGGAGACGAACTCTGAGTCCGGCGCTAGGCGTAGAATCTTCGGAGACGGGCTGCGTTCCATGGGTTCGGCTCGAGTCGGTTGTCCGATGCGTTTCGTAGACGGTATGCTCCGCCGGTCAGGACTTGGTCGATGATGAAGGGACCTTCCCATTTGGGCTTGAGTTTGTCCTTTTTCTTGTCCGGCAGGCGTAGAACTAATTCGCCAACATTGTAAGTTTTGGCCCGTACTTCTCGGCTTTGATATCTTCGAGCCTGCTGTTGATAGAATGCGGAACGAGCTTTTGCCACGTCGCGCTCCTCTTCTAAGGCGTCCAAACTGTCCTGCCGATCCAGCTCGGCTTCTCTTTCTTCGTACATGCGCACGCGAGGTGAGTCATGAATTATATCGCAGGGCAAAACTGCCTCTGCGCCGTACACCATAAAAAATGGTGTGAATCCGGTAGTGCGGTTTGGCGTGGTCCGCAGCCCCCAGAGTACGGAGTCGAGCTCCTCCACCCAGTGCGTGTTAGATTCCGTGAGGGAGCGCACTAACCTGGATTTGATGCCGCTCATGATTAGACCATTTGCTCGTTCAACTTGACTGTTAGTTTGAGGGTGATAGACTGAAGCGTAGTCGAGCTTGATGCCCATAGTTTTGCACCAGAGTTTAACCTCGTCGTCCGTGAAGTTCGTGCCGTTATCAGTGATGATGCTAACGGGGACGCCATAACAGTGTACCACCCCAGATATGAAGTCTATCACTGGTCTGGATTCGGCCGTTTTAACTGGCTTGGCCTCTATCCATTTGGTGAATTTGTCCACCATGACCAATAGGTATTTTTGCTTGTGGGTTCCCCCTTTAAGGGGGCCAACCATGTCAAGCCCCCAGACCGCGAACGGCCAGGTGATGGGTATAGTTTTGAGGGCGGTGGGTGGCATGTGGCTTTGATTAGCAAAGAGCTGGCAACCGACGCATCGTTGGACTAAGTCCTGAGCATCTGCCCGGGCCGTCGGCCAATAAAATCCTGTACGGAAGGCCTTGCCTACAAGGGCCCGGGCTGCGGCGTGGTGCCCGCCGAGTCCGGCGTGAATTTCAGCCAGAAGATTTCGCCCTTCCTCTTCGGAGATGCACCTTTGAAGGACTCCGGTTGTGCTTTTCTTATAAAGCTCTCCCTCATGGACCTTGTAGGCCTTAGATCGCCGTACTATGCAGCGGGCCTCGTTTTGGTCTTCGGGGAGTTCCTGCCTAATTAAGTAGGCTAGGAATGGTTCCGTCCACGGGGCAATGACTGCCATTATTTCGTGGGCTGAAGGTGTTATTTCATTGGCTAAGCCACCGATTGTGTCAGAATGTTCGATGTTGGGAGGTGCGGTTGGTTCCGGGTTGTTGTTTCCGGACTCCTCTTCCCATAATACGGATGGCTTAAAGAGCCGCTCCAGGAAGATGTTTGGAGGGACGGCGTCGCGTTTTGCGCCGATGCGTGCCAACACGTCGGCCGCCTGGTTATTATCCCGGGCTACATGGTGGAATTCGAGTCCTTCGAACCGAGCTGACATTTTTAGGACGGCGTTACGGTAGGCTGCCATTTTCGGATCCTTGGCGTCAAAGTCTCCATTTACTTGGGATATTGCGAGGTTTGAATCCCCGCGGACCTCTAGGCGTTGAATGCCCATGGAGATTGCCATCCGGAGACCGTGTAGAAGGGCCTCGTATTCGGCTGCATTGTTGGAGTCTGTGTACATTATCTGAAGTACGTATTGGACTGTGTCTCCGGTTGGGGACGTCAAGACGACGCCAGCCCCCAAGCCGGCCAACATTTTGGAGCCGTCGAAGTGCATGATCCAATTGGAGTATGCGCCGTACTCTTTAGGGAGTTCGGCTTCGGTCCATTCAGCGATGAAGTCGGCCAAAACTTGTGACTTTATGGCTCGCCGTGGTTTGTAGGTTATGTCGAATGGTAAGAGCTCAATGGCCCATTTTGCAATCCTGCCCGTTGCATCGCGGTTGTTTATGATGTCGTTGAGAGGCACTTCGGAGGCTACTGTTATCGAACACTCTTGAAAGTAGTGTCGCAGCTTCCGGGATGCCATGAACACCGCGTACGCTATCTTTTGATAATGTGGATACCGGGACTTGCATGGAGTTAAGACAGTGGATACGTAGTACACTGGTTTTTGAAGAGGGAATTTGTGTCCTTCTGTTTCTCGTTCGATGACGAGCACCGCGCTTACAACCTGATGTGTTGCCGCGATGTATAATAACATTGGTTCGCCCAAGTTGGGCGCGGCCAGGACCGGATTTGTTGCCAATATGGCCTTTATTTCTTCGAGTCCGGCCGTGGCAGCATCCGTCCATTCGAAGTGTTCGGTGCGCCGGAGGAGGCGATAAAGGGGCAATGCCTTTTCTCCTAAGCGGGAGATGAAGCGGCTTAGAGCCGCCACACATCCAGTCAATTTTTGTATTTGTTTGAGGTCTTTTGGGATATCCAACTGTGACAGAGCTCGGATCTTGGCTGGGTTTGCTTCAATTCCTCTACCGGATACAATGAAGCCCAAGAGCTTTCCGGCTGGTACGCCGAACACACATTTTTCCGGGTTGAGCTTAATATCATATGCTCGGAGGTTGTCAAATGTGAGCCTCAAATCGTATACCAGAGTTTCGACATGTTTGGTCTTGACGACCACATCGTCTATGTATGCCTCCACTGTTTTGCCGATCTGGGTTGCCAGACATGTCTGAATCATGCGCTGATATGTCGCGCCGGCGTTTTTGAGCCCGAAGGGCATTGTGTTGAAACAGAATGGTCCGTATGGAGTAATGAATGCCGTTGCGGCTTGGTCTGTCTCTGCCATCTTGATTTGATGGTAGCCGGAGTATGCGTCGAGGAAGCACAATGAATCGTGCCCTGCGGTAGCATCGATGATTTGATCGATGCGGGGAAGGGGGAAAGGATCCTTTGGACAAGCCTTGTTAAGGTCTTTAAAATCGACACACAGGCGCCATGATTTGTCCTTTTTTGGTACCATTACCAAGTTTGCTAGCCAGTCCGGATGTTTTATGTCTCTGATGAATCCGGCTTCTAATAGTTTGGCTAGCTCCTCTCCCATTGCATGTCTTTTGGGTTCGGAAAATCGCCGAAGAGCCTGTTTGACTGGCTTGAATCCTTTTAGGATGTTTAGTCTATGTTCTGCCAACCTGCGTGGGATTCCTGGCACATCTGAAGGGTGCCAGGCAAAGATGTCCCAATTTTCCCGAAGGAATTCTTGTAGTGCGGCGTCTACATCAGGGTTTAGTTGTGCCCAATGGAGGCCGTCTTTGTGGGGTCCGTTGGATGGACTTGGAATTTGACTGTTTCGTCCGCTGGCTTAAAAGAGGTGGACTTTGATCTCTTATCAAGTATCACATCGTCCCTGTTCACCGTGGAGCGCAGCGCAGTGAGTTCCTCTGCCGCTAGGGCTTCGGATAGTGCCTCTAGGGCTAGTGCAGCTGTCTTATTCTCGGCGCGGAGTGCTATGGCCGGATCACTGGCAAGAGTGATGATTCCATTGGGCCTGGGCATTTTAAGCTTCATTTACCCGTAATGGGGTATAGCTTGAAAAATTGTGAATGCCTCTCGCCCTAATAAGGCGTGATATCCGCTGCTGAACGGGGCCACTTGGAATGTGACCTCCTCGGACCTGTAATTGTACGGCGAGCCGAACACCACATCCAGTGTAATTTTTCTTATGCAGCGTGCTTCCCAACTAGGGATTATTCCTCTAAAGGTTGTGCTGCTTCGCTCAATGCGGCTCCAGTCTATCTCCATTTTTCGAAGGGTTTCTTCATAGATGAGGTTTAATCCGCTGCCGCCATCCATGAGTACCTTAGTAAGGCGAAAGCCGTCCACTATTGGACCGAGGACCAATGCGGCTGGTGCTCGCGCTGTTCGGAATTTAGGTTCGTCGCTAGCGTTGAAGGTGATAGCCGTGTCGCTCCATGGGTTTATCGTTGCTACTTGGTAGACTTCGACGAGGCTGCGGAGTGTTCGTTTTCGCATATTATTTGATGCGAAAGTCTCGAAGACTGTTAATACCGTACTGGTACTGTTGGGGTGGTTCTCTGGGGCTAGAAGTTCTTCACCACTTTTGGCCACCTGCCGTAGTATCCAACATGCTCGAAGGCTATGTGTTGGAGTGGCGCCCTCTGTACTATGGATTTTACAGGGTCCGCTGAGCCATCCCTCCGGTACGGTTCCGTGCCCTTTAGGGGTTTTTTGCTTTTTGGTTTTTGTCCTAGGTGCTTGAGCATGATGCACCCTTTTATTTTGGACTGGGGTTGTGTTCGGAGCCAGATGGTCCCAAAACTTGGTTTTGGTTTTCAAGGCACTCTCCATCGCATAGTACTTTCGTAGTATGGATGCCAGGTCGGCGAAGCGTGTAATTTCACGATGACTTATGGCGTTCATGATTCCCTTGTCCGTGCAATTGTTGCAGAAAATTAAGATTGCGCTTTCCTCACGGCAGTCCTTTATCCTGTCCATAACCAGGAGGAATCTGGCCCAGTAATGATGTACTGTTTCATCGGGCTCTTGCCGTATTTGAGATAGATCGCTTGTGTTTGGGTGTGCGGGTGGAATTAAATTCGGAACCCCACCCAATCTGAGGCTCAAGGGCCGAGGAGTTTCCGGATTTGGAAGCTTGGATTGCTGGATGTTGTCCAATGAATCTGGTCCGCTGCCTGACTTTAGGTTCAGTACTTGACTGACGTCCGTCCCTCCGTGGGAATCCGGCAAGGAGGGATCAGGAATCCGGACATAACTGGTCTTTAATATAGAAGAAGAGTCGTCGCGCGGTTCCTCTACCACGGCAACGTGGTGGGTAGCCTGGGGAGAGTTGATATCTCTCAGATCGGTTTTAAGCCCAATCTGATCATAGTCTGTAGCGACTCCCAGGGCGGCGATGTGATCCAAGAGCTCGTTTACGGAGGAAAGCTCCATCGGATCTAGCTGCTCGGAGAGTTCCGAGTTGACGTGAAGATCGCTTTTGATGACCCGAGAGGTTATTGTCGGAGCGGCGGCCGAACAGGCGGTCATAAGAAAACCACCTAGCCGGATAGTTTGGCCGGTGGCCAAAGCTCCTTTGGCAATGGTACTGTCTTTAAAGACGGGAAGAGGCATCCTTCCTGATTGCGACGACACAGAGGAACTCTCAATGAAAGCACCAATGTCGGTGTCAAAACGGGCGGATCTCGGGTAGGGGGTCCCAAACTGTGCGTCTAGGTGGATGGTAACAGGAGACAAGGGACACGATGTTTTTACCCAGGTTCGGGTCCTCTCGATGGAGGTAAAACCCTACTCCTGCTTGATTGATATTGATGATATGGGTAGTACAAGAGTGGATCTACCACGAGATCAAGGAGGCTAAACCCTAGAAGCTAGCCTATGGTATGATTGTTGTTCGTCCTATGGACTAAAACCCTCCAGTTTATATAGACACCGGAGAGGGATAGGGTTACACAGAGTCGGTTACAATGGTAGGGGATCTACATATCCGTATCGCCAAGCTTGCCTTCCACGCCAAGGAAAGTCCCATCCGGACACGGGACGAAGTCTTCAATCTTGTATCTTCATAGTCTTGGAGTCCGGCCAGTGATGATAGTTCGGCTATCCGGACACGCCCTAGTCCAGGACTCCCTCAGTCGTCCCCGCAAGCATCCTGTGTCTCCTGTAGTGGCTCCCCGCGGTCGCGGCTGCGATCTCCTGCGCGGCGATGGGTGCCTGGTGAGCAAGGGAAGGCGCGTCATGGCCGCGCGGCCTCCCAGGCCGTGCTTCCACTCGGCGGAGGTGCTGCCAGAGTTCGTCGTGTGGTCAGTGGACCCAACCGGCACCTGGCTCCAGCTCCCCTGCTTCTTTGTAGGTGAACTTCCGGCCGGCGCCCCCGGCGGCTCTGTCTTCAAGCGGACGGTTGCTGCAGCAGGGCCCCCTGGGCTTCGCTGGAGATCTCCGTCGCCGGGAATGTGGCCCTGACCCATGGCTGGCAAAGGTTTGCCCGCGCGCGTGGCCTGAGCCGGTGATGCACCCTGCACTTTAAGTTTGATGGAGCCGCCACCGTCTACGTGAGGGTGATTGGAGAAGACGGACGCCGCGTTGGGTGCTGCCCCGAAGACGACGACGGCGGCCGGGCGCCCCGCCTCGGCGATGGCCGAGACGAAGATGAAGGCGGACGCGTGGCCGGCGGCTTCCGCAGTTCACCAAGCCTCGGTGGCTCCCCTTCGGACGGCAGCTCCTCCAGCGGTGGCCGCGACCAGCCTCCGCGCCGTCACGCTCGCCTTGAGGGAGGTAGCGGGTCAACCCACCACCGCGCCTCGGTGAAGCGCGGGGAGGAGTCCGACTGAGCTTCGGAGGCAGTACGAGCCCTCGCCACGAGTCGGTGCCGAGCAAGCCACGTCTTTATTTTGTTTTCCTCCCTTTCCTGCGCAAAGAAAGAGTATTTTATGGCCCCGCAGGGGCGTGCTGGACTGTTGTCGTTAACTATTATGCTATCTTTGTCATTCCCGTGCTGTGTTTCGGTGTCCTTTGCTCGTGTGTAGGAATTACTTAACTCGGGGGGGAGGGGGGAGCTCGCCGCAATCCTCGCTCCTCGAGGCTAGGGCCTTGTCACGCGCTTCGGGACCTGCAAGAATTGGTTAGGAGAGGTAACTTCTGGTTTCAGTCGCGAGGGCAACCGACCCAGGTCCTGTGTTTGTGTCGCGATGCCCGTGGGGCACGGACTGGGAGGGGTGCTCCCGTAGTGGACTTGGATAGGAAAGCCTCACACAACTGGGGCAAAAAACACTCGCGAGGGCGCCCGCGTAGCCCCCTCGCGAGACTTGCGTGAGAGGGAACAAGTCAAGTAGGCGAAAAAGGCAGAGAGTCACAAGTCAAGGACGGCAATAATGCTAAAAGCAACTCCAATGAAACTCCAAATAGGGACGAACAAGACAACTGCAGAAAGAAAATGAAAAAGCCGCGTCCGGCACCTAATCTAGTCTTCGACGTCTTCTCACCAGCGCGGAGCTAAGTGCTGCCACTGGGCGTGGGCGGGAGCCCCCGAGGCCTGAGGGCGGCTCTTCGGAGACTCCGGGGCGTGTACAACCCCAACTCATTATTACATGACAGTGTCACAGGCACTGAGCTTCACAGGCATTGGCCTTCTTCACAGGCTCCGGGCCTTTCTCGGGGCGATGAGCTTCACAGGCATTGGCCTTCTTCACAGGCTCCGGGCCTTTCTTGGGGCGATGAGCTTCACAGGCATTGGCCTTCTTCATAGGCATCGGGCCTTTCTTGGTTTGTCTAGCTTCACAAGCGCTGGGCCTTCTTTATAGGCGATGGGCCTTTCTTTAGGGGTAGAACTTCCGGAGGTGCTGGATGTTCCACACGTTCGGGATGGGCACCCCCTCGTGGGTCTCCAAGCGTGCGGCGCCAGGTCTAGAGACATGAACAACCTTGAATGGGCCCTCCCACATGGGAGAGAGCTTGTGCAGCCCCTCCCTGGAGAGCACCCGTCTGAGCACGAGGTCACCTACCTCGAGGGTCCTGGGCGGATGCTGCGGCAGTGGTACCGCCACAGTGCTTGTTGGTATCTCGCAGCCCGAAGCACAGCCTCCCGAGGCGCTCCTCCCCAAGCACGAGGTCCACCCCCCGCATGGCGTCCTACTATGCTTCGTCAAAAGCCAAGAACCGCGTGGAGCGATGCCTGACCTCGTGAGGAAGGACCGACTCAGCACCATAGACGAGGAAGAACGGGGTTTCGCCGGTCGACTTGGTAGCAGTAGTGCGGATGGACCATAGTACGGACTGAAGCTCGTCGTGCCAGCCCCTGTCACAGGCCTCCAGCTTCTTCTTGAAGGTCCGAGTTTGGAGGCCTTTCAGGACCTGCGTGTTGGCGAGTTCAGCTTGGCCGTTGCTCCGAGGGTGTGCCACCGAAGCGTAGCATATCTGCGTTCCAAGGTTAGCACAATATGTTTTGAAGAGATTGTTGGTGAACTGCGAACCGTTGTCGGGGATGATGCGATTAGGTACCCCAAACCGGCTCACGAGGCCCTTGATGAACTTGATTGCTGAGCCAACCGGGATGGTGCGGACAACTTCCACTTCTGCCCACTTGGTGAACTTGTCAATGGTGACGTAGAGGTAGCGGTAGCCCCCTGGCACCCGAGGAAATGAGCCAAGAATGTCCAGTCCCCAAACAGCGAACGGCCACGAGAGGGGAATGCTCTGAAGGACCTGAGCTAGCTGATGAATCTGCTTGGCGTGGAATTGACAGGCTTCACAAGCCTTCACCAGCTCGATTGCGTCATTGAGTGTTGTTGGCCAATAGAACCCGCTGCGAAACACCTTGCCAACGAGTGTGCGCGAAGACGAGTGGTTCTCGCACTCTCCACCGTGAATGTCTGCCAGTAGCTCTTTCCCTTGCTCCCTGGAGATGCAACGTAGAGTAACGTCATTCGGCCACTTCCGGTAGAGCTCTCCGTCTTGGATGCAGTAGGCCATGGCCTGCCGCGCCACGCATTCTGCGTCCTCCTCCTTCTCTGGCAGAATCCCCTGTATCAGGTAATCCTTGAACTCCATAGTCCAGCATCCCTCCTGAGGCTCCAGCGCTAGGAGTAGGTGCGCTCCTGAGGTCGGGCCACAGGCCGGGGCCCCCGAGGCAGGCGGTTGAGGGAGCTCCTCCCGAGGCTGTCCTGTGCTCGATAGTGATGGTGCCGCCGAAGGTTTGAAGAGTCGTTCCTCGAAGACGCCAGGCTCCTGAGGCAAGCGCCTGTACGCCCTCCTGGGGATGTCATCAACCTCTTGATTGGTGCCGCGAGGCACATGTTGCAACTCCAGCCCCCAAAACTGTTTCTCCATCCTGTGGACCTCCGCAAGATATGCTTCCATGTGTTCGTCCTTCGGCTCGTACACCTTGTTGGAGAAATTGATGAGGAGTTGTGAATCGCCCTTGATGATGAGGTGCTTTACCCCCAAGGCGGCTGCAGCTTTCAAGCCCGCTATCAGGCCCTCGTACTCTGCTATGTTGTTGGAGACCTTCTCTCCATGCTGGGAGCAGAGTTGCACGGCATAGTAAAGCTTGTCCTGAGTGGGAGATATGAGCACCGCGCCAGACCCCGCGACGTGCCACGAGTACGCCCCGTCGAAGTACATGACCCAGCCGTCCAACGCTTCACTTCCTGGGGAAAGCGACCGATCCTCGCTTGCTTTGAGCTCGGTGCCTCTGCCCATTCTGCCACGAAATCTGCAAGCGCGCTCCCTTGATGACTCTGGTCGTGCTGAATTCCAGCTGAAATGCTTACAACTCGATGTTCCATTCAGTGACTCTTCCAGCTGAGTTGGGGCTCCTGAGTACTCTTTCCAAGGGGTATGCTGAGATGACCTTGATGGGATGGCCTTGAAAGTAGTGCCGCAGCTTGCGTGAAGCCACTAACAGCGCAAGGAGGAGTTTTTGGGGCATGGGGTACCGTGCCCTTGCGTCCCGTAGCACCATGCTGACGAAGTATACAGGATGCTCGACGAGGTTGAGGGTGCTGGCGCAGCCTGCGCCTTTCGGAGGTTGAGGTGCCTCCTGAGATGATGGAGCCCCCAGCGCTTGATCGCCTGGCGAGGCCTCCTCCGCTCCGAGTGCGTCCCCCTGCTGAGGCTGATCCCCATCTGCTGCAGTCGTGGTCTTCGCGAGGCCTTCTTGGCTCTGCTCCACTCTGGCCGGGGTCGTGGCTGGCAAGGCCTTGGCCCGACGCTCCTCCCTAACTGCCACCAGGGCTGCGCTGGCGGAGTAGGGTGTGGCTGCAAGGTAGAGCATCAAGGGCTCCTGAGGGCGCGGAGCTACCATCACCGGAGGGCTGGTAAGGTACTTATTGAGATCTTGGAATGCCTTGTCAGCCTCTTCAGTCCATTCGAACGGGCCCTTCTTCTTCATCAGCTTGAAGAATGGCAGTTCTCGCTCCCCCAGCTTGGAGATGAAGCGTCCCAACGCGGTTACTCGCCCGGTGAGCTTCTGCATTTCTCTGAGGGTCTTCGGCGGACTCATGTCTTCGACTACCTTGACCTTCTCTGGGTTAGCCTCGATGCCCCTGTGGGATACGAGGAAGCCCAAAAGCTTGCCTAAGGGAACTCCAAATACGCACTTCTCCAGGTTGAGCTGCAGATCCACTTCACGGAGGCTCGTGAAGGTTTCTTCCAGGTCCTGTATCAGGGTTTTTGCCTCCCAAGACTTTACCACAATGTCATCGACGTAGGCCTCGGCGTTTCTCTCGAGCTGCCGGCCCAAGGCGATGTGCATCAGTCGCTGAAAGGTCGCACCTGCGTTGCGCAACCCGAATGGCATGTAGGTATAGCAGTATACTCCACACGGGGTCAGGAAGGCTGTTTTCTCCACGTCTTCTACCGCCATCTTGATCTGGTGATAGCCCGAGAAGGCATCCAGGAAGCACAATAGGTCACACTTGGCGGTAGAATCGACGATCTGGCCGATGCGAGGGAGCGGGAATGGATCCTATGGGCAGGCCTTGTTAAGGTTGGTGAAGTTGACACACATGCATTCCTTTCCTCCCTTTTTTGGCACAACAATTGGGTTGGTCAGCCATTCAGGATACCGAACCTCGTGAATGACGCCTGCTACCTCTAACTTGCGGGTTTCTTGGACGATGAAGGCCTGCTTTTCAGTGGACTGTCGCCTTGCCTTCTGCTTCACGGGGCGCACATTGTGGCACACGTTGAGATGATGTTCAATCACATCCCTTGGGACCCCTGCCGGCTGATCAGGTTCCCATGCAAACACCTCCTTGTTTGCATGCAGAAACTTCACCAAGGCCTCCTCCTGCTCAGGATCGAGGGTTGGCGCCTATGGTGAAGGTGGCGCCAGAGGATCCATCCTCATCGACCGGTACCTGCTTGATCTCCGCCTTGTCTTGGGTGAATAGCTGCTTCTTGTTGGCCGATGCAGCCCCCTTGGGCTCAAGGGTATCTGCGCTGGCGGGCTGCGCCACCGCGGTCATCTTGAAAGCGAGCTTGAGCGCCTGCAGTGCATCCCTTGTGTCTCCGGACAGGGTAAGGACATCGCTACTCCCGGGCATCTTCATGAGGTTGTACGCCGGGTGAGTCGCCGCCATGAACTGGGCCAAGGCTGGGTAGCCGAGGATGGCGTTGTACGGGAGGCCAATGGGGGCGGTTTCAAAGTCGACCAGCTCCGTCCGAAAGTTGTCGTGGGTGCCGAAGGTCACCGGGAGGCGGATCTGCCCCAGGGAGCCGATGGAACTACCTCCAACGCCTGAGAAGGGCTTGCTGGGCTGGAGCCGCTCTAGCGGCACATGGAGGAGGCTGAAGGCCTCCACCGAGAGCACGTTGAGGCCGGCACCACCGTCCATGAGGGTCCTGGTGATGGCCACCTGGCAGATGGTGGGGGTGCATAGCATCGGGAGCGCGCCCGAGCAGGCGGTGTTGGAGGGGTGATCGTCCGAGATGAAGGTCAAATCAGCCTTGGGTGCCACCCAACCCGGGGGGGCTTCCCGGTGCTTCAGGACGGCGCTGATCTGGCGGACGAATGGCTTGACGTGGAGGCTCGAAGGTGGTGCCTGCGATCCGCCCAGGATGGCTGCCATGACTAGGGGTGCCGGCGCGGCATGATGGGCGAGGAAGAGGTTGCGCAGCTCCTCGCCGCTGGCAGGTGGAGCAGCCACATGCGTGGGACGCCGGTGAGGGCCATGGGCAGCTAGTTCACCATGACCTTGTCGCCGCCTCTGGCCTTGAGGACGGCTTCTTCATATGCTAGCAGGAAGGCCAGCAGGTCGACCGCGCCGTCATAGCGCGGCGGCATGTCCGGCTTGAACTTGTTCGGCCACCGCACCTGTCGCAAGGCGGGGGCCAGGGCTCGGAGCCCCCTGGTTCCCGCGCCGGCGTCGACAGCCGGAGCAGGCAGTGCGTTGGCTGCCATGAGGGCAGAGCGCGGTGCTGATGGGGAACAGGTCGACAGAAGGAAGAGCTCTGGCGCACCCCTACCTGGCGCGCCAAATGTCGGATGTTGGGTTCCGGCAGACCCTTGAGGTTCGAACTCTGGGGTGCGCACGAAGATCTTTCCCCTACCGACTTACGTCCGATCGCCTCAAGAGAATCTAAGCTAAAACGATGAACAACACAAGGGACACGAGATTTATACTGGATCGGGCCACTGTTGCGGTGTAATACCCTACTCTAGTGTGTGGTGTGGTGGATTGCCTCAGGGGCTGATGATGAATAGTACATGGAAGAACTGCCTCGCGAGAGGTGCTCTTGAGCTGGTGCGATGAACTGCTTGGGTGAGTTCGATCGCATCTCTCTCTAATGAGCACTCGATGATTCCGTCCCCCTTCCTCTGTGGTGGCTAGTCCTATTTATAGAGGCCCTGGTCTTCTTCCCAAATATTGAGCGGGAAGGGCGGCAACAACGACCATTTTGAATGGGAACATCTCGTACAAGTTATCCTGACTAAAGTTGGTCTTCGGCTGCCAAAGGCACTGGTGATGACGCCGTCTTGGGCTCCACGGTGACCTCCATCCTGCCGCTCTGCTGGTCTTGCTACTCCATGTCTGTGCTTGCCCCCTTTGCACCAAAGAGGAAACAAGGACACTGCGCAGGCCGGCGCCCGCCTGGTCTCGATCGTCATGGCTGGCGTCATGAGCACCTCGTGAGGTACCCTGCCTTGATCTCTCCGCCTCCTCACGAGCCTGCCTGGCGAGGCCGTTCCTGAGGAAGCCTTGCGTCGTCCGCCCCGCGAGGCTTGGCCCCTCGCAAGGGTCTTGAGTCTCGTGCTGATGAAGATGGGCCGTACTGGGCGACCACTTGAGCCACGCCGCAGGCCGCTGGCAGGCAAGTCTGGGGACCCCTATTCCTAGAGAGCCGATAGAACACCTTTCCCTATCGGAACCACAAGGATTATTGTTGAGAGAAGCTCCAATTTGTAAAAGGTTTGTAATAAAGCTTGGCCCAAATTGGAAATATTTTTACCATGACATATATGTCCTGTGACGTGAGACCATGCCCTTTGATGACTTTCTGGTGAGTTTTGGATTTTATGGGGATTTAAAACTCGAGATTCCAAATGTTTGAGGACGAGCTAGGACGCCGGTACGGTTGTAATTCGTTCCCATTCCTGGCATGGGACCTAATTAAACATGCACCCAAGGACACATGCATGTACAATTTTTCTAGCCATTTTGGTGAACTTGAGCATGTATTTGTAGTTCAGATTTCAATTATGGACATTAAATTTCTAGGAAACTCAATTAGTGTATAAAAAGGCCAAACAAACCCTGAATAAGTTTAAATTTTAGCATGGATAGCATGTAGTTCCATGTTGCCCATAGAAGAAAATACAAGGCAAAAAGAGGTCGTCATTATGTTTTGACAACAAGGGGAACATGTTTCCCTATCGGAACCACAAGGCTTCTTGTTGAGAGAAGCTCCGATTTGTAAGAGGTTCCTAATAAAGTTTGGACCAAATTGGATGATGTTTTTACCACGACATATATGTGCCATAACATGACACCATGCCTTCGAAAGAGATTGTCCATTTTGCACACGAAGTGCATCCAGTTTTTGCCTTAACCCTCTCAACTTTTTAGAACATGCTATGCGTGTGAAATGATGATACCATGCCAAGTTTCAACCATTTCAGACTTCATTTGAAGTGCTTTTCAATTTTAGGGTCATTTAGCTCAAAATAAATCAGTAATTGCATCAAAAATACCAAATGAAGTCAGAAAGGGTTGAAAATTGATGATGTGGCTTTGAATGGTGCATTTTGAACACACAAAAAGTCTGGAGTTCAAATAAGTTCAAAAAAGTGAAATCCCTTTGTAATAGATGAGTTTTCGTTCGAAACCTTGATACTTCAAAAGAGATTGTCCATTTTGCACGCGAAGTGCATCCAGTTTTTGCCGTAACCCTCTCAACTTTTTAGAACATGCTATGTGGATGAAATGATGATACCATGCCAACTTTCAATCTTTTCAGAGTTCATTTGAGGTTTGTAATAAAGCTTGGCCCAAATTGGACAATGTTTTTACCACGACATATATGCGCCATGATGTGACACCATGCCAACTGTCATGACGTGACACCATGCCAACTTTCATGTACAATTTTTCTAGCCATTTTGGTGAACTAGAGCATGTATTTGAAGTTCAGATTTTAATTATGGACATTAAATGCCTAGGAAACTCAATTAGAGTATAAAAAGGCCAGACGAAAGTCGTGCATTCTGATTGGCCAGAACCCAAACACCATGGATTGTACGTCTGCATCGTTGGATGCTCCCAGATTGAATGGTAACCCTCGGCCCTTTCGACAGCACATGCAGTACATGGGTAAGCACTATGCGCATGCGTCATCTAGCTCACGCTTTCTTCTCTTGTACGTTTTATAAATAGGCTACCGTTTCCTGCCACTCCTCTCATCGGTTTCCCGCCTATTCTCCCATCTGTTTCCCGCTACTAGTGTTAGTGCTCATTGAAGGCTAGGCGGCAACACACCACCCATCGCACACAGTTTCTAAAGGAACAAATGTGCATGATAGGAGTGAGTAGGTCCCATAGGGTGACCAGCGTGAGAAAAATGGTGCAGGTACTGGCTTAACCGTGTGCGATGCAAGTTGATGTCTACTACACAACCTTCTTCTTGTAGACGTTGTTGGGCCTCCAAGTGCAGAGGTTTGTAGGACAGTAGCAAATTTCCCACAAGTGGATGACCTAAGGTTTATCAATCCGTGGGAGGTGTAGGATGAAGATGGTCTCTCTTAAGCAACCCGCAACCAAATAACAAAGAGTCTCTTGTGTCCCCAACACACCCAATACAATGGTAAATTGTACAGGTGCACCAGTTCGGTGAAGAGATGGTGATACAAGTGCAATATGGATGGTAGATATGAGTATTTGTAATCTGAAATAATAAAAACAGCAAGGTAACTAATGATAAAAGTGAGCACAAATGGTATTGCAAGGATAGGGAACAAGGCCTAGGGTTCATACTTTCACTAGTGCATGTTCTCTCAACAATAATAACATAGATAGATCATAAAACAATCCCTCAACATGCAACAAAGAGTCACTCCAAAGCCACTAATAGCGAAGAACAAACGAAGAGATTATGGTAGGGTATGAAGCCACCTCAAAGTTATTCTTTCGGATCAATCTATTCAAGAGTTCTTACTAGAATAACACCTTAAGACACAAATCAACCAAAACCCTAATGTCACCTAGATACTCCATTGTCACCTCAAGTATCTGTGGGCATGATTATACGATATGCATCACACAATCTCAGATTCATCTATTCAACCAACACAAAGTACTTCAAAGAGTGCCCCAATGTATCTACCAGAGAGTCAAGACGAAAACGTGTGCCAACCCCTATGCATAGGTTCATGGGCGGAACCCGCAAGTTGATCACCAAAACATACATCAAGTGGATCACGTGATATCCCATTGTCACCATAGATAAGCACGGCAAGACATACATCAAGTGTTCTCAAATCCTTAAAGACTCAACCCGATAAGATAACTTCAAGAGGAAAACTCAATTCATTACAAGAGAGTAGAGGGGGAGAAACATCATAAGATCCAACTATAATAGCAAAGCTCGCGATACATCAAGATTGTGCCATAGAGAGAACATGAGAGAGAGAGAGAGAGATCAAACACATAGCTACTCGTACATACCCTCAGCCCCGAGGGTGAACTACTCCCTCCTCATCATGGGGAGCGCCGGGATGATGAAGATGGCCACCGGCAAGAGATCCCCCCTCCGGTAGGGTGCCGGAACAGGCTCCCGAGAGGTTTTTGGTGGCTACAGAGGCTTGCGGCAGCGAAACTCCCGATCTATCTTCGTCCTCGATGGTTTTAGGGTATGTGTACTTATATAGGCGAAAGAAGTTGGTCGGGGGAGCCTCGAGGGGCCCACAAGAGTGGAGGGTGTGCCCAGGGGGGTGGGCGCGCCCCCCTATCTCGTGTCTTCCTCGATGCTCCCCTCGCTTGCACTCCAAGTTTCCTGGGTCACGTTCATTCCAAAAATCACGCTGTCGAAGGTTTCATTCCATTTGGACTCCATTTGATATTCCTTTTCTTCGAAACACTGAAATAGACAATAAAACAGCAATATGGGTTGGGCCTCTAGTTAATAGGTTAGTCCCAAAAGTAATATAGAAGTGTATAATAAAGCCCGTGAACATTCAAAACACATAATAATATAGCATGAATGCTTCATAAATTATAGATACGTTGGAGACGTATCAACATCCCCAAGCTTAATTCCTGCTCGTCCTCGAGTAGGTAAATGATAAAAGAAAGAATTTATGAAGTGTGAATGCTAGAAGGTGCACAAGTTTGATCAATGATAATTCCAATCACCTTTTCTAGCATGATTATATGTCATAACAGTAGTTCATCTCATAAAACTTCTCACGAACAAGTAACAAGCTATTCACATGTTAAAGCATAGACCATAAACTAGCAAACTTCAATCTTAGTCATCAAACAATTGCAATTCATCTTATTTTCAGGAAGGCTCTAAGTTAGAGCTTTGATTTAGAAAACTTCACATACTCAATTATCATATAGTCTTCTACAATTGCTAACACTCACGCAATACTAATGGTTATGGAGTTTTAATCGCACACTGAGAAAGATAGGGGCTTGTAGTGTTACCTCCGAACGTATTCACCTTTGGGTGATGTCAACAATAATAGTTCATGCTAACTTACATCCAATTGGATATATATATCAAGATCTTTCCAACACGAGGTGCTTGCCAAAGGATAAAATGAAAAAGGGAAAGGTGAAGATCACCTTGACTCTTGCATAAAAGTAAAAGATAGGCCCTTCGCAGAGGGAAGCAGGGATTAGCAGAGGTGCCAGAGCTCAATTTTGAAATAGAGATAAATAATTTTGAGAGGTATGATCTCATTGTCAACATAACAATCAAGAGTTCCCAATATCTTCCATACTACATACATTATAGGCAGTTCCCAAACAGAATGGTAAAAGTTTTTACTCCCCCTCCACTAACAATCATCAATCCAAGGCTTGACCGAAACAACGGGTGCCTCCAACTAACATCAAACCTGGGGGAGTTTTGTTTGCAATTATTTTTAATTTTATTTTGATCTTTTGATCATGGGACTGGGCATCCTGGTTACCAGCCATTTTTCTCGTGCATGATGAGCGGAGTCCACTCATCTTGAGAATAACCCACATAGCATGGAAGATACTAACAGCCCCTAGTCGCTACATGAGCGATTTTGGCATTCAAAACAGATTATTATTTGAAGGTTTAGAGTTTGGCACAGGCAAATTTACTTGGAACGACAGGTAAATACCGCATATAGGTAGGTATGGTGCACACTCATGGCAAAAACTGGGTTTAAGGATGTTTGGAAGCACAAGTAGTATCTCTACTTGGTGCAAGGAATTTTGGCTAGCATGAGGGGGAAAGGCAAGCTCAACATGTTTGAATGATCCATGACAATATACTTTAACTAAGATGTGTGAAAACATAACCCATCAGGTTGTCTACCTTGCCCAACATCAACTCTTTAGCATGTCATACTTAATGAGTGCTCACAATTATAAAAGATGTCTAAGATAGTACTATATGTGAAATCTCTCTTCAATATTCTTTCATGAATTGTTCAAATGACCAATACAATGCTTACTAATCTTCAATAAATTTACAACCTCTACTTTTTAGATGTGAAGTCAATACTCCCCATGGGATAAGCAAATGAGACATATATAATTTCAGATTTATGACAATCAACTCATTCAACAATTTACTCATAGGATATAAGTGAAGCACACGAGTAAATTAAAAACTACTCCAAAAAGATATAAGTGAAGATCAATGAGCAGCTAAATAATTATATAACTATGTGAAGACTCTCTCTCATTTAAGAATTTCAGATCTTGGTATTGCATTCAAACAGCAAGCAAAACAAAATAAAATGATATTGCAAGGATAGCACAACTCATGTGAAGAAGCAAAAACTTAGGCTCAACCGATACTAACCGATAGTTGGTGAAGAAGAAAGGTGGGGTGCCTACCGGGGCATCCCCAAGCTTAGATGCTTGAGACTTCTTGAAATATTATATTGGGGTGCCTTGGGCATCCCCAAGCTTGAACTTTTGTGTCTCCTTAATTCCTCTCATATCATGGTTTCTCTATTTCTCAAAAGCTTCATCCACAACAAACTCAATAAGAACTCGTGAGATAGGTTAGTATAAACCAATGCAAAACCTTATCATTTTCTACTGTAACAAATCACTAAAATTATTATTCAACATTGCATACTAAATGCCCCTGCATATTTAATACTCCTATCTTCAAATAGAATCATAAAACAAGCAAACATATGCAAACAATGGAAACATAACAGCAATCTGCCAAAACAGTACAGTCTGTAAAGAATGCAAGAGTACCATACTTCCCTAACTCCAAAAATTATGAGAAAAATATTAAGCTGTGATTTATCAGAGCTCATTATGCAAAAAGTTTCAACATTATATCATTCTCTGAATTTTCTAGGGAATTTTTGCAACAGCGGTAAACTTTCTGTTTTCAAACAGCAACATGTATACTAGCAAAATAAGCATGGTAAAGGCTATCCTTGCCATTTTTATTGAAACTAAAGATGAAAAAAATTATTCTAAATAACAACAAGCTAATACTAACAAAATAAAATGACGCTCACGCTCCAAGCAAAACAACACATATCATGTGGCGAATAAAAATATAGCTCCAAGTAAAGTTACCGATGAACGAAGACGAAAGAGGGGATGCCATCCGGGGCATCCCCAAGCTTAGGCTCTTGGTTGTCCTTGAATATTACCTTGGGGTGCCTTGGTCATCCCCAAGCTTAGGCTCTTGCCACTCCTTATTCCATAGTCCATCGAATCTTTACCCAAAACTTGAAAACTCCACAACACAAAACTCAACAGAAAACTCGTAAGCTCCGTTAGTATAAGAAAATAAAACCACCACTTAGGTACTGTAATGAACTCATTCTAAATTCATATTGGTGTAATATCTACTGTACTCCAACTTATCTATGGTTCATACCCTCCGATACTACTCATAGATTCATCAAAGTAAGCAAACAACACATAGAAAACAGAATCTGTCAAAAACAGAACAGTCTGTAGTAATCTGTATCAAACGTATACTTCTGGAACTACAAAAATTCTACCAAATTAGGAAGTACTAAGAAATTCGTATACCAATCTAGACTAATCAGATCATAAGCATGTTTCTTTGAATTAACAAAACTAATTTACTGGGTGCAAAAGTTTCTAATTCTCAGCAGGATCAACGCAACTATCACCATAAGCTATCCTAAAGGTCTTACTTGGCAATTTATTGAGACAAAAGCTATAAAACATGATTACTACAGTAGCATAATCATGTGGACACACAAAAACAGTAAGGATAAATATTGGGTTGTCTCCCAACAAGCGCGTTTCTTTAATGCCTTTCTAGCTAGGCATGATGATGACAATGATGCTCACAAAAAAATAATAAGAATTGCAACATAATGGGAGCATCATGAAGCATATGACTAGCACATTTAAGGCTAACCCACTTCCTATGCATATGGATTTTGGAGCAAACAACTTATGGGAACAATAATCAACTAGCATAGGAAAGTAAAACAAGCATAGCTTCAAAACTTTAAGCACATAGAGAGGAAACTTGATATTATTGCAATTCCTACAAGCATATGTTCCTCCCTCATAATAATTTTCAGTAGCATCATGAATGAATTCGACAATATAACCAGCACCTAAAGCATTCTTTTCATGATCTACAAGCATAGAAAATTTACTACTCTCCACATAAGCGAATTTCTTCTCATGAATAATAGTGGGAGCAAACTCAACAAAATAATTATCATGTGAGGCATAATCCAATTGAAAACTAAAATCATGATGACAAGTTTCATGGTTATCATTATTCTTAATAGCATACAATTCATCACAATAATCATCATAGATAGCAACTTTTTTCTCATAATCAATTGGAACCTCTTCCGAAATAGTGGATTTATCACTAAATAAAGTCATGACCTCTCCAAATCCACTTTCATCAATATAATCATCATAAATAGGAGGCATGATTTCATCATAATAAATATTCTCATCAAAACTTGGGGGACTAAACATATCATCTTCATCAAACGTAGCATCCCCAAGCTTGTGGCTTTGCATATCATTAGCATCATGGATATTCAAGGAATTCATACTAACAACATTGCAATCATGCTCATCATCTACATATTTTATGCCAAGCATTCTATGTAATTCTTCTTCTAGCACTTGAGCACAATTTTCCTTTTCATCATTCTCACGAAAGATATTAAAAAGATGAAGCGTATGAGACAAACTCAATTCCATTTTTTTGTAATTTTCTTTTATAAACAGAACTAGTGATAAAACAAGAAACAAAAAGATTCGATTGCTAGATCTAAAGATATACCTCCCCGGCAATGGCACCCGAAAAGAGCATGATGTCTACTACACAACCTTCTTCTTGTAGACGTTGTTGGGCCTCCAGGTGCAGAGGTTTGTAGAACAGTAGTAAATTTCCCTCAAGTGGATGACCTAAGGTTTATCAATCCGTGGGAGGCGTAGGATGAAGATGGTCTCTCTTAAGCAACCCTGCAACCAAATAACAAAGAGTATCTTGTGTCACCAACACACCCAATACAATGGTAAATTGTATAGGTGCACCAGTTCGGCGAAGAGATGGTGATACAAGTGCAATATGGATGGTAGATATGAGTATTTGTAATCTGAAATAATAAAAACAGCAAGGTAACTAATGATAAAAGTGAGCACAAATGGTATTGCAAGGATAGGAAACAAGGCCTAGGGTTCATACTTTCACTAGTGCAAGTTCTCTCAACAATAATAACATAGATAGATCATATAACAATCCCTCAACATGCAACAAAGAGTCACTCCAAAGCCACTAATAGCGGAGAACAAATGAAGAGATTATGGTAGGGTATGAAACCACCTCAAAGTTATTCTTTCGGATCAATCTATTCAAGAGTTCGTACTAGAATAACACCTTAAGACACAAATCATCCAAAACCCTAATGCCACCTAGATACTCCATTGTCACCTCAAGTATCTGTGGGCATGATTATACGATACGCATCACACGGTCTCAGATTCATCTATTCAACCAACACAAAGTACTACAAAGAGTGCCCCAAAGTTTCTACCAGAGAGTCAAGACGAAAACGTGTGCCAACCCCTATGCATAGGTTCATGGGCGGAACCCACAAGTTGATCACCAAAACATACATCAAGTGGATCACGTGATATCCCATTGTCACCACAGATAAGCATGACAAGAAATACATCAAGTGTTCTCAAATCCTTAAAGACTCAACCCGATAAGATAACTTCAATAGGAAAACTCAATTCATTACAAGAGAGTAGAGGGGGAGAAACATCAAAAGATCCAACTATAATAGCAAAGCTCGCGATACATCAAGATCGTGCCATAGAGAGAACACGAGAGAGAGAGAGAGAGAGAGAGAGATCAAACACATAGCTACTCGTACATACCCTCAGCCCCGAGGGTGAACTACTCCATCCTCATCATGGAGAGTGCCGGGATGATGAAGATGGCCACCGGTGAGGGATCCCCCCCTCCGGCAGGGTGTTGGAACGGGCTCCCGAGAGGTTTTTGGTGGCTACAGAGGCTTGCGGCGGCGGAACTCCCGATCTATCTTCGTCCTTGATGGTTTTAGGGTATGTGGACTTATATAGGCGAAAGAAGTCGGTCGGGGGAGCCTCGAGGGGCCCACGAGAGTGGAGGGCACGCCCAGGGGGGTGGGTGTGCCCCCTATCTCGTGGCTTCCTCGATGCTCCCCTGGCTTGCACTCCAAGTTTCCTAGGTCACGTTCGTTCCAAAAATCACGCTGCCGAAGGTTTCATTCCGTTTGGACTCCGTTTGATATTCCTTTTCTTCGAAACTCTAAAATAGACAATGAAACAGCAATATGGGTTGGGCCTCCGGTTAATAGGTTAGTCCCAAAAGTAATATAAAAGTGTATAATAAAGCCTGTAAACATTCAAAACACATAATAATATAGCATGAATGCTTCATAAATTATAGATACGTTGGAAACGTATCACAAGTGCGCTGTAAAATCAGCACGACAGCGCAAGCGCGAGCAAATGGTGGAGGTACTGGTTTAACCGTGTGCGATGCAAGTGCGCTGTAAAATCACCATGGCTGCACAAGCGAGAGCAAAATGTTGCAGTTACTGGCTTAACCATGGGCAATGCAAGTGCGCTATAAAATGACCACGACTGCGCAAGCGCGAGAAAAATGGTGCAGGTATTGGCTTAACCGTGTGCGATGCAAGTGCGCTATAAAATCACCACGACTATGCAAGCTAAAGGCAGGTGAGTTTATTTAGAATTAACGATGAAGCTTGTGCGATAGACCAACTAGTTAGAAATATAGAAACAAACTACCCGCCTTGAGCATTGCAAAAATCGGCCGTTCCGCCACTTTTCATTATTATCATACACGCATATTCTTATTGGACTGTGCACGATCTTGGCCACTCCCGCCCCACATCAATTCCTTTACCCAAATTTAAGTAGCCGCCGTACTTAAACCATCGCCCACACTCCTCCAGCACCGACTGAGGGAGTCCTGGACTAGGGAGTGTCCGGATAGCCGAACTATCATCATCGGCCGGACTCCAAGACTATGAAGATACAAGATTGAAGACTTCGTCCCATGTCCGGATGGGACTTTCCTTGGCGTGGAAGGCAAGCTTGGCAATATGGATATGTAGATCTCCTACCATTGTAACCGACTCTGTGTACCCCTAGCCCTCTCCGGTGTCTATATAAACCGGATGGTTTTAGTCCATAGGACGAACAACAATCATACCATAGGCTAGCTTCTAGGGTTTAGCCTCCTTAATCTCGTGGTAGATCTACTCTTGTAATACCCACATCATCAATATCAATCAAGCAGGACGTAGGGTTTTACCTCCATCAAGAGGGCCCAAACCTGGGTAAAACATCGTGTCCCTTGTCTCCTGTTACCATCCGCCTAGACGCACAGTTCGGGACCCCCTACCCGAGATCCGCCGGTTTTGACACTGACATTGGTGCTTTCATTGAGAGTTCCTCTGTGTCATCACCGATAGGCTCGATGGCTCCTTCGATCATCAACGACGCAGTCCAGGGTGAGACTTTTCTCCCCGGACAGATCTTCGTATTCGGCGGCTTTGCACTGCGGGCCAACTCTTTTGGCCATCTGGAGCAGATCAAAAGCTACGCCCCTGGCCGTCAAGTCAGATCTGGAAGTTTGAACTTCACGGCTGACATCCGCGGAGACTTGATCTCCGATGGATTCGAGCCACAGCCGAGCGGGCCGCACTGTCACAATGGGCATGATCTAGCTCTGCTGTCGGGCAGTGCCCTGGAGGCCGCACACGAGTCCGCTCCGACCCTCGATTCGGAGCCGGCTATGCAGATCGAGGACGGGTGGTTAGACACCGCCTCGGGGGCTGCAACCTCTACGGCGATAGAGCCGAACACTGACCTTGTCCCTTGTGAAGCTCGTGACTTCGAGGTGCCGGACTCCTTGCCGGTGTCACACCCAATATGCGACCCTATCCAAAAGGAACTCGAAGGTCCCACCAAGGATAGACCCGCATATTGAAATGCTTTTGCAAGGTGGATATCATTACATCAACATTTCATAATAGATGGGGATACATACAAGAGGCATACCATGCCACACTAATACAACATCACAATACATCAGAGCATCATCCGACTACGGATGAATCACAAACAGAAACTCAAACGACATCCACCCTGCTAGCCCAAGCTGCCGACCTGGAACCTATCCCCTGATCAAAGAAGCAAAAGAACAACTCAACGCAAGCAAGCATCGCTCTCGCGTCATGATCATCGCAGAACCTGTACCTGCATCTGTTGTTATAGTAATCTGTGAGCCACGAGGACTCAGCAATCCCATTACCATGGGTATCAAGACTAGCAAAGCTTAAAGGGAAAGGAAGGGGTAAAGTGGTGAGGCTACAGCAGCGATTAAGCATATATGGTGGCTAACATACGCAAATAAGAGCGAGAAGAGAGCAAATGGAATGGTCGTGAAGCTAGCAATGATCAAGAAGTGATCCTGAACTCCTACTTACATCAAACATAACCCAGAAACCGTGTTCACTTCCCGGACTCTACCGAGAAGAGACCATCACGGCTACACATGCGGTTGATGCGTTTTAATTTGGATCTGGTGTCAAGTTATCTACAACCGGACATTAACAAATTCCCATCTGCCTATAACCGCAGGCACGGTTTTCGAAAGATTATACCCTGCAAGGGTGTCCCAACTTAGCCCATGACAAGCTCTCACGATCAACGAAGGAATAGACCTTCTCCCAGGAAGACCCGATCAGACTCGGAATCCCAGTTTACAAGACATTTCGACAGTGGTAAAACAAGACCAGTAAAGCCGCTCGATGCGCCGACAAATCCCGATTGGAGCTGCACATATCTCGTTCTCAGGGCACATCGGATGAGCAAGACGTCGGGTTGGCATAGACCCTGGTTGCCCAAGGGGCGCCGGACATCGCTTGGTTCAGACCAACACTTAGACAAGCACTGGCCCGGGGGGGGGGGGGCTAAAATAAAGATGACCCTCGGGTTGGCCGACCCAAGGGAAAGGGATAGGTGGTGGTGAGGCAAATGGTAAAACCAAGGTTGGGCCTTGCTGGAGGAGTTTTATTCAAAGCGAACTGTCAAGGGGGTCCCATAAATCACCCGACCGCGTAAGGAACGCAAAATCGGGAACATAACACCGGTATGACGGAAACTAGGGCGGCAAGAGTGGAACAAAACACTAGGCAAAAGGCCGAGTCTTCCACCCTTTACCAAGTATATAGATGCATTAATAATATAAGAGATATTGTGATATCCCAACCAAAATCCTGTCCACCATGGAGAAATCTTCAACTTCACCTACAACTAGCAACGCTATAAGAGGGGCTAAGCAAAAGCGGTAACATAGCCAAACAGTGGTTTGCATAGGAAAGGTGTCAAAGGTTAGAGGTTCATGGCAATATGGGATGGCTTGATAAACAGGTAAGCGCCATCGCAGCATAGCGATAGAACGAAGCAACTAGCATAGCAATGATAGTAGTGAGATCCAGGGTAACGGTCATCTTGCCTGAAATCCCGCAAGGAAGAAGAACGAGTCCATGAAGAAGATGAACGGATGAAGCCGAACCAAGCGTAGACGAACGAATCCTCACGATCGCAACAAAACAGGAACTATCGAAAAGAAGCACACAACATAGGTAAACACACCACACATGAACAAGACATGATGCACAACAAGGATGATGCATGATAAAGCTACACGAAGCTACTCATGGCAAGAGGTGATGCAAACAAGAGCAACCCATCAAGGCAAGTTTAAATGAGGCCGGGAACAACATATAACAATTTCGATAAGTCCTCATATGCATATTTCGAAATTGGTCCAGATCTGAACAAACCTTATGTTCAAGTGGTTAAACATCAAGTTAAGATGCACCAAGATGATCTACACGAGATTCTAATCAAGTTACATATAAAGTTCATTTAGTTCGGAGCTACGGCTTAGAAGATATGAGCAAAACAAGTTAAACATGGCATTGATGCAAAATGCACCCAAACATCAAGCAAACACCTCAAAACAAGGATGCAACATGATAATATGAAACTACATGCAATTCTAAGCAAGTTTCATATAGAGCACACTCAAAACGGAGCAACGGTTCAACACATGCACACCATACAAGTTTAAAGGACAAGCTATCCAAAACAGCAACTAGGCATATTGCAAGCATCAAAACAATATGATACAGCATCTCAACAAGAAAACAAAAGGCATGGGCATGATGTACATGTAAAGAACAACAAAACATGAACACTGAGCTATCTCCAGAAATCACTAGAACATGCTCAAACACACATGGTAAGATTGCAAGTTATTACAATTCAGACTTTGCAGAAAATAACATCACGATGCAATGTTCAGAGCTATCAAACAACATGTTACAGGAACTTATAATGGCAAACAAAGGCATGTCATTATTCTACTCAAATCATAGATCAAAAGACCCTTAGTGACCATAAGCCAAAAAGGATCAGAAAATATGATGGCACCCACGTAAACATAGCAAGTTATTAAACAGATTCAAACATGGCAGGAACATTATTATGAAGGCATGTAGATGAGCTTGTGCAACTCACTACAGAGCAAAACATGGAATGGCAAGGCACCCAACAGTAAGAAGGCATGTTTGTGAAGCTAAGCATGGCAAGAGCAAGGTCATAGGGTGCATGGATCACTAGGAAAACACATGGAAACAACTGAACTTAATGTAAACAGGCTGACAACAACATTATAAAGCAACTTTAGAGCAAGATTACAACAAGCTACAGCAAGTTATAAATGCAACCAGGGGCATGTATGGATAGAGGATGACATGTAGATCAAAACATGTTTATAGAACATCTCCATATTATGCATAGAATGATTAGTAGCAACATGTTTATCTAGCATCACGAAATAACAGATTCAGCCTAGCAAAACAGCAACAGCGGGAACACTACTTAACAAGCTCGATACACTCACCACAAGTCATTGCATGACAAGATAAGCATAGCATCATAAAGAAGACCTGTTTGTGTAACAAACCAAGTCAAGAACAAGTCCATAGCATGCTTGGCCAAATTGAATAACATGTAAACAATCTGCCAGGAAACATTTTGAAGCAAAAGTAGAGCACTCAAATGACATGCTAGACTAGTCCATAATTGCAACAAAGGGCATGAATGGATAGACAATAACCACATGTTCAAAACACCCTTACTGAAGTATCTCAAAATATGCATGGATCTCTCTGTAGCATCAAGTTTACATGGCATCAAAATAACAGCAGAACAGGAACTAAAATCAGCAACATCACGATGCCTACTTTGCATGCTTGTGCTAGTCACCACATTGGTCACAAAAATACATGGTAAGCACCTTTGTAAAGAAGACATAGCCTAGTTCAAAACACATGTAGGAATCAACCTCATAGGATGCACACGTCAATCATGGCGAAAATGACAAAAGAGCTCGTTCTGTTAACAGACAGCAGAGAACATTATGAAGCACTCTTACAACAATGATTCGGACATCTAGATGACCTCAAATTAATATGACCCAATGGAATGAAATGATGTACTCTTCGAGGCGAATAATTTGACATATTACAAGCACGAAACGGAGCTACGGATGCAAAGATACAGCATGATGAACATGGCATGAAACTTACAAAAATCTGGGACCTAGCAGTTTTTTTTACCTCCGGGAAAAGTCAACCCGGGACGGAGGCGTGCGGGACGAGGGGATCCGGGACGAGGCAGAGGCGTTTGGATGGGCGAGGTGCTGGATCTGATCCCGATCCACGGACCTCGCCGAAGTAGCTCGCCGGAGACGGCGGGGACGGCGCCGGAGAGGCGGAGACGCGCGGCGGCGCGGGGAGGCGCGGGCGGCGCCGGGCTGGAGGCGGCCGGAGCAGGCGGCTTGCGGCGGAGCTCGGAGCAGGGCTGGGGCAGGCCGGGGCTAGGCGACGGCGGCGGGCACCGGCCGGGGCGGGAGCCAGCGGCGCGGGGTCAGGAGACGGCGGCGGGCAGGGCGCCGCGGGGGCACGCGGCCACGGGCGGAGGGCGCGGCGGCTCAGCTCGCCGGCGGGAGGAGCAGAACGGTGCCCCGGTGGAGATCCGACGAAGGGCGGCGCCGGCGAGGCGCCCGACGGCGGCGGCGGCGGCGCACGCCGGCGAGGAGGCGGGCGAGGCGGCGAACGGGCCTGCGCGTGCCCGCGATGGGCTCCGCGGGCCTGGCGCGGGGCAGACGGCGGCGGAGACACGCGGCGCGCGGAGGTTGGCTGCGGACGCGGCGGCGATGACGTGGCGCGACGCCATTGGACGGAGGGACGTGACCGGCGGACATGTCCGGGCGGATCCGGACGTGTCCGGCGGCGGAGGAAGAAAACTAGGGTTTCGCCCGTAATTTCGTAGGGGAAGGCTAATTTATAGGTAGAGGGAGCTATGAGAGTCCAAATGAGGAGCGGTTTTCGGCCACGCGATCGTGATCGAACGACCGAGAGTATGGAGGGGAGTTAGATGGGTTTTGGGCCACTTTGGAAGGGGTGTTGGGCTGCAAAGAGAGAGGGGGCTTTAAGGTTACCCGGTTAACCGTTGAAGTACCAAACGAACTCCAAATGGCACGAGACTTGACAGGCGGTCTACCGGTGCTATACCAAGGCCACTTGGCAAGACTCGGACCATTCCGAGAATGTTTAGCACCCGCTCACAACGAGAGATGAAAGGGGAACGCCGGAGGGCATAGGAGCGCCGGATTGCAAAACAGACAACGGGGAAACTGCTCGGATGCATGAGACGAACACGTATGCAAAATGAAATGCACATGATGACATGATAAAATGCAACACACAAGCAAACGACATGGCAACGACGGCGAATAACTGGCAGACACCTGGCGCATCGGATCCGAGGCGTTACAACCGGACTCCGAACCTCCTACGCCCCAATTAATCGAATCCGATTGGGTGCCGATCATGGAGTTCACCACTGCGGACATCTTTCAACACTCACCTTTCGGCGACATCCTGAGTTCGCTAAAGTATCTCTCGTTATCAGGAGAGCCCTGGCCAGAGTGCGGTCAGGACGGTTGGGATGTGGACGACGAAGAAATTCAAGGCCCACCCACCACCCACTTAGTAGCCACTGTCGATGATTTAACCGACACGCTAGACTTCGACTCCGAAGACATCGACGGCATGGACGACGATGCCGGAGACGACCAAGAACCAGTGCCCACTGGGCACTGGAAAGCCACCTCAACTCACGACGTATACATGGTGGATACACCAAGAGGAAACGATAACGAGGAACAACGGGACGCGGCGAAGGATAATTCCCCCAAAAAACAACCAAAACAGCGACGCATGCGTGGCCCGAAATCCCGCCTTGATAACAACGGCACCCATACTGACCCAGCCGTAGAGCAGGGTGAACCAGTGGACGAGCAGCCCATTCCCAGCGAAAACAGTAGTCCAGACGATCTCACGCCGGACACATCACCGGAGCACAAGAACCTTCACAGAAGGCTCATCGCCACTGCAAGAAGTTTGAAGAAGCAAAATCGGAAGCTCAAAACAGCGGAAGGCGTACTCAGAATGAGATGGAGCAAAGTACTCAAGACCGCAGATAAATACGGCGATAGTCACCAAGCAAAGAGCTACCTGAAGCACAAGATGTTGCCCGAATTTGACGAGGAGGCCGTAGAGCCCCCACAGTCAAAAAAGAAAGAGGCCGCCTGGCTGGATAGACGACCAGATAACAGGCTAAGAGCGGCAAGCGGCGCCGCACACAATCTAGCACACGGTCCACATAAGGATCCTCGCAAAAAGGATGGCCTGGTCAGGTCCATCTATGGGACAAAAAATAAGGCTCCAGGAAGCAACACAACCTGCAGAGTGTTCGAAGATAACGACACACCTAAATACAGGGGCGCCGCACACCCACTATGTTTCACCGATGAGGTACTGGATCATGAATTTTCAGCGGGATTCAAGCCCGTAAACATAGAGGCATATGATGGAACAACAGACCCCGGAGTCTGGATTGAGGATTATATCCTACACATACATATGGCTAGAGGAGACGATCTCCATGCCATAAAATACCTACCCCTCAAGCTCAAAGGGCCAGCACGGCATTGGCTCAAAAGCCTCCCAGAAAATACCATCGGAAGTTGGGAAGAGCTTGAGGATGCATTTCGAGCAAATTTTTAGGGAACTTATGTCCACCCTCCGGATGCAGACGATTTAAGTCACATATCTCAACAGCCCGGGGAGTCAGCACGCAAATTCTGGAGCAGGTTCCTCACCAAAAAGAACCAAATAGTCGACTATCCGGACGCCGAAGTCTTAGCAGACTTTAAACATAACGTCCGAGACGAATGGCTCACCAGACACCTCGGCCAGGAAAAACCAAGAACAATGGCCACGCTAACAAGCCTCATGACCCGCTTTTGTGCAGGGGAAGATAGCTGGCTAGCAAGATGCAGCACCAGCGACCCGAGTACATCCGAGGTCAGGGATGGAAATGGGAAATCATGACGCAGAAAAGATCAGCGCCGGAATAAGGAAAATGGCCCAAATAGCACGACGGTCAATGCCGGATTCAAAAGCTCTCGGCCGAATAACAAAACACTGCCCCTTAAGGACAATAGCGACGAGCTATCCAACCTAAACAACATCTTGGATAGGATATGTCAAATCCACAGTACCCCCGGGAAGCCTGCAAACCATACCCACAGAGATTGTTGGGTCTTCAAGCAGTCCGGCCGACTTAATGCCGAACACAAGGGGCTCGACACACCAGGTGAAGACGATGACGAATCCCACAAGCAGCAGGCCGTAAAACAGAAGACTCTCCCACTAGAAGTCAAAACAGTGAACTCACTTCATGTGATAAATAGTGCAGCAACTACTAAAACACGCGCCGCACGATCCACCCAAGCGGAGATCCGAAATTGGATGTCAAACCCAATTACTTTCGACCATCAGGATTACTCCAGAAGTATTCAAAATGCAGGAGGGACTGCTTTGATATTGGATCCCATAATAGACGGACTACAATTCACACAAGTCCTAATGGATGGCGGAAGTGATATAAACCTGCTATACCAGGACACCATCCGCAAAACGGGGATAGACCCTACCAAAATTCGCCATAGCAACACTTCCTTCAAAGGAGTGACGCCAGGCCTTTATGCCAATTGTACAGGCTCTGTACTACTAAAGGTTGTGTTCGGTTCATCCGACAACTTCCGTCGCGAAAAGCTAATCTTCCATATCGCCCCATTCAAAAGTAGCCATCAAGCACTACTGGGACGCGAAGCTTTCGCCCGCTTTAACGCAATACCGCATTACGCGTCTCTTACACTCAAAATGCCCGGTCCACGCGGCATAATCTCATTAAAGGGTAACTCCGAGTGTTCCTCGACCACGGAAAACGTGAGACTGCCTTGACAGCCACACAATAATCCAACCTTGCTGATTAAAGCCCCTAAAAACAGGTCATTTAGACCTCGGACACAGTTAGGCGAGTCCGGCATAAATAAACAAGGGGCTTCCTAGCCGCATACCTCTTTCCAAGAGGCTGCACGCATAAACAATGAGAGCCAATAAAGCTCAATTTTATTCATCTTCCAAATCATACTCTGTTTTCAATACATTTTTTGCACGATATTTTTCCAAACTAAGTTCTTCTCTTTTACAGATGAACCACGTGCTACACCCGTCCAGGATACAGCACAACGGAGACACAGGCGCAGACGTGCAGCAGGGACCCGCTGGAAGGATTCTTTTCAGATTAAGACCCTGCGTAAACCTTTCTTACTGTCTCTTGTTGATATTCATCCCCGATTTCCTACCATAACCGAGGAGGAGGCTGGCGTTTTGGCATCGGCCGCGTCAGAAGTTCTCACCTGTACCTAGACACTAGGGGCTTAGGGCATTGTTCTGCCCGTTATCATAAAGTCCGAATACCTTAGGGAGTGTTCGGCGTCTCGAGTTAGGCCTTATATGCATCAGCTCCAAATCATGTCTTTGGTCAAATGTTGGGTTTGCCCGGCTCCTGTGTTTTGCTGCCTTACGTTCCGCTCCATCGGCTAACGCAACACCAGGAGAACTACTGCGATTGTGCCCCGGTTCGGCCGGGCGAGCACCTCAGTAGAGAAAGCCGAAAACTGACTGTCATGATATAGCGAGAGACTGGTCAACCACTCGATCGACTATTGGAATGTTTAGAATTCCTCTGCTTTGACGAAGGACCGCTTCCCGGTTAGGCACACACGCGCCCCGAGTTCGGAGAGCATGATGCTTCTAGGGGCTATATCGTAGCCCCACCATCGAGCTCCTATGGCTAAGTGAAAGTGATAAAGCATTATAGTATGGTTGCCTAGTTTGCTATGCTATCACCTCCTTCAAAGGACCAAGACGTTGGATTAAGTGTGAAAATGCACTTTTTTTGCAAACACCCCCGCACCATGTGCGTGGGGGCTGAAGCCAAAGACTGCCAGCTTTCAGGTTATAAATACAAATACATTAACGGCCACACAGGAGATATTTCAATACTTGAATGCACAAGTATAAAAAGTTGTTACATTATAAATATGATCTCACAAATCGTAGATGTCATTTGAACATGACATTTTTGAGCACTGTGACTCTATTAAACGAGCGCCCTGCAGGACTTCCTCAAAATAGTGCTCGGTGGGTAATCGGCTCTCGTCCAAACCCCGGGACGCAACATCGGTGGCATTCATCTCCGCCCAGTATGTCTTAACACGGGCAAGATCCATCCGTGCACCCTCTATGCAGGCCGACCGCTTCATCGCCTTGATATGCGGCACCGCCCCAAGGAATTGCTGCAATAAACCAAAATAACTCTTTGGCTTGGGCCTTTCCGGCCATAGATGAGCCACCACATTCGTCATGGCAAGTCCGGACAATCTATTCAGCTCAGCCCACTCAGCCAACCGATCGGTCAACGGAAGTGGACGCTCTGGACTATGGAATTGAGACCACAAAAGCTCTTCCATTTCATGATCCTTCTGACTCCGAAAGTGCACAAATGCGTCCGCCGCACTCGCCGCCAAATCCAGATAAGGATCCTCCGCACTCCACAACTGGCCCAACTGAGCATACTTCGAAACCGTGAACTTCCTACGCAACAGAAAGGGCTTTCCAGCCGCAATGTCTCCGGCCTGACGCAGTTCCTCCTTTATAGCATACTTTGGAACGGGCATACTTCGGAACCGTGAACTTCCTACGCAATAGAAAGGGCTTTCCAGCCGCAATGTCTCTAGCCTGACGCAGTTCCTCCTTTATAGCCCGCATTGCAGAACGGGCATCCTTGGCTTTGGCGGTAGCCTTCTTCAGGCCCTCCTGCTCCGCTTGGCGTTCTCTTTCAAGAACCTCATAGAGGTCGGTAGCATCTTTTAATTTCACGGCCATTACGGCCATTTCCTCCCTACTTCGGCAGTAAGCAGCCTTTTCGGCTTTTAGCTCCTCCGCTGCCTTCGGGGCAGCCACATCACTTTTTCTGGCTTGCTCCTTGGCTCGAGCAAGCTCTGCCCGAAGGTCTTCCACAGCAGCGGCACCATCTGCATCAAGCATACATGTTGTAAGGAATGGGCGTCAGCTCCCTTACCAGGTGACCGCGGAGAAGCCACCTACCTTGTGACTCGTCAAGTTGTTTATTGACCAGCGCGATGTCCGCATCCGCAACATCGAGTTGCCGCTTCAGCTCGGCAACTCTATCAGTCTGGCTGTCCACCGAACGTCCCGCCACCTGCATAGGAAAGGCGACATTTTGTAACTGAGATTATGATCCTCGGCATGCTGTCACATTCGACAAACATACCGAGTCTCAGGGGCTACTATCTATACAGGGCGCACTCTATGTGCAAAACTGTCAAAAGGTATGTCATTTTTTGCGTACCTCAAACCCCGTCAGTAAACTTCTGACGGCCTCATGCAACCCACTCTCAGCGGACGAGATCCTTTCAATCACCATACTCAGTAATGCGCGGTGATCTTCTGAGAGAGACGCCCTCTCGAGCAAACCCTGCAGCTCCACCGGCCGTACTCCAGTGGGTGCCGAACTCCCCGGCCCCGCCGGACTCGGGGAGACCCTTCGTGACGACACCTCAGGGTCGTCCGCCCTGCCTGACGGGGCGGCAAATGGAGGCGTTTCACTCTCCATCATCTCCGCACGAAGGTCCCCCGAGGATGAGCTCTGCTGAGAAGGGCTGAGATCCGAACTACAAGGTAAAAACTTCGGTTATCCTTAGAAATAAAATAGGGATGTCCCTTATGACAAAACTTCCATTTATTCTACTTACGGCTCACTGGAGGGCTGATTCCTTTGGGGAGACTGTGCGGCTGGGACTCCTCCCGGCACAGGACCTTCCGGTGCAGATTTCTTTCCTCGCTTCGAGGCTTGGGCCTCCGGGTTTTCGGAAGCGGTCCTCTTCTCCCCCTGGAGGGAGGGATTCTTGATTCCCCCCTTACTAAGAGCCTCCTTAATAGAGGTGGTAGTTTCCCTGTTCCCCCCTTCGCCCTCCTCCGAAGGCGCTACCGCCAACATTTTGATTAACACGGGATCCGGCATGGTCTCAGGGAGGGGGGCCGGACACCGTATCAGTTTTGCTTGCGCTATCCACTCCTATTCAAGGGATAGCCAGTTAAAAGGCAAATCCATGATAAATAAATGGATGATATGTCCAGACACAGGGCTACTTACTTGAGTATCCGGGCGATTGCAGCTTAGGCCAACGTCCTTGGTCAAGTCCGGACACACTTCTTGTGATCCGAAGAACAGTTTGTACATCTCCACGGGTTTTGTACCAATGAAGTGTTGGAGAGCTCGTGGTCCCTCCGGAGTGAATTCCCACAGGCGGAGGGGGCGACGTTTGCAGGGAAGAAGACGCCGGATCAGCATAACCTGCGTCACTACGACCAGATTGATCTCCCTCTCTTGGAGATCTCGAATCCGGCCCTGCAATAGGGGTACGTCCTTGGACGCCCCCCAGTCGAACCCTTTGTTGACCCACGATGTCAGCCATTGTGGAGGGCCCGAGCAAAAGGCAGGCGGCGGCCTCTGCCTGCTGCCCCTGGGAGCGGTGATATAGAACCACTCCTGTTGCCACAAGCCGAGCTCCTCCTGAAAAGAGCCCTCGGGCCATGGAGCATCGGCCCTCTTGCTTATAACCGCCCCGCCGCACTCTGCCTGACGCCCCTCAATCATCTTCGGCTCCACATTGAAGGTTTTGAGCCACAAACCAAAGTGAGGGGTAGTGCGGAGGAAGGCTTCGCAGACGACAATAAATGAGGAGATGTGGAGGATAGACTCCAGAGCCAAGTCGTGGAATTCCAGCCCATAGTAAAACAGGAGCCTCCTCACGAAGGGATCCATCGGGAAGCCTAAACCCCGACGGAGGTGAGACACGAACACGACACTCTCGCCAGGCTTAGGAGTAGGAATGACTTGCCCTTGGGCAGGCAACCTATGCGAAATCTCGTAGGTTAGGTACCTGGCGTCTCTCAGCTTTAGCACGTCCTCTTCCGTGACGGAGGAGGGCATCCACCGGCCCTGTAGGTCGGAGCCGGACATTGTCGAAGGTCCAAAGTTCCCGAATCTGGATCCCTGGGTGTTGGAACTCGGGGCGAGGGGCAGATTCGATTGAGGATTGAAGGAAAGGAACGGGCCTTGGTCTCATTATAAAGAGGGAGAATACCAAGAGCCGTCCCCGTGACCGTTTGGAACTCGCCTTCGATGGAGGGGGCGTGGCAACGGGCGCGGTTGGGTTACCCACGTCCGTATTTATGAGAATCCCGGGATAAGGGGAACACGATCTCTGCTTCGACAAGACGTGCCAAGGAAACCGCTTCGCTAAACGCGCTGAGGTGGTATCATAAAAACGATTCAAGTAAAGCTTGGTTGTGGTGTGACGTCACGCCACGGAATACGTCAGCAGATTGAACTTGTGTAAATATTATTCTCTCTACGGTGGAATGTGGAATTTATTTTGCAGAGCCGGACACTATCCTGGTGTTCACAATCTTCTACAAATTATTCGGAGGAGGAACCCGCCTTGCAATGCCGAAGACAATATGCGCGCCGGACTCGTCGTCATTGAAGCCTGGTTCAGGGGCTACTGAGGGAGTCCTGGACTAGGGGGTGTCCGGATAGCCGAACTATCATCATCGGCCGGACTCCAAGACTATGAAGATACAAGATTGAAGACTTCGTCCCATGTCCGGATGGGACTTTCCTTGGCGTGGAAGGCAAGCTTGGCGATACGGATATGTAGATCTCCTACCATTGTAACCGACTCTGTGTAACCCTAGCCCTCTCCGGTGTCTATATAAACCGGATGGTTTTAGTCCATAGGACGAACAACAATCATACCATAGGCTAGCTTCTAGGGTTTAGCCTCCTTAATCTCGTGGTAGATCTACTCTTGTAATACCCACATCATCAATATCAATCAAGCAAGACATAGGGTTTTACCTCCATCAAGAGGGCCCGAACCTGGGTAAAACATCGTGTCCCTTGTCTCCTATTACCATCCGCCTAGACGCACAGTTCGGGACCCCTACCCGAGATCCGCCGTTTTGACACCGACACCAACCTTATAGTAAAATTGCAGTAGCCAAGGCATTTGAACTATCGCCGTCCCTCGTCCACCCCCATCTCCGCCAACCATTACAAAAAATTTCAGTAGCCATGGTGTATCCTCAACCACCACAACCCCCCCATCACCACAGTACCCCCACCCGGCCCCTCCCCCCTAGAACCCTAGCTCGCGGCCGCCGCCGACGCCGTCGCCAACCCATGCCGGTCTGCCCATTGCTCCTAGCTTAGATAATAATGTTTAGGTTACCCAGCGATTCCCATACCATCGCCCCACTCCCCTGAGTTTTTAGATGAGGCCCGCGGTGTCCCTCCCTGATAGATCCACATCTCCTGCTCTACAATGTCACAGCCTAAGCTCGACCACATATCCTTGGGAGCCCGACGAGCGTTCAGCCAAGAAGTGGTTTATCATGGCCTCTCCGGCAGACGTTGGCAAGGTGGCCGCCATTCGCTCCGACCTGTCGATCCCGGAGCAACACGTCAACGCAGAAGCCGGCGAAGATGTTGACTATGTTGCCATGTCAAAGGCTTCATGTCAGCGGGCTTGCGTATTACTGTATCTCGGGAAAGCTGGCTATGACATCAAGCTCGTCGACAGCGACGGCTTCACGCGGGCCATGTCAGAGGTTACGTGGTCCATCCCTAACCCCTCTGGTTCAACCACCGTCTATCTCTTCGGCGGCCTTGCCGCTGATCTCCTCCGCTAAGAGGTCAAGGATTTGCGATCCTTATACGCCATCGAGCCCATTTTGTTATTTCTGAAGGACACGTTCTACGGCGGCGGCTTGGAATCCTCAATTGCCAAGTTAGATATCATCGACCACGACTACAAGGAGGGCACCCACAAAGGTTCTTCCACCATGGGTCTATGCTCTTCCATCTGGAAGGATCCCATCCATGAAATGCGAGTCAACATCCTATCATCAAATCTTACCTTTTCTAGCTTGCCAACCTGTATCCTTTGTTGTAGTAGCATTTGTCATGCGGTGCTATAACTGTGCTGTGTTTAATTATTTTAGTTATGAAAAAATGTATTGTTCAATAGGGCTATATGATATTTAAGTATGAATTGTCCACTTTAGTTTCACGAATGGTTATATTTGGTTGTTTATAGTGAGTAGATGCCTTGTTTATCTGTATTAGGTTGTTAGGTTGGTTGCAGTGAGCATTTTTCTAGTTATCGAGTCGATGCCTTGTTTATATGTATTTTGTCTTAGTTTGGTTGCAGTGAGCATTTGTCCAGTTATCAAGAAGATGCCTTGTTTATCTATATTTGGTTTTTAGGTTGCTTTTGTTACCATTTGTCCAATTTTCAACCAGATGCCTTGTTTATCTGTGTTTGCTTGTTAGGTCAGTTGCAGTGAGCATTTGTCCAGTTTTCATGCATATGCCCTGTTTATCTATATTTGCTTGTTAGGTTGGTTCCAGTGAGAATCTGTCCAGTTTTCAATGGCTATATTTGGTTGTTATACTGATCATTTATGCCTTGTTTATTTCAGTCATTCACAATGTGTTGTTCATTATGTGCAAGTCGGAATTGCGCCGCTCGATTGCATCAATACCCGTTTCAAGGGCTATATTTGGTTCCAGTTAAGCTTGGTGTAGTTAACACATGCCCTTTATTTCAGTTTTACACATTTATCTAGTGCTGTTTAAGCATTACCTATGTTCTATTCATTTTCAACAATACCAGTTTGAATTGCAATATTTGATGGATGTTGAGCCTGCTGTTGATAACATTGCCTTCCATTTTATATATGCTTTAACAGCATGCTAAAACCAACGCATTCAAGCTATCATTTGGAGATGATATTGTTTACCTTTGCTATATTTGTTTGATGTTAAGGTTGTCATACTTATCATGCCTTTGCACTACTTTTGCAAGACAACAACGAGAGTGGCCACCATTTTTCACTGAGGTTAGCTTCATCCCTCAACTTGTACTCCCCCGTTGTTCCATAATGTAGTGCATATAGATCCAGGCCTGGGCACTTGTTAGCTTCTAATATTGACTTGTTGCTTGTAGGTACATATGCCCTTGGCAAGGATCCATGCATCGACCTTTTTGCGTATGGGGCAATGAGATATTCATGAACAAGCATCAAGTGAGGAAACTGATAAGGATTATTAGCAAAAAAGATACGAATGGTGGCAGTCAAATTATTTGTTTATGCTCTATCCAACACAACAGTGAGCTGTAGGATGGTAACTACAAACTCTGCAGCCTTCTCTTTTTACTGCCCATAATGAGTTGTTAGACAACAATGTCTGAATCTTTTTCATTCGTAGTGGTTCCCGAAGCAGTTTACTCAAGATTACCTCACAAAGTACATGATTGGTGGACACGCAATGAAGGTTAAAATATTTCATCCAGACTACAATAACACTACAAAAAAATACACTTCCATGATGATATGTGTTTGTCACAGTAGGTCGTGTTTTTTGTCATGCATGTACATCCATGACGATTTTATGACAGAATCAAGATAGTCATACCTGTGATGTCGTAGAAGTGTTCCATGACATTACCAAAATTATCATATCGGAAGTGTCCACTTCCATGACGATAAATCGCGTGTCATAGAAGTGTTTTCGTCAAGGGTGACCGACACGTGGCATCCACCGTAACGGAACATCGTTAAGCTATCGGGTCCGATTTTGGATCCGATAACCCGTTAATAGCCCCGGCCGATGGGGATTTTCCACGTGTAAAATCATCATTGGCTGGAGGAAACACGTGTCGGCTCACCGTCGGGACAGATGTCATCCACTCATTGGACCAAAGGCGCCTATGATATGTCGACACGTGGCACGGCCCAACAGAGGCCCATTCTTGTGAAAAGGCCGGCCCGTTTGACTTGGTCAAAAGGTGGCGCGCCAGCCCATTGAAAGCCTGTTAACGGCCTGTTCGCATATAGCCCATTTACAGCCCCCTAACCCAGGGCCCGTTACGACCTATCCGAATTAGGCCCAGTAGTCCAATATAGTCCAATATGATTCCAACCCGTTTTAACTTTCGGCCCATGTATGGCCCATGACGTCTTTCGGCCCATATGAGGCCCTTTGTAACTCTTGGCCCATTAACAACCCGTGGTGAAACTGGCCCGTAATGAACTGTGTATTACTTAATACCCATTAACGGTCCATTATTCTAGTGGGCCATTTCCAGCCCATGTTATCTTTCGGCCTTCTCAGGGCTCATTTATTCTTGGGCTCATTTCCAGCATTCGGTTACTTACGGCCCATTACTGTCATTTTCTGCTTGTGGGCCAAATTCAGCCCGTTGTTACAGTCGGCCCGTTTGTGGCCCGTTAATACATTGGGCCATTTTCATAGTGTCATCAGATACGGCCTATTAACGACGGCCCGTTATGGTCGGCCCATGAACGGACGATTCCAACTCTAGCTCGTTTACGGCCATAATGCGGTCTGTTATTGGCTCATGTTGGCCAATCGATCATACAGCCCATATAAGGCCCATTGATGATACAACGCATAGAAGGCCCATTGTGTCTACGGCCCGTAGAAGGCCCATTGTTTCTACAGCTCGTAGAAGGCCCATTGTATCTACGGCCGGTAGGAGGCCCAGTGTCACTATAGTAAATATGTAGCCCATGCTCATTGTCGCCTAGTTTTAAAAAATAGGTTATTGCGGCCACTAGCAAACCGCGGAAAAAGAACTGCACTTACTGCAAGCAAACAAATAAACAAGAAAAAAGGAAATAAATAGGCAAGCAACTTATGCTAGGCTATCATGGCTATTACACATATTACATCCACTGGGCATCAAAGTTCGCCAACAGTGCAAATATAGGGAACAAAGCAGCATATCATATACACTGGTTGTCAAAGTTGGCGACCAGCGCAAATAAACGCCGCACTAAAACAAGTCCAGAACTGAAACCACTTCAGAAGATCTCAAGAAACAATATCATGGGTACCCATAATGCTGGCAAGATGCTTAGCAAGCTTATTAACTTTCTCTTGTTTGGCGCTTAAATCCTCCAGCGCTTGCTGTTGCACCAGAAAGTATGCATCTGAATTCTGCAGGGACTTCCTCAGTCCTTCAGCTTCCTGTAGAAACACATCTGATCAATGTCTTTCAACTTGAAGTTGAGACTCAAGAAGACGAACTGATTTAGGCAGCGAGTTCGAAGAGCTTGTGCCAGCAGTAGTGGCTAGTAACTCGAACACTACATCAAGACAGGACTTTTGGGTTCTCTCACTGTCGTCAAGATAGTTTTTATCAGCTTTCTTGGAGACCAACAGGGATGTATCTCTATCTTGAACCTTATCTGCATTACTTCCTTTACCATTGCATAACGGGGTACTGTTCTCCAATATTTTGTCCGCATTCTAAAAGAGAAACAAGCAGACACATCACAGGTTTACCATGTTGTATATGAAACTCATTTTGGTAAATGAGTTCAGTAGTAAAGTGGACAGGATAACAACATGAAACAAACATATATCTATGTACCATGGTCACTTTATGGTCTATATCATTCTAGTTTTTGTTCTCGAATCAAGATAGAGACACAATTCAAATAAAATTTGTTTAAGACAAAGCAGAATAGATAGAATATAAGTGTGGGAAACTATAGAGCAATAACAACACTTGTAATGTGCATGACATGAGAACATAACTATTTATTCAATTGAAACTGAAATCAACATAGAGCAGGTTACAACAGCAAACAAGTTCAAGAAACAGGTTTAAAACATACCTGTTGCGCCATTGGAGTTTCAGTTCCATCCTTAAAATTCCGTCCTCGTGCTTTGGGCACTGCAGTTCCCTTACTAACTGCTAGTGTTTGGGTGCTCTGTGGTGGAGACGGTGTTGTGTCAACTGGAACTGGGTTACTATCTGCCGGCGTTGGGGCTACAAGGGGTGTAGCTGGTTCTCTGTCCAACTGGGTATGGGTACAATCTGCGATAGTCTGGGTTATGTGTGGTGGAGCTGGTTCTTGGGCAAGTACAATCGTGGTTCTATCCACATCAACTGGTAGCACTATCTTTTGTGAAGACCGTGTTGTTACTCCCTTAGATACTGCCATCACCCTCTCCAATTCGAATGGCTGATAAACAAGAAAAGTAATTGAAAGTACAGACATTGTATGATAGACAGGTGCAATGGATAGTGGGGAATAAAAGAGGGCATGAAATAATTCACATTTATGTTGTCTAACCAAACAGGATAGCATGACACAATTCACATATATGATGGCTAACTAAACAGGATAGCATGACATAATTTCACATTATGATGGCTAACTAAAAAAGATGGAAAGACATAGTTCAAAATATGATGACTATATAAACAGGATGACATGATATAACTATATAGTGTGTTTATTAAATAGGTTGACATGCCATAATTCACACACATTCACTGATAGAATGCCATAATTCAAAATATGATGACTGTAAACAGCAAACAGGATGAGATGATATAACTATATGATGTATTTATTAAATGGGTTGCCATGCCATAATTCAGATAGATGCTGTGTATGTACTATGTAAACATGATGGCATGATATAATTCAAATATATGATTTATATAGTAAGCAAGTAAGCATATGGCAATCCATATATGATGTAAAAACTAAGCAATGCAAGACAACATGCATGACATGGGTAATATAATCCTGCCAAGTTTGAGCATAGACCTCAGGGGGGAAATAGGACTGGTCATCAGTCTCTGAATCCTCCTCTGAGGAGCTCTTTGTAACCAGCAAGATGTCTGCTTCAGCAGGTAGCATTGTCTGCTCTGAATACCTTCTTTTCACTCCAGATACTTCCATCACCGCTTCAAATGGGGGATGCACAGGAAGAGTAGTTGAATATACAAACGGTGTCGACAAATGGAACACGTAACACAAAAAAATGAGAGCATGATATAATTCACATACATGATGATTGGCTAAACAGCATGGCATTGCATAATCACATATATAATGCCTTTGCAACAAGATAACATTGCATAATTCACATATATAATGTCTTGCAACAAGATGGCAATGCATAATTCACATATATGGTAATTAGACACTGAACAAGTGGCATTCACACAAAGCATGTCTAAACTAATCAAATGACATAGCAATGCAAGACACCATACACATGATATGAGCAACATAACCCTGCCAAGTTAGAGCATACACCTCGGGGGGGGGGAATAGGACTAGTCATCTGTCTCTGAATCCTCCTCCGAGGAGCTATTCGTAACCAGCGAGATATGCGCTTCGCCAGATAGCATAGTCTGCTCTGAAGACCTTGTTTTCACTCCAGAATTTTCCATCACCGTGTCAAATGGCTGATGCACATGAAGAGCAATTGAATGTAGTAACATTGTTGACAAATGTAATACATAACAAAAAAATGATGGCCTAATATAAGTTAAATATAATATGACTGGCTAAGCAGGATGGCATTGCAAAATTCACATATATGATGCCTGGCTAAACAAGATGGCGTTGCATAATTCACATAAACAACGAATAAACTAAACAGATGGCATTCGCACAAAGGATGTCTAAACTAAGAAGATGACATATTTGATGTAGAAAGTAAGCAATCCAAGGCACTATATGCATGATATAACCAACATCAGCATGCCAAGTTAGAGTGAAGACCTCAAGGGGTAAATAGGAGTGGTCTTCCCCTTCTGAATCCCCCTCAAAACAGATATCTTCCTCTCGATTCCAATCTAAAATGGGTGGAGGGGGGCTGCCTTTGCGCCTACCATGGAGCGACGTCTGCATGAAATTTTATTGCCATGCAAGGCTCGTCTCTTTTGCTCTACATGTTCAGTTCCATTGTTTACAATAACTGTCATGCATAGGAATAAAACATAGTGAGATTATGTAAGGAGTGCATGCAGAAATCCAGAGTGATGGTAGCAACCTTTGGATAGACCCAAAACCAATAATAGCAGGCAGATAATGGCTTCAGTTAAAAAAATACAGATAATGTCTTCTTTACTGTTTGTTTCCCACCCAACATGAAACTCATAGTAGACACCGGAGATTAACCAGATAGTAGATAGATACGATTGATTGCGGTCCCGATATGTACCGCACAACCATTTAAAAACTCAAGTTTGACCATTAATTTGGAGCTGACTCGGAGTCTAATCGGTGAACAGGACGATAAAGTAGCATGTAATATTAAGCGATGCATAACATAAGCAGACTCGAAAGAGTGCGACCTCTCTTGCGGACCCGTGTAGTCCTCGAGGTCATCTGCTCGGTTGATGATGGTAATGCAGTTTTTATGGCTGTTGGCGGCGGGGAATAAGATCCGAGGCAGCGAAAGACAGGCTGGAGGCCGGATCCCTGCTGTGCTGGACCCTTCTGTCGTTGGAGCAGCTGAGCTGGGGTGGACGACGGCGTAGCAGGAGCGGGACAAACCACGCAAGGTTTTCTTTGACAACTATTTGTAAGAGAAGTAATTCTGTAAGGGCTCGTTTGAATTGGAGGATTCCAACAATGCAGGGATAGTAAATAGACAAGAATAGGATAGGAATGCATGTGCAAAACAGAGAATTTAAAAACACAGTCTTTCTTCCAATCTGGGTGTTTGATTCACAAGAATTGGAAGATCACAGGATGCAAAGAAGCATGGTGAGATTAAGTCAAACCACAAGAAAATGTATGGTTATAATGCTATTATGCTACTATCTCTTAGTCTTGTGCTTCATGAATAGGAATTTGATAAGGAGGACAAGTGAAAATTAAAATTCCTACAGTTTTCTTTCAAGGAGACACTAAAGGAACAAATCCTACAGTTTTCCTTTGCTCCATTCCTTTGAACCAAATTCATGAATAGTAGTACCATAGGAAACTTTCCAATTCCTATATTTTTCATTCACTTTTCCTTTCAAGCACTGGCGATTCTAGTAGGCAGGCTTGAGCAAGGAAAGCCCTACACTAAAAAATGTTTTTGTGCTAATTCTATTACTTTGGACCCAGGCCACTGCCCTAATAGCTCAACTCCGAGGGCCATTGACAAATGCATAGCTCAAACGCGCAGAGATAAATAATGATGGCATTCAAGAGAGTCCATCACGGATAGCTAAGTTGCCTGGTACCACACTACTTGTCATATAGTAGGATAAAATAACCGTATTTTCCGTTACTCCGTGTGCTCAGTGGACAATATATATAACATGTAGAGTAAAAAAGAGATGCAACAAGTGTACAACCTCTTTAGCGAAGCCATGTCGATCTCAGCATGATTGGGTTGGCCGGTGAGGATGCTCCAGCTGACTTGGCTGTCAGAGGAGGGGAAGAAGATCTTAGGCGTCTGGATATGGAGCCTGAGGTACTGCACCGTTGTGATGGAGGGTTTCGTCATTGGAGCAGCTCTGGTGAGTTGTACGACGCCAAGGCTGAAGCAGGACAAGAGAGACAACGTTAACCTGAGTGGAATTCTAATAGCATCTCCAATAGATGATGTAAAATACATAACCACAAAGTGCTAGATGTAAAATACATCAGCCGCTCATCTCTGAACTTAACTGTCGAAACTGAATTTTACTGTCGAAACTGAATGCACTAGAGGTGAGGCTACACGTGAGTCGATTGACTTTTCCATCTCTAGTCAGTCAAGTTTGCAGCCATTGGATACGAAATCAAGGGCCTGCAATTTATCTTCAACCTCCACCCCCCTGAGCCGCCAGCCCCCACCAGCCAAATAGCCTCCCCCGCCGCCTGCGGCCGGCGGTGCGCCGCCCCGCCCGGCTCGAAAACACTCCCCACCGTCGGTCCGCCGCCGCCCCGGCCATCCCTCTAGGGCCCCCATGCCGAGCTTTTTCTCCGGCGATCCCCACCCCACCGCCCCACCACTACCGGCGACCACCGCCTCCACCCTAAACCCTAAGATAGATAGTGGGGTACCTCTCCAGTGAGCCCCCTTCCCCGCTGCGGCTGGTTCTTCCTTAACTCCGGTGAGCCCCCCCCCCCTGAAAATCGACTGACCCAAAAGTCGATTCAGTCGACTGAAGTGTAGCTAAATCGGAGCAGCATCACAAGCAAGAGCAAGAGCGAGAGCAGCACCACGAGCAAGAGCAATAGCAAGAGCAGACCAGGCAGGGGACCGAGAGCAAGAGCATACCAGCAAGCGAGAGCTAAAGCAGCAACAGCTCCTACTGATGTGGACGTTGCTGCCGAGGGAGCGGCACCATGGAGGAAGTGGTCGGCGATGCCGCCGTGGACGAATCCGCGCCGTGTCGGCTCGGGGCCGAGCGTCGGCAGCACCATGAGATCGAATCAAGAAGAAAATGCGACGATTAGTGTACAACCTCTTTGGTGGCGCCAATTAGTCCGCAGCTTCATCCGAGGAAACGGTGATGATGATGCTCTTACGGTAGTGCAGGTGAAGACGGCGGTGTGGGAATGGAGGTGGCACAAAAGATGAAGGGAACATCGGGGCAGCTCCTTGGAGGTGGAGGACGGGGTGGCTGAACTGGCGGGATGACCAGATCGACGATGGATCCTCATCAGGTATGGTGAATGAGGGACGTCGAGGTGTTGCTGTGGACGACGTCATCGGGGAAGAGGCTCCGGCTGGGTGGCGGATGAAGGAGGGTGTGGGGCTTCGCGGGTTTTCGCGGCCTCGGTGTACGAATGGGTGGGCGGATGGGATGGGAGTAGGGAACCATGGCTTAGGGACGCGCTTGTCTGAAATGTGGGGTAAGTTACGAAAGTACCCCCACCGATTTGAGGCGGTTCTTTCGGTTCAGGGGTACCACGGGAATTTCGCGTGTCGGGATTTCACAGGAGGTGGGAGTTTTCGCGCACGTTGTAATTTTGGAATAGCAAGGCGCGGGTTGAGATGGAGGGTGTTGTCGGATCACAATGAGACAAAGATATATCTTAAATATTTCGGGCTAACGAGGCGCGGGTTGAAATTTCCGGACAAGCCTAATGTGTACTGTACCAAATCAATTTGCACTACAAATGTCATTCAAAACTTTGAATTCATGTTATGTTCAATTAACATATTTCGCTACATGTATAATGCATGCAACCTACTACTCAAATGAACGTTTTAGTGCATTCCAAACGTATATACTACCGCTTCAATATAAACTAAATTTGAATTTGTTTCTCTGTTTGAATAAGATCTACAATAATGATTGTTGTGAAGTCAAAGCATTTGAATTCATTTTTCTATTTTAGTAAGATCTAAAATCATCATTATTGTCAAGTTAAACCATCGTTTGCGTATTATCTTCACAGCACACGACATGATTAGTCTCGAGTTACATATGAACTATGTGTACTATATGAACTCGAACTCGATTTTTTGAATCCACTTTATGTTGATTTCAAATCATAGTACATTTCAAGCTCTAGCTAGATCTTCATAATCTAAACCATGTCTCATATGTATAATTTGTTTATCACATTATGTATGGTGCCCCACCCCCTGCGCCTATAAGTATTTAGATGTGAGTTGCAAACACCACACATTACCACAAATTCAAATAAAATATGAGAATGTTCGATATATAGTATTGTTTAGATTGTTCGATATTTAGTTGTAAGCTGCAAACGCCACACTTTATCACAAATTCAAATAAATGTGAGATTGTTCGATGTATAGTATGGTTTAGATTGTTCGACATTTAGCTGTGAGTTGCAAACCCCATGCATTATCACATTATGGTATAACATGTGCAAAACCACAACACGCGTATCACTACTATATTCATGCATGCATATGTTTAAAACACTATGATCTCCTATTCAAATATATGAATCCACTTTCATATCAAATTATGATCTTTGTTAGTCTCTTACACCCACACAATCCTCTAACCTTTGTATCTACCACTAACTTTCTCTCGTGCATGCACACGTGCCCTCCCCCTCCCTCAGCATTCTATCCATCGCGCACATTCATTTTTTTTCTTTAGGTCGTTCTCCCAGTCTCCACAACTCCTTTCCGACACACACCGATCGATAAACCTCTCCAGTGATGTCTGCCTACAACATACACACGCACCTTCAATATCCTCCTTTATGTGTCCTTGCCTCGTGTCTCTCATAGGGTCCCACACGTGTAAACTCTCTCCCCTCTTTTCATCGATCTCACAACCGCACTCCTCCCCTATCTAGCTAGTAGCTGGGCCTCCACCTCCTAGCTCCATTATCTCTGTCTATCCGTCTCACTGGGCCTTATTTGCCTCTAAAAATGGACGTACACCGACCGATCTCCCACTGTACATATAGCTAGCTAGGTCCTTATAACTCATTTTTCCCCACGCGTCGATCGAGCTACCTCATTAGTTATGTCTCTCCCTTCCTCCGACAAACAACAATTGATCTACTGATCTAGTTAGGTTTGCTTACCAAACACATGGTTCCCCTTCATCATCCATGGATGCGTCCAGACAAATCTATCACGCACAGGCACACAAAGAAACACATCCCCACTCTTATTGATAAATATGGAAGTTCCACCCTCAGTTTGTCTAGTAGGCCTCTCCCACCATCTTCGAGAAGCAACTCCATCACCCATCCAGCACTCTACCCTCTCCCTCTTTCTCTCTCTCTCTCTCTCTCTCTCTCTCTCTCTCTCTCTCTGTCTGTCCCATCCTATTTCCCGTCCTTTAGTTATGTATGGATGTCGACCGATCTCCCTCAAGACATAGCTGCGTCTCTCCTTCTCAACACATATACGAGTCGTTCTACCTCTATAGTTAGGACTCTGCCTACCCCTCCCCCCACCCCCCTCCCACACACACACCGATACATCGAGCGCTCTAGTCATGTCTCCCTACAACACACAAACTTGACAAGTGCCCTCTGACGTTCCCGTAGGTCAGTCGCCCTATATCTTTGACTTGCACACACACACAATTTCGATAGATCTCTTCATTGATCTCGCACCCACCCACTTCATCCTCTCTTCGACTATCGATATCTATGACCCCTCCCTCTCTTCTCGTGGATGGCCTGGCCCTCTATATATGATATGGATAGGCCTCCATTTCACACACATTGCATGCAAAATTTTGTTTGAGATGTCATCGACACATATTCCCACAAATACATTCATGAAATCACTCACAAATGCACACACCATCTGTCTAGCTTTGTATCTCTCTCACACACACCCACGTACGTGGGGGACGTGCACGAAGAGAAGAGGTGCACGCACGGCGCACGTACTCCCGTCTCTTTCCCAACCACACCCACGCGGGTACACGGTGGAGCTCATTTCTATATGAAAAGGCAGCCCACGTGGTAATTTGACACGTGTACTGGTTGTCCACTTGATGGAGGGAGGATCGTCTACCACGGGTGAACAAACAAATTGCGACTTGACGCGTTATGTTAAAAAAGAGGCAAACCATGTGGGGCCTACCTTAGAGGCAAGGCTCTATACATGTGAGTACTTTTGATGTGTCCCATCAACTCGTAGAATGAGGAGAAGCTTGCTTAGTACGCCGTCTCCCCCCGCCCACGGGCGCGGTCACTCGCAGGACGAAGTGAAGCTTGCTTACTAGTAGTAGTATTACTGTACGCCTTATGCCCACTCCCTCGCCCACGCGCGTGGTGGCTCGCAGGATGAGGAGAAAATTTTACTACTCCCTCCGTTTACTCCTCGTCCCTACTACCTTTGTTAGAGAGATTATCATATTGTTTGGAATATATATGTCCTTTAGTAGATTTCAATATGAACTACTAGTACATACTCCAAACATTGATGTATATAGACGTATTTTAGAGTGTAGATTCACTCATTTTGCTTCGTATGTAGTCCATATTGAGGCCCTCTTTGGTTCATAATTCCTAGGACTTTTTCTAGTGCCAACTAAAAAGTCCCTACTCCTTAAAAAATCCCTCCATGTTTGTTTTCACAGACTAAAAAGTCCCTAGTCCCTCCCAAGAGGTGATTGAATGACCATGTTACCCCTAGTATATAGAAAAATAACAACCAAACAACACCATGGGGCGGCGGGGCAATGGGTGCAGGGAGGGGCATTGTTGGAGAAGTCCCAAAAATTACTCTCCTTGAGAGTCTTCTTCATTAAGTCCCAAAAAGCAAGTTTTAGTCCCTAGTAGTCCCTCCTGTTTGGTTAAAAAGTCTAAGAGGGAATTTTTCTAGTCCCTACACTAAAAAGTTCGTAGAAAATAACACCCCCTGAAACGGATGTAATAGTACGCACTCTCCCTTGCCCTCGACCCTCTCCCACGTGGTGGACATGCAGCAATTCATTCGGTCTCATATAGCCAGAACGATATATACTGCAGTACCATTATTGCTCGACTTCCCGAAGAGGCGAAGAGCCAATCGCAAGGTTAATATTTTGGAGATGCCAAGCACAAGGTTTATAGGAGAACGAGTAGTAGGTGCCGCGTCATTTATAAATAAAGTTTTTTTCTTCAGTGGCACGTACGCAATATGATAGGTTCATATGGAGAGAAAAGTAAATCGCTCCACTATATACATAGTCAGGACGGGCCAGCCTACACGGTTGCTTGCTGGGGTTGCTCTCTTCACACTCTCTCGCACAAAATGATTGTGAACACATCTCTAACATCCCGGCGGATCACGTCCGCTGGGGGAAGGGGTGGATGCTTAGTGTAGATGCGGTCGCCATCGCCGATGGTGAAAACCCACTGTCGGCACGTCCCGATCAGGGGTCCCCACTGTTCTCTCTCACAAAACTGGTGAGGTTGCCTTCGTCCCTTGCTCACAGTCGTTCAGGGGTCCCCGTCATTCTCTGTCACAAAACCGGTCAGGTTGCCTTCGTCGCTTGCTCACTGTCGCGACATGGGCAGTTGCTGCCTCCCACCGCCCTTCTCAAGGTTGAGCTACGTCCCCACATCCCTCAGGTACAACTCCCTTTACATCTGTCTTGCACCACTGCTCCAGCTGCCCACATCACTCCATGTGGATATTTCTCTACTTCTTTGCCCCGCACATACCTCTACTGGCTTCTACGTACTGTATTTGTGATGAGTTTATGTCTCATCAACTACTCCCAGTAATCTTATTCTAATCACGCTTCTTCAATTTCTTTTCAACAGGGATGCTCATCTCAATTTTGGTGAAACTGCACAAAATGATCCGATGGTCAAAATAGGAAAAATTTCTAAGGATTAGAATCCTCCAAAATTCCTTTGAGAATCCTTTGAATCAAAGAAGCCCTTAATCTATTTTATGATTCATGGAATTGTGCATTGTAAAGCATAAAGTAAAAACAAATAATGGCAATTCAACTAGAAAAAAAGTTTGGGCAGTTATGATACGGAAGATTCTAGAGCAAAGGAGAACCACTGTTGTTTTGAGGTTTGTGCATTATGCTTAAGTTCAACCATGGAGTCTGCTAGATTGTACATGTGGCAAAATCCGGTGGGGGGCTAGAAGATGGTGCGAGGGGCCGAGTGGAGGGAGACTATGAAGGAGTGCACAAGTGGGAGATCGATATTTAGAGAGAGGGGGAGAGAACATGCGTTGTTGCACGCAGTGGCGGAGCCATGAAAAATAAATGAGCTAGGGGGCCAAGCATTGCTAATCCTTTACGAGGAGGGCCATCAACTTAAACCATGTTTACCAGCAATTGTCTAATGATCACATTCATATTAGCCTCGATATATAGTGATTGGGGGGGGCAGAGCCCTTGCTGCACCCTGTCTTCGCCATTGTGCGCGCTTCTGAGAGATTAAGCGGAAGGCATGGATGATGAGAGGGGGATGTCGGATATATAATTAATGTGGGTGTATTAGCTATATATGTAATCCTATATAGAGAGGTATATATTGATCGAGGTGGAGATGGTAAAGAGGGTGAGACCTCACTAGATATATAGATTGATCGGTTTGTGTGGAAAACTATGAAAGACCTAGTTATACACACACACACATAGAGGAACATCGATCGTTGTGCATGCATGTGAGAGATAAAGAATGACCGATATGATGGAGAAGGGGACATGTGTGTGTGCCTGCATGGGAGACCAACCTGAAGAAAAAGATTGCATGTGTGCGATGGATAATGCCGACTGGTAGTGTGTGAGCATGCATGCACGAGAGAAAGTTAATGGTACAATTATAAAGAGAAGACAACTGTGTGGGTGTAAAAGACTAGGTGAGGTCATAATCAATGTAAATTTGAATTCAAATATTTGAATAAGAGATCATGATGTTTGAAACCCATGCATGCATGAATATAACGGAGATCTGTGCGGTGTGGTTTGGAAACAAGCATGTTGTAATGAATACACATTGAACAAGGTCAAACTGATTGAATTTGAGATACCGATGGTAGACATCGTTTGGCCACATTGCACCCGTGCATGGACACACTATTCTAATTGGAGATGATGGGTGGCTTTCGCATCACATATTTATCAACACAAAATGGATACATATATTTGAATTTGAGATCGTATGTACATGTAGTTCGTATTTATATAGGAATTTACTTCTATATTCATGTCATGTGTTGTGAAGATAATATTTAGATGGTTGTATAACTAACCCGAGTACAATCCCATTCAAACAGGGAAAATGTACTCAAATTTAGTCCATATGCTAGACAACACACATTGTTTCTTTATTGTTGAGGGAAGTGCAAATTGTTTTGGTACTATACATGTTATGTTTGTTTTCCCGGGTTTTTTAGGTTTCTTTGTTGTATTTGAATACATTTCTAGTAATATAGTAAAAGGGGACATGGCTCTCTCTATTGATGAGGTGCGAATTGTCTTTTTTTCGTACACGTTAAGCTTGTTCTCCCGAATTTTCAAGCCGTGCCTTGTTATGCCGAAATTTCAAGCTAGCGTCTCTGTCTATCGTGCTGCGAAACTCCCGCCTCTTCAACTCGCGCTTTGTTATCCTGAAATATTTAAGATATATCTTTGTCTTGTTGTGCTCCGACAACTCCCTCCATCTCAACCCGCACCTTGCTATTCCAAAATTACAACGCGCGCAAAAACTCCCACCTCCTGTGAAATCCCAACAAGCGAAATGCCCGTGATACCCCTAAACCGAAAGAACTGCCTCTAATCGGTGGGGGTACTTTCGTAAGTTACCCCACATTTCGGACATGCGCGTACCTAAGCCATGGTTCCCCGCTCCCATCCCATCCGCCCACCCATTCGTACATCGAGGCCACGAAAACCCATGAAGCCCCACACCCTCCTCCATCTGCCACCCAGCCAGAGCCTCTTCCCCGACGATGTCGTCCACAGCAACACCTCGACGTCCCTCATCCATCGTACCCAATGAGGATCCGTCAACGATCTCGTCGTCCCGCCAGTTCAGCCACCCCATCCTCCACCTCCAAGGAGCTGCCCCGATGTTCCCCTCGTCTTTCGCGCCACCTCCATTCCCACAATGTTGTCTTCACCTGCACCACCAGAAGAGTAGCATCATCACCATTTCCTCGGATGAAGCTACGGTCTAATCGGCGCCACCAAAGAGGTTGTACACTAATCGCCACATTTTCTTCTTGATTCGATCTCATGGTGCTGCCGGCACTCGGTCTCGAGCCAACACGGCGCTGCTCCATCCACGGCGGCGTCACCGGCCACTTCCTCCATGTCATCGCTCCCTCGGCAGCGACATCCACATCAGTAGGAGATGCTGCTACTTTAGCTCTAGCTCGCGCTGCTGCTCTGCTCTTTCTCTTAGTCCCATGCACAGTCTGCTCTTGCTATTGCTCTTGCTCACGCTACTGCTCTCGCTCTCGCTCTTGCTTGCGATGCTGCTCCGATTTAGCTACACTTCAGTCGACTGAATCGTGTTTCGGGTCAGTCGATTTTCAGGGGGTGGGGGGCTCGCTGGAGTTAAGGAAGTCCCAGCCACAGCTGGGAGGGGGGCTCGCCGGAGAGATACCCAACTATCTATCTTAGGGTTCCGGGTGGGGCGGTCATCGCCGACGGTGGTGGAGCGGTGACGTGGCGATCGCCGGAGAAAAAGCTCGGCACGGGGGGCCTAGAGGGATGGCCCGGGCGGTGACGGACCAGCGGTGGAGAGTGTTTTCGGGGCGGGCAGGGCGGCACACCACCGGCCGCGGGCGGCGGGGGGGCGGCTGTTTGGCCAGTGGTGGCTGGCGGCTCAGGGGGTGGAGGTTGAAGATGAACTGCAGGCCCTTGATTTCGTATCCAACGGCTGCAAAAATGACTGACCAGAGATGAAAAAGTCAGTCGACTGACATGTAGCCTCACCTCTAGTGCGTTCAGTTTTGACAGGAAAATTCCATTTCGACAGCAAAATTCAGTTTCAACAGTTAAGTTCAGTTTCGGCAGTTAAATTTAGTTTCGATAGTTAAGTTCAGAGATGAGCGGCTGATTATTGCCCTTGCTGGGGCAGCCTACCTGACGCCAGTAGGGCGCGCCGCCCTTGGGCCCCAGTTCGTCTAGTGTCACCAACCACGTTGTGAAATGGGCTCGGGAGGCGCCACCGTGGCGGCATGCAGATCTTTGTGAAGACAAGGAACACTCCAAACCAGTAGAGTAAAAGACGACGAGCCTCGGCGAGACCCTCACCGAGGAAACCCACAAGACCCCCGGCGAGATCCTTGCTAGAGACGACCGCAACGCCGCGGCAAGACCCTTGCCGGGGGCGTCCGCAAGACCACAATCAGGCCCGCACCCGCCAGGTTTTCGCCGCCGCTCCCATGCAGTTGTCAGCCCACCACCTGGGCAGGCACCTGCGTGTCGGCACAAGGCTTCTCAGCCAACTCAGAACATGCCTACATGGTGGCATGCAAATCTTCGTGAAGGCCCCGCCACCGTGCCACCTCAACAGCTTGCCAGCCTACATGGCGCTGACCGCCTCGCTGGCCCAGGCGTGTGTTGAGGCAGGGCAAAGCGGCGGTAAAGTGCAGGGGACACGTCAGGGGCGCATTAAATGCACGTTGTCCCGTAATGGCAAGGGATAGGCTTAATCACAGTACCCCGATGCCACATCATGTGTGCCACTGTGGCGATCCCCTTGCCTATAAAAGGAGGCCCAAGGAATCCAGGAGAAGGATTCAAACTTTTGGACAAGTTACACCCATTGTAGCTAGTTCAAGAACCTCAAGAACACAACTACACACATCAAAGCAGGACTAGGGTGTTACGCATCTCTGCGGCCCGAACCTGGGTAAACGATCCGCCTACTCGTACTGACTGCTGATCCTGCTCTCCTCACAACCTAGCGCCTCGCAACCGTAGTAGGGATTCTTGTGATCCCATAGGTGTCGTCTCCCACCTACATCTTTGGTGCGCCAGGTAGGGGGCGCAGTAGTGAGCACAGCTCTTCATCACCATGGCTCCCAAGAAGACGACCACGGCGATCCGTTCGTCCGGGACCGGACTGCCCATGCTGGTGCGGAACAGTAGCGGGCCAGTCGCAGAGAGAACCCATGGCGGAGCCCGCGAGCATCCACATCACCCTGGCAGTTCGGGCCTGGTGAGCAGCGTCGTTCATGCGCCCGGTGACGAGCCACACGCTGCGAACTCCAGTGACGGAGTTGGGGCCCCCGCAAACGGCGCAGGCCCCTCCAGGGGCGTCGTCGTGCCGCCATATGGCGGCGCGGCAACCTCCAAGACGCCAACACAGGCGCCCATGGCGCGCTCTTCCCAGGTCATGCGCGATGAGCAGCGCCGCCCCGTTGGTGACCCTGGGCGCCACCCCTGGGAAAAGTCCCGTGCGCCCTTCATGTGACGAGGAGGGCCAGCATTTGCACTGAGGTGTTGGCGGAGGTGGTGGACGGCGGCAGGGCCGTGATGGAGCTCCTTCTAACGTAGTTAGAAGTCGAAGCACATCACAGTCCATGCAGCTTTCGCCGCCGCCCACACCAGCAGAAGCCGTAGCACGCGCGCAGCTGCTCCTCGATTTTCCTCCTGTTGGAGAGAAGCTCGGCGAATGGAGGGCCACCATCCGGAGCCTCGTTGGCATCGCCAACCAAGATGAGTTGCAACCGGTGGGGCCCATAGGCCGCCACTCCATCGAGCCACCGCATGCCAACGGTGGACAGGCCGGAGGCGATGCGGCCACAGTGCACTCCCCTCCTCCGCACCAGCCACCGCGGGTGTCGATCCGTCGCGACGATGCTCATGATGATATCTCCATAGCATTGTCCGACCCGCGAACCCACCGCGATCAACACCAAGTCCTTCGGGAGCAAGCTCATGAAGACGCTCGAACCACCATCGAGCGCCGACGCGATGCGCGCCACCAGTCGGACAGGCAAGCAGGGCCCACTATGGACCACCCAGCACTGGTAGGCTATGGTGGCCTACCCTTGGAGGTGGGTTGTCCGGCCTTCACCCGTGAGCTGCGACAGCTCTAGTGGCCCTCCCACCGCACGTTCAAGCCTGACGTTGGCAAAAAGTACAATGGCAAGACTCACCCGTCGGAGTTCCTCAGCATCTACACCATCGCGATGCAAGCTGCTGGGGCTCACGATGATAAGGTGCTTGCCAATTACTTCCCGTTGTCACTCAAGCCCAATGTTATGTCTTGGTTAATGCACTTGCCACTGGACTCCATTTCGTCTTGGTCGGATCTGTGTCATGAGCTTGTTGGCACCTTTACTGGAGGCCACCAAGCTCATGCCCAGGCGAGCGATTTGCATATCATCCCCCAAAAGGAAGGAGAAAACTTGTGAAAGTACATCCAAAGGTTCAGCCGAGTGCAATACAACATTCCCGATGTTCATCCTGCCGCCGTGATCAGCGCATTCCATCAGAATGTCCGCAACCGCAAGATGCGTGAGGAGCTGGCGATGAACAAAGTCAAGGATGTGGCCGAGGTTTATGTTCTGGCCGATCGGTGCACTCGGACCGAAGAGGGGAGGAAGTACCCCGGCGAGGATGCCGACACGGAAACCGGCTCCATGGATGACACCGCCACCCCGGCAAAGAAGGGCCAGTGCCGTAATAGGAAGCACAAGGGCAAGATAGTGCTTGCCGTCGAGGGGTCCGATGACACCGGCGCCACCAAGAAGGCCAAGGCAAGCGACCCCGACAAGGAGGTTTCGGGGTGTGCCACTTGCCGGGCCTTGGCGGCTGCCGACAAGACAGGGTGCTCCGACAAGCAGTATTGCAAGATCCACCGCACCAAGGGCCACGACCTCTAGAACTGCCGGCAAGTTGAGCTGCTCGCCGAGAAACAAAAAGCCGATTATGAGCGGCGGGACAAGGAGAAGGGCCAAGAGAGTGCCGAGGGATCCGGAAAGAAATGTGGCGGCCAAGGAGGCCGCTGTGGCAAAGATAATCAACAGGAGAGGCCCGCCCGGGGCCACGACAAGAAGCAGGAAGACGATGATCATGACAAGGGCGATGAGTCCGGCGACCGCGAGTTCCAGAAAGCTACAGTGGCCATGTGCGTCGATGGTGGCACCTTGCTGCATACATCCCACCGTCAGCTCAAGAAGTGGGCGCATGAGATCACAGCGGTGGAGCCGTCGCTCGACGCACGGAAGCCACTGAAGTGGTCCAGCACGCCCATCATCTTCGACACCGAGGATCACCCTGACCGCACTACTGCGGTCGGGTGCTTGCCATTGTTGATCTCACCAACAATCCGCAACCTCAAGGTGACGATGATGCTAGTTGACGGTGGGGCCGGTCTGAACTTGATATCGCGTGTTGTGATCAAGAGGCTGCAGATCCCTGATGGAGACCTCGAGGAGACGGGCACGTTCCAAGGGGTCAATCCGGGGAGGAGACAGCCAAAGGGAAAGGTCATGCTGCCCGTGACGTTTGGAAGCGAGTTGAACTATAGGACGGAGAGGATTGTCTTTGATGTAGCCGAGATCCCCTTGCCTTACAATGGGATTCTCGACAGCCCGGCGCTGGCCAAGTTCATGGCGGCTTCTCACTATGCCTACAACATGCTGAAGATGCCCGGGCCGATGAACATCATCACCGTCCCCTCCGACAAGAAAGACGCGTTGATTTGTGTTGACCAACTCTACCGGGAAGCGGTTGCAGCAGCTACCGCCAAGGCACCTGCTCCTGCCGACAGAGCCCCGGGAGGAAAGAAGACCGGCGAGACTCCCCGCACCCACTCCGGCAAGCGCACCTCCTCAGGGTGTTGCGCTCCCGTCAAGGACGTGCCAGAGAGCTCCACCGGCAAGAGTAAGAAGTCCAGAGCTGCGCCACCAGAGACCAAGAAGGTGTCCATCAAGGAGGACAGTGCGGGAGGGGCTTTTACCATAAGCTCCACCCTCGATGGAAAATAGGAAAGCGAGCTCGTCACTTTCCTATGGGCGAACGTCGATGTGTTTGCATGGCAAGCGTCTGACATCCCCGGCGTTCCCATGGAAGTGATTGAGCACCATCTTCCTGTCTGTCCTCACGTAGGGCCCGTCAAGCAGAAGGTCGGGAAGCGAGCTCTGAAGAGGCAGGATTTCATCATGGAGGAGATCAGAAAACTAGAGGCGGCAGGCTTGATAAGAGGGGCCCTCCATCCGATGTGGTTGGCCAACCTGGTAGTAGTGCGCAAGGCAAACGGTAAGTGCAGACTGGGTATTCATTACACAGACATCAATAAAGCTTGTCCAAAGGATCCCTTCCCGTTACCGCACATCGACCAGATTGTTGACTCCACAGCCGGGTGTGACCTGCTATCATTCCTCGACGCCTACTCAGGGTACCATCAGATCTGACAAGAGAAGAGAAGACATCATTCATCACCCCATGTGGTACGTATTGCTTTTTACGGATGCCTTATGGGTTGAAGAGTGCTGGCTCGACCTTTGCAAGAGCGGTCCAGATTGGTTTTGAGCCCCAGCTACATAGAAATATGGAAGCTTATATGGATGACATAGTGGTCAAAACCAAGGACAAAGCAACACTTGTGCAAGATCTGGAGGAAACATTTGCAAACCTGCGCAAGATCAACCTCAAGTTGAACCCTGAGAAGTGTGTCTTCGGTGTCCCGTTCAGCAAGCTTCTCGGGTTCTTTGTGTCGCAGCGCGGGATTGAGGCAAACCCAGACAAGATCAAGGCCATCGAGCAGATTGAGGCACCTAAGCGGATCAAAGACATGCGTCGGCTCACTGGCTGCGTTGCCGCCATGAGCAGATTCATCTCCAAGTCCGTGGAGCGTGCCCTTCCCTTTTTCAAGATCCTGAAGAAGGCGGGCCCAATGGAGTGGACCCCAGAGGCCGAAGCCGCGCTGCAGGATTTGAAGAAATACCTATCCTCTAACCCAGTGCTGGTAGCGCCTAAACCATAAGAACCATTGCTGATGTACCTAGCGGCAATGAATTGGGTGGTTAGCACCGCACTGGTGGCACAGAGAGAGGTCGACAAAGAGGTAGCAGCAACGGCAGAATCAACGGATGGCGAGCCAGAACCCTCCCCGGCAGGGCTCGGTCCTGGCAAGGCTGAGTCCCCGGCAAAGGCTAGCACCAGAGCAACAGGGCCCACGCGACTAGGTGAAGTGGTGCAAAAGAAGAAAATGGTGCAGCACCCTGTTTACTTCGTCAGCTCCCTATTGTAGAAGGCTAGGTCGAGGTACTCAGGTGTGCAAAAATTGCTCTTCGGCCTCCTTATGGCCTCGAGGAAGGTGTGTCATTACTTCCAAGCGCACGAGATCACCGTTGTCACCCGCCTCCCGTTGCAACGGATACTACATAACCCAGATGCAATGGGGAGGATAGTGGAATGGGCCCTGGAGCTGTCAAGTTTTGGTTTAAAGTTTGAGAGCACCTCGACGATTCAGAGCAGAGTCTTGGTAGAGTTCGTTGCAGAATGGACCTCGACGCCCGACCAAGAGGTACAGGAGACCACTCTCCCCGGCAAGGAAATGAGCCGCAACTGGATCATGTACTTTGATGGGGCTTTCTCGCTGCAAGGTGCCGGTTGGCGTGCTGCTTGTTGCACCCACCGGGGAGCACCTCAAGTATGTCATCCAAATGCACTTTCCTCGGGAGATGTCAACTAACAACACCACCGAGTATGAGGGCTTGCTTGCTAGTTTCAGGATCACATCGGACCCCGGAGTCAAAAAGCTCATCATCAGGGGTGATTCACAGCTCGTCGTCAGGCAAATCAACAAGGATTATCAAAGCCCGTTGATGGAAGCTTACGTCAATTAAGTGAGGAAACTGGAGGAGCGCTTTGACGGGATACAAGCGGAGCATGTCCCCCGAGTGGAGAATGACGTCGCCGACTATCTGTCGAAGTGTGCTGCCCTCAAGCTACCCGTGGAACCTGGTACTTTTGTGCTTCGGTTGACTCAACCATCCGTCGAACCATCGACAGGGCAGAACAAGCGGAGGAAGCTAGGCCCTGGCAAGTACTTCCCTACTGAGCTCCCTGGAGCCGGTGCTGAAGGAGTTGCCGTGGACGCCGAGCCTGCCATGGGACAGCCGACTCCGGCGGGGCGCCAGGCCCTTGCCGTGGAGGAAACCGTTCCCGTGGTAGAGGAAATGCATTTGATCCTTGCCGCCGAGCCACAGGCTCCGGCATGGGCACAGCACACCGTCTGATTCCTCCAAATAGGAGAGCTTCCGGGGGAGCAGGAAGAGGCAGAGAAAGTAGCCCGCTAGTCTGCTCTGTACCAATTCGTTGACAACGTCTTGTACAGAAAAAGGCCGAATGGGGTGAAATTGAAGTGCATCTCCCGAGAGGAAGGACTGGAGCTGTTGGCAGAGATACATGGAGGCGTATGTAGCTCCCACATAGGGTCAAGGGCCCTTGCTGGTAAGGCTTTCCAGCAAGGTTTCTTCTAGCCCACTGCCCTCCAGGATGCGACAGCACTAGTCACCAAGTGTGAAGCATGCCAGTTCCATTCGAAGAAACTTCATCAGCCAGCTCAAGCCTTGCAGACAATCCCTCTCTCCTGGCCATTCTTGGTCTGGGGGCTCGACATACTAGGCCCCTTTCCCTGCACCGTCGGGGGCTTTGAGTACTTGTACGTTGCAATCGACAAGTTCACAAAGTGGCCTGAGGTCGAACCAGTGAGGAAGGTGACAGCGCAGTCAGCCATCAAGTTCTTCAAGGGGCTAGTTTGCCATTTTGGTGTACCCAACAGGATCATCACCGACAACGGCACACAGTTCACAAGCCACGCCTTCATGCAGTACATCGAGGATCTCGGTAGCAAGGTCCGTTTTGCTTCCGTGGCACACCCACGAAGCAATGGCCAAGCAGAGAGAGCAAATGCTGAAGTTCTGCGAGGATGATGAACGAAGACTTTTGACAGGCTGCACAAGAGTGGAAGGCGCTGGATTGATGAGTTGCTGGCGGTTCTTTGGTCGATCAGAACAATGCCAAATCGAGCCACTGGCCAGACACCCTTTGCCCTGGTCTACGGGGCAAAAGCAGTTCTACCCACGGAACTCATATACGGGTCACCTCGAGTGCTCGCTTATGATGAGCTTGAGCAAGAGCGATTGCAGCAAGATGACGCAACGTTCCTTGAGTAAGATCGTCTCCGGGCGGCTGTGAGAATAGCACGCTACCAGCAAGCCTTGCATCGCTACCATAGCCGCAAGGTTCATGCCCGGATCTTTGAGGAAGGCGACCTTGTTCTTCGACATGTTTAGTTGGCCAGGAATTCCAACAAGTTGACGCCAAAGTGGGAAGGCCCTTATCGGGTAACACGAGTCACCAGGCCTGGCGCAGTCTGCCTAGAGACCGAAGATGCCATTCCAGTGAGCAACTCCTGGAACATCGAGCATCTTCGCAAGTTCTACCCATAAGGCGCGGCTGCCGGGCCCCCCGGCAAGCCACCTTTTGTACAAGCCTTGCCAGCAGGGTAGGTAACCCTCTGTACAAAGCCAGACGCAAACCCTGAGCATAAATAAATGAAGCGCTGGCACCCTAAGTTGTAGCATGCATGCTAGATTAAGTCTCTCCCTCGGTTAGGGTTGATAGTGCCTAGCAGCGACTAACGCCTAGCATAGAGGTCGAGTCTGTGTCTTTTTGTTCCTATCCATCCTCTTTGGTACGCAGGGTACATGAATGTTTCCGCCAAGCCAAGTGGAAGGAAGAGAACAGGCCGGCACTCCGGACCTGGCAAGCCAAGCTTTCCGAGGGCTGAAGACACGAAGGTCCAGCCACGGCAAGTCAGGGTTGTCGGGGGCTGCAGATTCAGATAAGTCTTCCCATCCCCTGTCATGCATTTCCATATGAAACTTGGGATGTACGGAACCTCGTTTTGTTCCAAGGCTGTCGTGCTCCCCTCGTTCCTATCACCCAAGAGCTTCTTCATTTGGATATGGTTGTAGCCCCAGCGGCAAGGAAGCAAGCGTAGGGCCCACCCCCACTTCGTCCCTGCCTCCGCCAAAGGCATGAGTATGGACGAACGGAGTGGGGGAATGACAAGGCCTGCTGCCAGGCAGTGGTGTTTATATTGAAAATAACAAGGATACGTTCCTTGGTATGGGCTTTGCTCACACGCACAGACAAGACTCGGCAAGCACCCTTTTCCAATTAATACGTTCCATACAAGTACAACTTGTATTGAATATAAACATGAACGGGGAGATTACAGGTTTTAGATCTAAATAAGGTCCGTGGGCTTACAAATTGAAAAGAGATAAGATGCCCGTAATCCCTTTCTTGTCCCTCTCCTCAGGAAATGAAACAATAATGCAAAAGGGCAGAAGGAGCGCCTAGGCGAGGTACGAGGAGCATAAGGAACCAAGAGAACATGCCGGCGGTCGCCTAGGAGAGGGTTGGTGGTGGTGGCACCGGAGGAAGAGCTAGAAGATGAGGCAGCGGTCCGTCAATACTCTAAGAAGGCATCGGTGCCATCGTACTCCGACTTGACGGCCCGCCACCTGCCTTCTTCGCCTTCTCCAGCCTCCCCCCGCCAGCCGCCCAAGGAGGCGACCCCGAGAAGTTCAAGGAGCTGGCGACACGGATGATGGGGTCGCCGGTGTTGCCCGAAGCAGCGCGCCCGATGCTTAGTCGGACCCATCATTCTGCCGCCTGTTACCCTTGTCATTGCTGCCATTGTCCTCCTCGCCACTCTCGCTCGAGGAGGAGTCTTCGTCATCGGAGGAGCTCTCCACGCAGCACCTTAAGCTAGTCCCAAAGTGCCCAAAGACCTTGACGGAGAGGAGGCCACTCTCCATTAATTTAAAATGGAGAGTGAGCCCCTCCATCAGGCTGTGGATGCGAGCAAAGGTCTTCCACCCTCGGCAAAGATACATGACGTGAGGGGCGGGGAACTTGACATCGGCCCATGTGCCGGTGTTCCCACAACCACTCATATGCAGGCGCAGCGCCTGCGGCGGGTCCAGCTCCATCTCCCATGCAAATGGGGTCGGGAGGCGAAGACGACGGCGCGCCGGCTGGCGTAGCCTGATGAAGAACTCGTAGGGGTTGTCCCCGACGTGGCCCTCCACCGACGAAGGGGCCGCTGGCGGAGGTGAGGCCAATGCGCCGCGCTGTCCTCCTCTTCCCCGAGCGTCGCGGTGGCCTCGACCTCGCCCCATCCCCTTGCCTCTAACGGCTGGCTCCACTGCCACAAGCTCTTGGGGAGGGGTGACGCGTTGTCGAGCAGAGACCGTCGCCGCCACCAATGAAGCATCACCGCGCCCTCTCGCCATGGTAGAAGAGAGGAAGGAGCAGGGATGGGGAGAGGCGGATGATGAAGGACTGAGGGGCACCGTTCCTCTCACTCCCATCCATATAAAGAGACGGGGGCGGCGCTCGGCCGCCCCTCTCGGCCAATCCGGCTCATTAAAGGTGACAGCGGGTGAGGTCGTCGACCGCCCTCCCCGCCCAATTGAAGGCGTGTGGGAATCGACCCACACGTGCATGTCTTCCTGTATCCGCACGCCTGTCATCCGCTCTGTGTCGTGCATGCGGCGTACGTGGCGCGAGAGACGGGGTAATGGGACGCGTGGAGCGACGGTTCCCAGGTAAGGACAGTAAATGAGCGGCGGCCCTGCGGTCTCAAAGGGACACGCAAGCCGCCTCTTTACTGTTCACCGCAAGATGACGTAAGCGTGCTTCGACCACCCGCGCGCGCGACCCCCACGTCACACATTCAACACAGGTCGTGGGGAAGCGCAGGGAATGAGAAGTTACTGCGGTAAAAACTGCCCCGCCTGCCCGCGGACCGTTCTGGGCCTGGCCCAACAACGTGTCACGCTTATGTGTGTCCTAGGCCCGGGGGCTACTGTCGGTGTACTAAAATAGGGGCACTCTTTTGTACCCCTTATTTGTGCAAGGGCAGTCAGAGCCGCGCCCACGACCGCACTTGAGCAGGGCAGAGATAGGAAATCAAAGCCACGGGACGACCCAAGCAACGCCAAGATAGAGGCATAAACAGCAAGAAGGCGAAGTGATTTTCCCTGGCAAGGCCCTTGCCGGGGTAGCCTACATGACGCCAGCAGGGCGTGCCGCCCTTGGGCCCCAGTTCCTCCAGCGTCACCAACCACGTTGGGACATGGGCTCGGGAGGCGCCACCGTGGCGGCATGCAGATCTTTGTGAAGACAAGCAACACTCTGAATCAGAAGAGTAAAAGACGACGAGCCTCGGCGAGACCCTCACCGAGGAAACCCACAAGACCCCGGGCGAGATCCTTGCTGGAGACGGCTGCAACGCCGCGGCAAGACCCTTGTCGGGGCATCCGCAAGACCACAATCAGGCCCGCACCCGCCAGGTTTTCGCCGCCGCTCCCATGCAGCTGCCAGCCCACCACCTGGGCAGGCACCTGCGTGTCGGCACAAGGCTTCTCAGCCAACTCAGCGCATGCCTACGTGGTGGCATGCAAATCTTTGTGAAGGCCCCGCCACCGCGCCACCTCAGCAGCCTCCCACCCTACATGGCGCTGACCGCCTCGCTGGCCCAGGTGCGTGTTGAGGCAGGGCAAAGCGGCGGTAAAGTGGAGGGGACATGTCAGGGGCGCATTAAATGCACGTTGTCCCGTAATGGCAAGGGATAGGCTTAATCACAGTACCCCGATGCCACCTCATGTGTGCCACTGTGGCGATCCCCTTGCCTATAAAAGGAGGCCCAAGGAATCCAGGAGAAGGATTCGGACTTTTGGAGAAGTTACGCCCATTGTAGCTAGTTCAAGAACCTCAAGAACACAAATACACACATCAAAGTAGGACTAGGGTGTTACGCATCTCTACAGCCCGAACCTGGGTAAACGATCCGCGTGCTCGTACTGACTGTTGATCCTACTCTCCTCACAACCCAACGCCCCGCAACCGTAGTAGGGATTCTTGTGATCTCATAGGTGCCGTTTCCCACCGACATGGTCTCTCTCAAACGACCCTGCAACCAAATACAAGAAATCTCTTGTGTCCCCAACACACCCAATACAATGGCAAATTGGATAGGTGCACTAGTTCAGCGAAGAGATGGTGATAAAAGTGTAATATGGATGGTAGAAATATATTTTTATAATCTGAATAAATAAAAATAGCATGGTAGCAAATAGTAAACGGGCACAAAAACGGTGTTGCAATGCTTAAAAATGAGGCCTAGGGTCCGCACTTCTGCTAGTGCAACCTCTCAACAATGCTAACATAGTTGGATAATATGATTATCCCTCAAAGTGCAATAAAGAATCACTCCCGAGTTCCTATTAGCGGAGAACAAAAGATAGGAATTGTTTGTAGGTCACGAAACCACCTCAAAGCTATTCTTTCCGTTCGATCTATTCAAGAGTTCATACTAAAATAACACAAAGCTATTTTTTCCGTTCGATCTATCCTAGAGTTCATACTAGACTAACACCAAAGCAAATTCATATTCATAATACTCAATCCACACGAGGAACTATAAAGAGACCCCAAAGATTCCGTTGGAGAAAAACGTGCATAAACCCCTATGCATAGATTACCCCAATATCACTGCGGGAATCCGCGAGTTGAATGCCATAACACATATCAAGTGAATCAATAGGATACCTCATTGTCACCTCAAGTACTCATGTTGCAAGACATATATCATGTGTTCTCATATCTGAAAATTCAATCCGACAAGACAAAACTTTGAAGGGTAAAGATTCAATTCATCATAACAAGAGTATAGAGGGGAGAAACATCATATTATCCGACTATATTAAGAAAGCCCATGATATAGATCAAGAGAGAGAGAGAGAGATCAAACACATAGCTACTGGTACAAACCCTCAGCCTCGAGGGTGGACTACTTCCTCCTCATCATGGTGGCCGCCAGGATGATGAAGATGGCAACCGGAGATGATTCCCCTTCGGCAGGGTGCTGGAACAGGGTCTAGATTGGTTTTCGCGGATACATAGACCTTGCAGTGGCAGAACTTCTGATCTAGGTTAACCCTAAAGGGTTTCGGAATATTTGGTAATTTATAGTGCAAAGAGGGGGTGAGGGAGGCCACCGAGGTAGGCACAACCCACCTGGGTGCGCCAGGGGGCCCTGGCGCATCCTGGTGGGTTGTGTCCCCCTCGGGGCACCCCCCTAGGTGCTACTTTGTCCCATCATGGGTGTTCTGGTCCATAAAAATTCTCCAAGGAGTTTCGTGGTGTTTGGACTCCGTTTGATATTGATTTCCTACGATGTAAAAAACAAGCAAAAAACAACGACTAGCACTGGGCACTGGGTCAATAGGTTAGTCCCAAAAAATGATATAAAGTTGCTATAAAATGATTTTAAAACATCCAAGAATGATAATATAATGGCATGAATACTTCATAAATTATAGATACGTTGGAGACGTATCAGGCACCGGAGGTGGGCCGAGGAGGACAGCACCCACCAGGGTGTGCCTAGGCCTCCTGGCATGCCCGGGTGGGTTGTGCCCACCTGGTGGCCCTCCACTGGTACTTATTTTCTCCAATATTTATTAAATATTCCATAAAAAATACTCGGGGAGTTCCAACTCATTTGGAGTTGTGGAGAATAGGTAGCTTGACGTAGCTTTTTCAGGTCCAGATTTCCAGCTGCCAGAATTCTCCCCCTTGGTGCATACCTTGCATATTATGAGGGAAAAGGCATTATAATTACTCCAAAAAGCATTATTATACAATAAAACAACATAAATAATAGTAGGAAAACATGATGCAAAATTGACGTATCATAAACCTTAGTGCTTCCCATTGTTTCCCTGCAACACGTATAAGGTAGTTAGTGATCAGGTTAAGTGAGGGTCCGCATGCTATCAGTAAAATATGTTGATGAAAAATAAGCACATTACAGATTCATCAGATTAATTAGAGCCATATGAAAGCCCATTTATCCAAACCAAGCATGATTAAGAACTAGGAAATATAGCAATTGTATTTGTTTCTGATGTATTAAGTGCAACCAAATTAAATGTATTCCTCACATGCACAACAATACAAAATTCTACCCACGACAATTGGACATCGCATTGCAGAACTGAACCAAGCAGTTAACTAAACACCACAACAAATGAACCAAATATTAACTGAGCACCACATTGCACAATATAACATACTCCTAATAGAAGACCAGACAGTTAACCAAACCAAGCATGCTTAACAACTTGGAAATATAGCAATTGTATGCGAGGCCTCCACATTGTGGGTTCCCTCATCATAGTGGTGAGTTGCCTGAGCCGCACCGGGCACAAACCTGCTGGCTCTCAAGTTAAGGGAAGCACGGGGACACTGAGAAAACACCTCGTAGTCTTCGTCGAAGGCACCAACGGTGGCCTCGAGGCATCGATGGTAGCCTTAAAGGCAAGGTGCTCCTCCAAGATCTGGGGGTCGACACGAATGGCAACCATCGCGACCTCATCTGTGCGTGCGGCCACGATTTACTTCTCCACTGCCAAATGCTCCTTGAGCTCCTGGCTATACTGCGTGCACCATGGCTTAGCGCGACGCTTATTTGGGGGAGGGGTCGGTGATTTGGGTGGAAGTTGTCACGCCGGTGGTCGGGGCATGTGGGATGTGGAAGGAGGAGGAGGATGGGGGTCTGGTGTAGATTACCTGCCTGGATCGACGAGGCCGAGCAGCATGAAGGAGGGTCGTCGGCGAGAAGGCGGCACTGCAAGCAAGGAGTGAAGGTTTCAATTTGGAAAGGAAGGCGAAAACGGTGAAATGTGGCTTTTGGTAAGGGGGGCTGGGAGGTAGATATTTATGCGGAAGCCGAAAATTTTGGATCAGTGCAGCGAAAACTCTAGCACGCAAAGTGTCATCAGACACGGTCCCTTATTCACCATGTACGATATATGAAAATCACAAACGATTCATTGGGCTTGGATGGGCTCCGCCGTGGCAAGGTATCCTGCAGAGGAACGGATGGCTGCTCGAACTCTCTTAGCGATTGCAAACTCTTCGGTCGTGGGTTGCCGACCGTTGCCAGAGAAGCGTCCTTCGACTTGTGTAATGACCGCTAGGAGTTGGGCGTGGCAGCCTCGACATGGTCGTGGGCGGCCTCCATCAGGGCTAAGGCCGCTGCTGCGGAACGGACAACTGTTGTGCCACTCTCGCTAGTTGCTATCCTTGAGGCAGATGTTGCTACCGCCACCCGAGAAGCAACAGCACCCATTTGGGCTGCCTTGGCCGCCCGGTCGCATGTTGCGGCCGCGCTCATGCAGCTTGTTAGCACGCTGTAACATCCAAATTTTCAATTTGGAACGTTATACATTAGATCATCATTGCATATCATATTTTATTGCATTTTTGCTTGATCCTAGAAATTCTACGCAACTCAAGGACCCACGGAGAGAGTTGGGGATTTTGTTATTTTTATATTTGAGTTTTCTCAAATTTTGAAAAGAGGATCATTCGATTTTAATTATTTTTCTCTCAAAATATTTCCAATATGAAAATAAAAGAGAGGGGATAAAATGACTTTTCCAAAATAAAGAAATATTGGAGGTTAAATATTAAAATCAAATAAGTATTTTATCCGGAGTTTTATCGCTATTTTATTTGAATTAGGAAAAAATGTGTTTTTCAAAATTGTATTAGAGCCCCAAATAAATGTTCACCTTGTCCGCTATATTTTTAGAGGATGGGGAAAGTTTATTTCAGGATTTTTAGAGTCCGTTTAGTGTTTCTTTTCTTTGTTTTTCTGCACGGAATTATTTAAAAAAAATCCCACCGACCTACCCAGGTCATGCTCGACTAGGACTCCAGCCCGACCAGCCCTTTAAGAAGCGAGGGACCAGGCAGAAACCCTAGCCCCGCCCCAGCCCCGCACCCCCCCCTGCCGCCGCCGCCGGACGCCGTCTCGCCGCACCCTGTTCTGCCGCCGCCGGAGTCCGTCGCCGCCGCCCGACGCCTCGCCGCCGACCCGCCGCCCCGCCGGAGTCCGCTGCCGCCACTGTTCCGCCCCACCGAGGTACACACCCGTCGCCGCTAGTTTTCATTAGAAAATCATAGGGTTTTTTTATAAACCCTCGGTTATTTTTTTAGATCGATTTTTATTTTTTTCCCAGTTTAGTTATTTAGCGAACGCCCGTTCGTACGTTTGTTTTAATGAACGGTTTTCACTTGTTAGCCGCAGACAGCGAACGTTCGTTCGTTAGCCTGTTCATTAGTTTTTCTTTTTCCAGGGTTTTTTCCGTGATTATTTTCGATCGTGATTTCTGCCCTGATTTTCCTTTTAGTTTATCTTTTCGCTCGTTTATTGGAATCAGGCGATTCAAGCGCCTAGATCTTTGTATCGAAGCCCTCTTTTTGTTTAAACAACTTGAACAATATTTTGGTACTGTAAAATTTGACTTTAGTCCAGATTAGTATATGGATCTTGTTTCTTTCGCAGTTTGAGTTTAGTTGCTTCGTTTGATTTGATTCTTTTTGCAAACTGGAGTTCTGAAGTTGAACTTTCTGGTTAGATCTCTTATTTGAGTTTTACCCGCGCTTCTAGTTGAGTGCTTATTGTATGCTTGTTTGTTTGCGATAGAGTACCCGGAGTGCGAAGCGTGCTACTACGAGTCTCTAGGTTTCACGGATCATCAGCAAGGCAAGTAAAACTTTGATCATACCTCTTTACTACCCAGTTTTATTGCATATATCAATCCTCAACCAATTTGCATGGTCAGGATCTGATTAAAATGTGGGTTTTGGGAAGTAGATGATGAGGTAGGACCTATTGCCATGTTTATTATCAAACCTTTGGGACTTACTTCTATGTTGCTTATATTGCTATGCTATGCTTGTAGACGTGGTTTGGTTCGAGTGATTCATGACAGATGTGAGAGTTATTATTAATGGTTAACTTAAGGTGGCAACTTTAATACACATCTGGGTGGATTGCTTGAGGCACCCTAGAGTACCAAGTGGTTGTCAGGGCACCTGGAGAATCCAGTGTTGTCATAAGATTATTCATGCTAGAAACTTCCGTGTGTAGCCACAAGCTATTGTGGGCTCTAGCATAGTTGAGTAAGTTCCAAGACCTCTTTCAGTGGTGGGCTAGCAGATATAGGGGAAAGTAGGTGTAACTGTCCACCCAGAGTAAAGAGTTGTTGTTTCAAAAAGACTGTGTCTCGATTCTCCGACCATGGATGTATTCGAGTCTTGTGGGGAAAAGTGCACAAACCTCTGCATAGTGTACAAACTAATCATGGTTAGTCGTGTCCCTGGTTATGGACGTTTTGAGTATCTAGTTCTTGGATTATCATGTTGATCTCATCACTCTAAATATAATTTGATTGGGTTAATGATGATGCTTAATTGGGATTGAGTTGGAGGAACCTTCTCAATGTTTAACAACCACCATGATAGTTAAATAAAAATTATTCCTTTGTTGTGGGGAAAAATTGGCTTTATGCAAAACTGCAACCGTAGAGCTTTCCACCAGCCGTATATGCATGTAGTGATAGCATTTATTCTGTTCATTACTCTATGTGTTACATTGCCAGCATATTCCATGTGCTGACCCGTTTCGGGCTGCAACGTTCATGTTGCAGACTTTTCAGACGGCGAGTAAGGTGCCATAGGTCGTTGTCTTTCACTCAGTGATGTCGTTGGAGTTGATGGGCTCACTTTATCTTCCAAGCCTTCCACTATTATCGTTTTTACATGTCCTTAAGCCATATTATTGTAATAAGTTCTCTTTTGAGACTATTCGATGTAATAAGTGTGTGATTGCTACTCTGTTATAAATCCTTGAGTATTGTGCGTGTCAGGATTACTGATCTAGGGATGACACTAATGCGCAGAGATCAGACTGTTTGAGGTCTGGTTGCTACAGGATGGTATCAAAGCACACGCTGACTGTAGGACACGACCACTAAGCTAAAGCCCTAGATCACTACTCTCTTCTCATTTCTGACACATCTCCCTTTTCTACTCTTTAGGATGGCGGATGCAAGGAACAAGTTCAGTCAACCGAATGAAGACACACCTTTTGGATGGCACTTGAAGGAAGTTACTAGATACCTGAACATCGGAATACCAAGCTTCACCGGGACCTACATCGCCACTTTACCAGAAGAGGAGCGTTGGATGATTCGAGTTCAAGTTCCTGGAAGAACGTTCATGCCAGTCACTGAGCCCATAGATTTTTCTTTTGATGCACCAACCTGGAGTCTAGGGAAGAGCATGGCAGCCCACATCACTATGGGACGTATCGGAGAAGTTTACCACAAGGATCTCAAGGATACTATCTACCAGATTTGTGGGCGCCGAGATGAGCAATGGGAGATGATCAGCACCAAGAAGGATAGCTCTATTGCAACTTCTATCCAGGAGTTAAACCAGCACATTCATCGCCAGGAGAACCAGATGTGCGCATACATGATAGATCTGAAGAAGGCAATGACCAGGATCACGGAGCTAGAGGAAGAACTCAAGTCTTCACAAGATGGATATGAGGAGGAAATGATGATACTCGTGGAGAAGAATGACGATTTGACAAGGAAGCTAGGAGTATTCATGGGAGACCCCGCGCCAGGAGGAGATGACGACGATTCCACTTGTCCAAAAAACTACATCATCATCGACAACACCGACTCGGACCCTGATGATAGCGATGATGACTACATTGATGAAGCTGGAGCAGATATTATGGAGTCTTCCACTGATCAAGTTTTCTAGTCGACCACCATATCAGTAGTAGTATTCCCCATGTATATAGTATAGTCCGAGCACTTTGTAACGATAGTTAGACCGATTGTATGCCCTTGTTTGAATTGATTGAAGTGATATGTTTGTGTTTGTGTCATGTGCACATGGGTAGTGTTTTCCCTCTAGATCTCATTCTATTCTGTTTTCTCATCTTTTCTAAACCCATCAGATGCCTCCAAGACGCGACAATGGATTTTCTTTCCCACCGGAGCTCACCCAGTTGATCCAACAGCAGAATGCATTGATGCAGATACTAGTCCAGAATCAGAATCAGGGGAACAACAATAACAACCCACCACCACCACCACCTGTTGATCACTTAGCCCGTTTCTTAAGGCTGAATCCACCGGTGTTCTCAAGTAGCACCAAGCTGATAGTTGCAGATGATTGGCTCTGCAAGATTGGAAGTGAGTTGACCATTGCAGGATGCACAAATGCGGAGAGGGTGCATTTTGCCGCACATCAGCCTGATGAACCCGCAACATCATGGTGGGAGAATTTCACAGCACTTACCCCATTGACACTGTCACATGGGACCAGTTTCAGCAAGCTTTTCGCACTACCCATGTTTTAGTAGGAGCTATGGCCATGAAGAAGCGTGAGTTTTGCAACTTGCACCAGGGAGGACGCATGGTGAGCCAGTATGTGGATGATTTTAGCAATTTAGCGCGTTATGCCCCAGATGACATTGCTACGGATGCAGCTAAGCAGGAGAAGTTTCTGGAAGGATTGAATGATGAGCTGAGCATGGTAACCTTCAACAACTACCAAGACTTGGTAGATAGAGCTCTGATGATTGAAGGAAAGCAGGAGAAGATTGACAACAGCAAGAGGAAGAATGGACAAGGGAAGTACAATTCAGGAGCTCAGTAGAGGCCCCGTTTTACTCCAAACTCGGGAGGACACCTTCACCATAACCATGGAGGCCATAATTCCAATGGAGGGAGTTCGCACAACCATAGTGGCCCCAAGAATGGGAATGGTAATGGAGGAAGCAATGGCCAGAACCGCACCAACCCAGCAACGCCCGCCAAGAAGGATCTAAGTCACATTACTCATTTCAAGTGCGAGAAGAATGGACATTATGCCACGGAGTGTTCCAAAGCTAAGAATGGAAATGGAAATAGAAGCTCTGGGAAGAAGCCTAACCCTTTCAACAGGGGACAAGTGAACCACGTTAACGTGGAGGGGGTTGAAGCGCAACCAGATGCAGTAATAGGTAAGTTTTTGGTTAAGTCATTTACTGGAATTGTTCTTTTTGATACTGGTGCATCGCATTCATACATATCAAGGGGATTTGTGGATAATTATAAGTTGCCCACCAAAGTTCTTAGAACAGCTATGTTAGTAAGCTCGCCAGGAGTGGAGCATATGGCAAGACAAGGATATTTTCAGATGCCATTGACCATAGGTAGGCATGTTTTCCCCTCGGACCTGATAATTCTGAAGTCGCAAGGTTTGGATGTGATTTTGGGTATGGATTGGCTATCGATGTATGGAGGAAACATTGATTGCGCCAGTAAGTTGATTATGCTCACCACCCCAGAAGGAAGGAGGATCAAGTATGTATCCCGGCATGTGCCGAAGAGGACTCAAGTGAATTCCTTATTAGGAGTTGTACAGGAGGAAGTACCAGTGGTGAAGGATTTCCCTGATGTATTTCCAGAAGAGTTGCCAAGCATGCCACCAGATAGAGACATTGAGTTTTTGATTGAGCTTTTGCCAGGCACAAGGCTAATATCTAAGAGACCGTACTGGATGCCCGCAAAGGATTTGGAGGAAATTAAGAAGCAGATTAAGGGGTTACTAGATAAAGGCTATATTCGCCCAAGTTCATCACCTTGGGGATCACCAGTGCTTCTAGTGGAGAAGAAGGATGGATCGTTGAGAATGGTTGTTGATTATTGTGGATTGAATGAAGTGACAATCAAGAACAAGTACCCACTGCTGATGATCAATGATTTCTTTGACCAGTTGCATGGAGCTAAAGTATTTTCCAAGATCGATCTGCGATCAGGATACCGCCAGCTAAAGATTCGAGAGCAGGATATACCTAAGGCAGCTTTTACCACAAGGTGCAGGCTATATGAGTATACCGTTATGTCATTTGGTCTGACTAATGCACCTGCCTATTTCATGAACATGATGAACAAGGTGTTTATGGACTTCTTGGATAAGTTTTTCATGGTGTTCATTGATGACATATTGGTCTATTCGAAGAATGAAGAGGAGCATAAGGAGCATTTGCGTTTGGTACTTGGGAAGCTCAGAGAACATCAGCTATATGCCAAGTTCAGCAAGTGTGAGTTTTGGTTGAAGGAAGTTGGATTTCTCGGACATGTTATATCTGGAGAAGGAATAGTAGTAGACCCCACCAAGGTTGTCACTGTGACAAACTGGGAAGCACCCATGTCAGTTGGAGAGATCCGGAGTTTTCTGGGACTCGCAGGATACTACCGGAGGTTCATTGAAAATTTCTCGAAGATTGCAAAGCCCATGACGGAGTTGTTGAAGAAGGACGCCAAGTTCAAATGGATGGAGGAATGTGAGGCCAGTTTTCAGGAGTTGAAGAAATGTTTGGTTACAACACTAGTGTTGATTCTTCCAGATCAACGCAAGGATTATCAGGTGTATTGCAATGCTTCTCATCAAGGACTTGGAGCAGTGCTTATGCAGGAGGGAAGAGTTGTTTCATATGCCTCACGACAGCTTAAACCCCATGAGTTGAATTATGCTACACACGATTTGGAGTTAGTAGCCGTAGTGCATGCATTGAAGACATGGAGACACTTTCTCATCGAAAACCACTGTGAGTTGTACACGGATCACAAGAGTTTGAAGTATATCTTCACGCAGAAGGAGTTGAATCTCAGGCAGAGGAGATGGTTGGAGCTCATCAAGGATTATGATATGAGGTTACATTATCATCCCGGAAAGGCTAACGTAGTAGCTGATGCATTGAGCCGCAAGAGTCATGTCAGTACACTCATGACCAGAGAGTTACCCAAGGAGTTAGCAGAGGATCTTCGTGAGCTATGTTTGGAGATAGTTCCGAGAGGCTATGTAGCAGCATTGGAGATTCAGTCTACTTTGATGGATAAGGTCAGAGAAGCTCAGAAGGCGGACAAGGAGATTGCCGAGATAAAGGAAAGGATGAGCAAAGGAAAGGCTAAAGGATTTCGTGAGGATGAGCATGATACCTCATGGTTTGAGGACCGCGTATATGTGCCAAATGACCCGGAGATCGGGAAGTTGATTCTGCAGGAGGCCCATGATTCACCGTATTTGATTCACCCAGGAAACATCAAGATGTATCTAGATTTGAAGGACGGTTTCTGGTGGACTGGAATGAAGAAGGATATTGCGGAATATGTAGCAGTTTGTGATGTATGTCAGAGAGTGAAGGCAGAGCATCAGAAGCCAGCAGGTTTTCTACAGCCATTGCCGATACCCGAATGGAAGTGGGATAAGCTAGGCATGGATTTTTATCACGGGATTGCCCAGGACTCGTTTAGGCTATGACTCGATATGGGTTGTAGTCGATCGGTTGACGAAGGTAGCTCATTTCATCCCAGTGATGCTAAGTTGGCAAAGATATACATGACCAGGATCGTATGTCTGCATGGAGTTCCGAGGACCATTGTATCAGATAGAGGAACCCAGTTTACCTCAAAGTTTTGGAATCAGTTGCACGAAACTTTGGGTACCAGGCTAGAGTTCAGTACAACCTTTCATCCACAGACAGATGGACAGACCAAGAGAAACAATCAGATTCTGGAGGACATGTTGAGAGCTTGTGCACTAGATTACAGATCTAGTTGGGATGACAATTTGCCATATGCAGAGTTCTCTTACAACAACAGCTATCAAGCCAGTTTGAAGATAGCCCCTTTCGAAGCTTTGTACAGAAGGAGGGGCAGGACACCGTTGTTATGGGATGAAGTTGGAGACCGTCAGTTGTTTGGACCAGATTTGATTAAAGAGTCTGAAGAGAAGGTTAAACTGATTCGCGATAGACTCAAGGTAGCCCAGTCCAGGCAGAAGAGCTATGCGGATTCTAAATGCAAAGACACAATTTACGAAGTCGGAGACAGAGTTTATATTCGTGTGTCCCCACTTCGAGGAGTTAAGCGATTTGGAGTTAAAGGAAAGTTAGCACCACGTTTTGTGGGACCATACAAAGTTTTGGAATGTATGGGAGAAGTTGCTTACAAGTTGGAGTTGCCCGAAGGATTGTTAGGAGTTCATGATGTGTTCCACGTTTCCCAGCTGAAGAAGTGCCACGCAGAGATGGCCAATATTCCTTTGAGAGATACAGTGCCACTGGAAGCGATTCAGTTGGATAGCGATTTGACCTACAAGGAGAAACCAGAGAAGATTCTCAAGTTTGCCAGCTGAGCCACACGCAGCAAGGTTATCAAGTTCTGGAAAGTTCAGTGGAGCCACCATACCGAGGATGAAGCACCCTGGGAACGAGAGGAATACTTACAGAATGACCACCCGCACCTATTTTCTAGCCAACCCGAATCTCGAGGGCGAGATTCATCTTAAGGGGGGGTAGGTTTGTAACATCCCAAATTTTCAGTTTGGAATGTTATACATTAGATCATCATTGCATATCATATTTTATTGCATTTTGTCTTGATCCTAGAAATTCTACGCAACTCAGGGACCCACAGAGAGAGTTGGGGATTTCGTTATTTTCATATTTGAGTTTTCTCAAATTTGAAAAGAGAATCGTTCGATTTTAATTATTTTTCTCTCCGAATATTTCCAATATGAAAATAAAAGAGAGGGGATAAAACTACTTTCCCAAAATAAAGAAATATTTGAGGTTAAATATTAAAATCAAATAAGTATTTTATTTGGAGTTTTATCGCTATTTTATTTGAATTAGGAAAAAAATGTGTTTTTCAAAATTGTATTAGAGGCCCAAAAAAATGTTCACCTTGTCTGCTATATTTTTAGAGGACGGGAAAGATTTATTTCAAGATTTTTGGAGTCCGTTTAGTATTTCTTTTCTTTGTTTTTTTGCGCGGAATTATTTAAAAAAATCCTACCGACGTAGCCGAGCCGTGCCCTACTAGGACTCCAGCCCGACCGGCCCTTTAAGAGGCGAGGGCCGAGCCGCCGAAACACTAGCCCCGCACCCCGCTGCCGCCAGCGCCGCTGCCCGCTACCGCCGCCGGATGCCGCCTCGCCGCCGCACCCCGCCGCCGCCGGACGCCGTCTCGCCGCACCCCGTTCCGCCGCCGCCAGAGTCCGCCGCCGCCGCCCGACGCCTCGCCGCCGACCCGCCGCGAGGTAGCCACCCGCCGCTGCTGGTTTTCGTTAGAAAACCGTAGGTTTTTTTTAGAAACCCTCGGTTATTTTTTTAGATCGGTTTTTTTTTCCGGTTTAGTTATTTAGCGAACGCCCGTTTGTTCGTTCGTTTTAACGAACGGTTTTCACTTGTTAGCCGCAGACAACGAACATTCATTTGTTAGCATATTTGTCAGTTTTTCTTTTCCTAGGGTTTTTTTCGCGATTATTTTCGATCGTGATTTCTGCCCTGATTTTCGTTTTAGTTTATCTTTTCGCTCGTTTATCGGAATCCGGCGATTCAAGCACCTAGATCTTCGTCTCGAAGCCCTCTTTCTGTTTAAAGAAGTTGAAGAAGATTTTGGTACTGTAAAATTTGACTTTAGTCCAGATTAGTAAACGGATCTTGTTTCTTTCACAGTTTGAGTTTCATTGCTTTGTTTGATTTGATTCTTTTTGCAAACCGGAGTTCTTAAGTTGAACTTTCTGGTTAGATCTCTTATTTGAGTTTTACCCGTGCTTCTAGTTGAGTGCTTATTGTATGCTTGTTTGTTTGTGATAGAGTACCCGGAGTGCGAAGCGTGCTACTATGAGTCTCTAGGTTTCACGGATCATTAGCAAGGCAAGTAAAACTTTGATCATACCTCTTTACTATCCAGTTTCATTGCATTAGATCAATCCTCAACCAATTTGCTTGGTTAGGATCTGATTAACATGAGGGTTTTGGGAAGTAGATGATGAGGTAGAACCTACTGCCATGTTTATTATCAACCCTTTGGGACTTACTTCTATGTTGCTTATATTGTTATGCTATGCTTGTAGACGTGTTTTGGTTCGAGTGATTCATGACAGATGTGAGAGTTATTATTAATGGTTAACTTAAGGTGGCAACTTTAATACACATCTGGGTGGATTGCTTGAGGCACCCTGGAGTACCAAGTGGTTGTCAGGGCACCTGGAGAATCCAGTGTTGTCCTAGGATATCCCGGAGTACCCGTGTGATCATCCTACGGTCCGCCACCTAGGCTCAAAGGGATCATAAGATTATTCATGCTAGAAACTTCCGTGTGCAGCCACAAGCTATTATGGGCTCTAGCATGGTTGAGTAAGTTCCAGGACCTCTTTCAGTGGTGGGCTAGCAGATGTAGGGGAAAGTAGGTGTAACTGTCCACCCAGAGTAAAGAGTTATTGTTTCAGAAAGACTGCGTCTCGATTCTCTGACCATGGATGTATTCGAGTCTTGTGGGGAAAAGTGCGCAAACCTCTGCAGAGTGTACAAACTAATCATGGTTAGCCGTGTCCCCGGTTATGGACGTTTTGAGTATCTAGTTCTTGGATTATCATGTTGATCTCATCACTCTAAATATAATCTGATTGGGTTAATGATGATGCTTAATTGGGATTGAGTTGTAGGAACCTTCTCAATGTTTAGCAACCACCACGATAGTTAAATAAAAATTATTCCTTTGTTGTGGGGAAAAATTGGCTTTATGCAAAACTATAACCGTAGAGCTTTCCACCAGCCGTATATGCATGTAGTGATAGCATTTATTCTGTTCATTACTCTATGTGTTACATTGCCAGCATATTCCATGTGCTGACCCGTTTCGGGCTGCAACGTTCATGTTGCAGACTTTTCAGATGGCGAGTAAGGTGCCATAGGTTGTTGTCTTTCACTCAGTGATGTCGTTGGAGTTGATGGACTCACTTTATCTGCCAAGCCTTCCGTTGTTATCGTTTTTAGATGGCCTTAAGCCATATTATTGAAATAAGTTCTCGTTTGAGACTATTCGATGTAATAAGTGTGTGATTGCTACTCTGTTATAAATCCTCGAGTATTGTGCGTGTCAGCATTACCGATCCAGGGATGACACTAATGCACAGAGATTAGACTGTTTGAGGTCTGGTTGCTACATATGCGGATGGATGTAGTGGTCGCGCTCTCATCGGAGTGGGCCGCCAAAGTTGCCCTCACGACGCGGGTCAACGTCCCCATCTTTCACCGGCGATGACTGAGCAGTGAAATGATATTTGGGGAGCGAACTCATGTGCTTGACACGTTAGCTGTGGACTGTAGCCGACGCACCTTCTCGCGTAAGCCATATCCTTACTATACTCCGACGATGCTCCAAGATATTTTGTACAGCATCTCACACGGTTGGTGATGATACACTGTGTGCGATCTACTTGATTTTTCATCTTGATTTGAATTGCATAATGGGATCACAACGGCAAAGGAGGGTGTTTGAATTGCTAGGACTTTAACTCAGTGAACATGCAGCAATAGGTGTGTCGTCAAGAAATTGGAATTATTCAGGGTTCGTTTGGACATTTTTATACATTAACTTGGTTTTCTAGGCATTTCAGGTGCACAATTCAAAATTAAACTACATGCACAAGCTCTGATGCACCAAAATGGGTTGTAAAATCATATATGTGTCCATGGGTTGATGCTTATGTGTCATGCAAGAAATGGGGATGAATTTCAAACACCACGGCACCGTGGCTCTCCCGCAAACATTGAGATACATGGTTTTAAAATTCTAGTAAATCGAAAACACGTCTGAAATTCATGAAACTTGACATGATATCATTTAACAGCATCAACATGTCGTGGTAAAAATATTGTCCCATTTGGGGCAGGTTTGGGTATAAGCTTCTCACAAATGAGAGCTTCTCACAACAAGCCTCATGGTTACGGTAGGGAACATTTCACCTTTCTGGATGAAACGATATCCATTGCCTCTTCTTGATTTCAAATGTTTTTCTAGTGTCAACATAGAACAATAGGAGTGTTGTGTTAAATTTTAGAATTTTTCGGGGTTCGTTTGGACATTTTTATACACTAACTAAGTTTTCTATGCATTTATGTGCATAATTCAAATTTGAACTACAGGCACATGCCCCAGTGCATATAAATTGGTTGAAAAATCAAATGTGTGTCCTTGGTTGCATGCTTAGGTCCCATACAAGAAATAGAAATGAATGTCAAACACCTTGCCACTGTTGCTCGGCCGCAAACATTAAGATACATGGTTTTTAAATTATAGTAAATCCAAAACTCATCCAAAATTCATGAAACTTGGCAGGCTATCATGGAGCGGAATCAACATGCCGTGGTAAAAATATTGTCGCATTTGAGGCGGGTTGGGGTATAAGCTTCTCACAACAAGCCTCATGGTTACGGTAGGGAACGTTTCACCTTTCTGGACGAAATGATATTCATTGCCTCTTCTTGATTTCAAATGTTTTTCTAGTGTCAACATAGAACAACAGGAGTGTTTTGTTAAATTTTAGAATTTTTCAGGGTTCGTTTGACATTTTTATACATTAACTGAGTTTTTATGTATTTATGTGCATAATTAAAAGTTGAACTACAGGCACATGCTCCAGTGCATATAAATTGGTTGAAATATCAAATGTGTGTACTTGATTGCATGCTTAGGTCCCATGCAAGAAATAGGAATGAACGTCAAACACCTTGCCACCATCGCTCAGCCGCAAACATTGAGATACATGGTTTTTAAATTATAGTAAATCGAAAACTTGTCGAAATTCATGAAACTTTGCATGCTATCAAGGAACAGCATCAACATGCTGTGGTGAAATTTTTGTCCCATTTGGGGCACGTTTGGGTATAAGTTTCTCACATACCAGAGCTTTTGACAACAAGCCTCATGGTTCCGATAGGGAATGTGCCTCCTTGGTGGATGAAACGATGTCCGTTGCCTCTTCCTATTTTCAAGTTTTTTTCCTAGTGGCAACATAGAGCAACAGGAGTGTCATGTTAAAATTTGCAATTTCGGGGTTCGTTTGGACATTTTTTATACATTAACTTAGTTTTCTAGGCATTTTATGTGCATAATTCAAATTTGAACTACATGCACATGCTCCAGTGACGAAAAATGGGTTGACATATCAAATGTGTGTCCTTGGGTGCATGCTTAGGTCCCATGCAAGAAATGGGAATGAATTTCAAACACCAGGGCACTGTTGATTGTCGACAAAACATTGAGATACTTTGTTTTTAAATTCTGGTAAATCCAAAACTCGTCTGAAATTCATGAAACTTGGTGTGCTATCATGGAATGGCACCCGACATGCTGTGGTATTTTTCTTTCCATTTTGAGAGTAGGCGCACTCGAATAACAGGCAACAAAGGCATTTTGAAACAAATGGTTGTCACTTTAACATCTGAAACGTTCATATAATTTAAATCATGTGTGTTCTGTTAACCATTCACGTGACGCCATGTGTCACACTTTTAATGGCTAGGAGGTGCTGTGTGGACAGCTGCTTGACTGAACGGGAGGCGTGTGAGCGTAGTCCGCTGCTTTTTTCTCTCCGAATGTACAGGCTTATCAAACGATTTTCTTTAAAAAATGTCAATGGTTTTAAATATAAAACACTCATCGCAAATGTTTTAGATAGAACACCCGTATGCGAACCGACAACTTCCCCAGGAAGCCAAGGGAAAATGTGCCAAGCAGGATTTGTGTCGCTCTTGATCGCAAATGTTTTAGATAGAACACCCATAGCAAACTGACAGCTTCCCCAGTAAGCCAAGCAAAAATGTGCCGAGCAGGATTTGTGCAGCTCTTCATCGCAATCGTTAGATAGAACACCCGTATGCAAAGTGAGAGCTATGGTCTTCCCCGGTAAGCCAAGGGAAAATTCGCCGTGCAGGATTTGTGCATCTCTTCAACACAAACGGTTCAGATTGAATACAATATGCAAAGAAAGACTTCGGTGCTAAGACAAGAGAAAATCTGGCACGCGGGATTTGTACAACCCTTCAACACAAACAGTTTTTTCGGATGACCCGTGTGCAACCACGTACAAACAATTTGGTAAGATTTGCATATGTCATATTGGATATATTGCCATTTGTCAAACTGGAAAGATTGACATTTGTTGATCTAGTAACATTGCCCTTTGTCAACCTTGTAACACTGCCATTTGTCAACATATGCGGCTAAAAATCACTAGCACTATCTAATTTTTGCAACTAAAATTCAGTAATTAAGCAAAGATTTCATTCATAGATTAACAGTCGTTCTTTATACAAACAGTTCAACTCGACAGCTGAACCTACCAAACTTTTCCCCAATTGTTGCCAACCACGTACTAAAATAGCTAGTTCAACTATATATACTAGCTAATTTTAAGTATGTTGTACAGTTCAACCACATCTATAGTCAGATGAACAGAACAAAATAGCCCCTAAATACTACTACGGAGGGTCTTTGTACTACTTCCAGCAGCCTCTCCTCTGCCGAGCATGCTCAGTAAGAGGCAGAGGAGGAGGAGCCTACCGACGAGCTGGACAACTGCAATACAGTGCCTATCGCTGCTACACCTTCAGCGACGCTCACCTCGAATGCCCTCTGCCGCTCTAGACGAGCCTCTCGAAGCGATGAGACTCCTCGTAGATCTCCTGATTCCTTGCCTTTGCGGAGGCATGTGCTACGTCCACGGCGGCGGTAAGGCTCTTTGTGTGCTCGAATAGGCGCTCCTCCTCCTCCCACAGGAACTTGATGTAGGGCGCAAGGTCGCTAACGCACGTGCGGGCCTCCACCTCTGCCTCCTGCCTTCGAGTGGCGATGGTGGAGCGGGTGATGACCCCGACGGTCGACGGTGGGCTGGCAGCCATGTCGGCCGATGATGGGTTGGCGGCCACAACCACCACCTCCTACCTTTGGGCCTTGGTGGCGGAGTAGGTGATGTCCATGGTGGTCGACAGTGGGGTGGCAGCCACGACGGCCACCTCCCGCCTTCGGGCCACTGCGGCGGAGTGGGTGATGGCCCTGGCTTTCAGCGATGGTGTGGCGGCCACGGCGGCAAACGGTGGGGTCGTGGCAACGGCGGCCGACAACAGCTGCCGACGGGCAGCGAAGGTGGAGCGTGTGGTGGGTGTCCCGCGCACACCCAATAGGGACGCCACACACACTACACTACGTGGGGGACTGCGCTACCGCCGCGGTGTAGCCTCCTAGCTGGAGCTGTCCTCTGATGATGGCAGAGTGGTTGAGCGACGATGATGGACCGGTGCCATTGGCTATTGTGGGAGAAGCAGACGAGATAATCTACAAGAAGGGAGGGGAAAATGCGACACAGGACTCTCCGGCCGTGATGGTTTATATATCAGGTCGGTAAGCATTGGGATTTTGGGGTCACCGAGTCGGGTGGGAAGCTTGCACGGGAACCTGCGCGGTTGCATGGGAATGGGCTCACCAACGATTCATTGGCGCCACTTCGAGCCACCATTTGGACAAAAGAACGCCCTCGTCCTGGTTTATAAGTCGTCTTTGTATTTTTGTGCCAAATTTTGACTACATATTTAACTAATAAAATCCAGGCCGCGCTGAGAATCCAGGCCGTCCGGCCCCCATTTATTCCTGTGGCCATTTACCTTCATATCTCGCACCATACGACAGAATAATCACACACACGACAACACATACAGAGAGGACATCCAGCGGTTCCAATGGCGCTCCCCGTGGCTCCAAATGGCGCTCCTAGCGGTCGACGACGAAAATGGGGGGCAGTTCACCACGCATCACGTAGTGGACACCCACGTAAGGGGGAAGGCCCTCTCAGTGGTGTACACGAATGAGCCAGTCTTGATGGAGAGCTCCGTCCAAACTATGAAGCAGTTGCTTGCTGAGGACAAGTACCAAGTGGTCGGCTTCGACCTCATGTTCACCAGCGGTTATGCTGTGCATGATCAAAAGGTTGCCCTCGCCCAATTTTGCGTGCGATAGGACGTTCTCGTCTACCACTACCACCTGGCCACAAGGCCTTGCGAGCGTTGCTCCAGATTTATCAACAACTCCGACTACAATTTCACTATGGTGGACACCACCAACAATCTAAAAGTGCTCAAGGTTACGGGCTTGACCTGCCAGAATCTTGCCAACATCCGTGACCACTAAAAGGTCTGGGGCAGCAACGACAACAAACAGAACTCCCTGGTTGACCTCTCCTCGGCCATCATCGACCCCTACTACATGAAGATGAAGGATGAGAGAAAGAGGGACAATAACGCCTGGCACCGTGTCTGGCATTAGAGACTGGATGAAGAAAACGTCAAGTACGCGGCCAAGGACGCATACATAAGCTACGACATGTATTGCCCCAGACGAGGGATCGAGCCACAGAGCAGTGGCAGGAGCATCACAAGAAGTAGATGACTAGACGATTGTTTCTCCTAGTTTAGAATGCGTGCAATTGTTTGTTGAGGTGTGTGCGAATGATCTGTATAGTCACTTATATAATTGGATGTTTATTTTAGTTATATATATATATATGTGTGTGTGTGTGTGTGTGTGTGTGTGTGTGTGTTATTCCTCTGTAGATAGAGCAAATCACACGGCTTATTAGCAGCAATTGTCTGTGTTATTATTGGTCTTCGCACACATTTTTGATTATGGACATGTTTGTCGTGTATCACACATCTTATTCAGTTGAATTATTTCTGTTGTCTTGGCTAATCCCAAACAGTTCATCCGAGTGAACTATATGCCCTCCATCGCACACACCTAGATCTGGCAAACCGTTTCTATTGTGTTGCCTAATCATGCACACCCTCATCTGGCTGCTCGTTTCTATTGTTCTGCCTCATTGCAAACAGTTCTGCTGGATTAACCATTCTCCACGCATCACACATGCAACTCTAATCTGAATCATGTTTGATGTCAATGCCGTTGCAAACATTTTATATCTTTTTTGAAGGTTTTATTACATCATTGTTTGTGATTAATGCATCGCACACAGTTTCGTTGAAGGGTCTCTGATTGGACTATCGCATTTGGACCAACCTGTAGTAGTGCTCTTACTTATCAAAAGGACTACGATTGATCCCCTATACTTGTGGGTCATCACTCATTGACATAATCTACCAAGTATGAGGAAGCCATGAATGATCCCGATTGGATGAATGTTATGCAAGAAGAGTTGGTGCAATTTGAATTGAATGATGTATGTGAATTGGTCGACAAACCGAATCCTAAGAAGCATAATATCATTAGCACAAAATGGATATTCCGGAATAAGCAAGATGAAAATGGCATTGTTGAGAGAAACAAAGCACGTCTTGTCGCTCAAGGGTATACACAGGTAGAAGGTATTGATTTCGGTGAAACATATTCTCGTGTTGCTCGCCTTGAGGCAATTCATATTCTTCTTGCTTATGCAAACTATAATGATATCCTATTTTATCAAATGGATGTACAAAGTGCTTTCCTTAATGGTGAAATCCATGAGGAAGTATATGTTAGGCATCCACCTGATGTCTACTATGCAACTTTATTCTTGTAGACACGTGTTGGGCCTCCATGATTTGTAGGACAGTAGCAATTTCCCCTCAAGTGGATGACCTAAGGTTTGTCAATCCATGGGAGCGTAGGATGAAGATAGTCTCTCTCAAGCAACCCTGCAATCAAGTACAAGAAATCTCTTGTGTCCCAACACACCCAATACAATGGCAAATTGTATAGGTGCACTAATTTAGCGAAGAGATGATGATAAACGTGTAGTATGGATAGTAGATATGAGTTTTTGTAGTGCGAACAATAAAAACAGCAAGGTAGTAAATAGTAAAACGGAGCACAAACGGTATTGCAATGATGGAAAATGAGGCCTAGGCTGCATACTTTCACTAGTGCAATCTCTCAACAATGCTAACATAGTTGGATCATATAACCATCCCTTGAAGAGCGATGAAGAATCACTCCAAAGTTCCTATCTAGCGGAGAACATAAGACGGAATTGTTTTTAGGGTACGAAACCACCTCAAAGCTATTCTTTCCATTCGATCTATTCAAGAGTTCGTACTAAAATAACACAAAGCTATTATGTCCGTTTGATCTATCCTAGAGTTCGTACTAAAATAACACCAAAGCGAATTCAGATTTATAATATTCAATCCAACATAAAGAACTTCAAAGAGTGCCCCAAGATTTCTACCGAAGAAACAAAGACAAGAATGTGCATCAACCCCTATGCATAGATTACCCCAATGTAACCTCGGGAATCCGTGAGTTGAGTGCCAAAACATATATCAAGTGAATCAATATGATACCCCATTGTCACCATGAGTATTCAATTGCAAGACATATATCAAGTGTTCTCAAATCCATAAAAGTATTCAATTCGATAACAATGAAATCTCAAATGGAAAAACTCAATTCATCACAACAAGATAGAGAGGGGAAAACACCATATGATCCGACTATATTAACAAAGCCCGCGATACATCAAGATCGTGACATCTCAAGAACACGAGAGAGAGAGAGAGAGAGAGAGAGAGAGAGACTAAACACATAGCTACTGGTACAAACCCTCAGCCCCGTGGGTGGACTACTCCCTCCTCATCGTGGTGGCTGATTTTTACTACGTAACCTTCTTCTTGTAGACGTTGTTGGGCCTCCAAGTGCAGAGGTTTGTAGGACAGTAGAAAATTTCCCTCAAGTGGATGACCTAAGGTTTATCAATCCGTGGGAGGTGTAGGATGAAGATGGTATCTCTCAAACAACCCTGCAACCAAATAACAAAGAGTCTCTTGTGTCCCCAACACACCCAATACAATGGTAAATTGTATAGGTGCACTAGTTCGGTGAAGAGATGGTGATACAAGTGCAATATGGATGGTAGATATAGGTTTTTGTAAACTGAAATTATAAAAATAGCAAGGTAACTAATGATAAAAGTGAGCGTAAACGGTATTGCAATGCTAGGAAACAAGGCCTAGGGTTCATACTTTCACTAGTGCAAGTTCTCTCAACAATAATAACATAATTGGATCATATAACAATCCCTCAACATGCAACAAAGAGTCACTCCAAAGTCACTAATTGCGGAGAACAAATGAAGAGATTATTGTAGGGTGCGAAACCACCTCGAAGTTATCCTTTCTAATCGATCTATTCAGGAGTCCGTAGTAAAATAACATGAAGCTATTCTTTCCGTTCGATCTATCATAGTGTTCGTACTAGAATACACCTTAAGACCCAAATCAACCAAAACCCTAATGTCACCTAGATACTCCAATGTCACCTAAATTATCCGTGGGTATGATTATACAATATGCATCATATAATCTCAGATTCATTTATTCAACCAACACAAAGAACTTCCAAGAGTACCCCAAAGTTTCTGCCGGAGAGTCAAGATGAAAACGTGTGCCAACCCCTATGCATAAGCTCACAAGGTGAACCCGCAAGTTGATCACCAAAACATACATCAAGTAGATCACGTGAATATCCCATTGTCACCATAGATAAGCACGGCAAGACATACATCAAGTGTTCTCAAATCCATAAAGACTCAATCCGACAAGATAACTTCAAGGGGAAAACTCAATTCATCACAAGAGAGTAGAGGGGGAGAAACATCATAAGATCCAACTATGATGTAATGGAAAGCTCGCGATACATCAAGATCGTATCACCTCATGAACACGAGAGAGAGAGAGAGAGATCAAACACATAGCTACTGGTACATACCCTCAGCCCTGAGGGTGAACTACTCCCTCCTCGCTGTCGTAGTGTTTCGTTGTGTTTGGATTCTGTTTGATATTGATTTCCTGCGATGTAAAAAACAAGCAAAAAACAACAACTGGCACTGGGCACTTGGTCAATAGCTTAGTCCCAAAAATGATATAATATTGCTATAAAATGATTGTAAAACATCCAAGAATGATAATATAATGGCATGAATACTTCATAAATTATAGATATGTTGGAGACGTATCGCCACCTGGCTTTGAAAACCCTCAGTTTCCTAACAAAGTTTTCAGGTTGAAAAAGGCTCTATATGGGCTGAAGCAAGCCCCTCGAGCTAGGTATGACACCCTGAAGAGGTTTCTACTTGAAAAAGGGTTCAAGCCAGGATCCACTGACTCCACTCTTTTCACTCATGCTATTGGTGGTGATCTATTCGTGTGTCAAATTTATGTGGATGATATTATTTTCGGCTGTACTAACAATGCTTGCAGCATGGAGTTCAGGCGAATGATGTCCGAGAAATATCAAATGTCTATGATGGGTGAACTTAAGTTCTTTCTCGGAATACAAATACGTCAACAAGACAATGGAATTTTCATATCTCAGGAGAAATATTTGAGAGACTGTCTGAAGAAGTTTAAAATGCAAGATTGCAAACTGAAGGGCTACAAAAATCCAGTGCCCATGAATGGTCAGCTGGACGCAGATGTGTATGGTAAAGATTATGATCAGAAAGCTTATTGTTCGATGATTGGTTCTTTACTCTACCTATGTGCATCCAGACCCGATATTATGTTGAGTGTTTGTATGTGTGCTCGTTTTCAAGCTGCATCGAAAGAATCGCATCACCAAGAGGTCAAGCGTATTCTAAGATATTTGTCTCACACCCCCACCTTAGGTTTATGATATTCTAAGGGAGCACAGTTTGATCCCGTTGGATATTCAGACTCAAATTATGTAGGTGACCGGGTTGATAGGAAATCTACTTCGGGGACATGCCATTTCCACGGTAGATCTTCGGTATGTTGGTCATCACGGAAGCAGAATTGTGTCTCTCTCTCTACAGCTAAGGCCGAATATATTGCTGCTAGCGCATGTTGCACTCGGTTATTATGGATGAAGCAGACTCTGAAGTATTATGACATCCAGTTCAAGAAGATTCCTCTATTGTGCAACAATGAGAGTGCGATCAAAATTGCACACAATCCAATGCAACATTCTCGCACCAAGCATATTGAAGTCAGACATCATTTTCTTTGCGATCATGTTGCTCGAGAGGATATTGTTATCAGTCACGTCAATACTGAAGAAAATCTCGTTGATATCTCCACCAAGCCTCTCGATGAGAAAATATTATATGTGTTATGGTGTGAGCTAAATATCTTTGATTCCGCAAACGTGCAATAAGTTGGAGTCGGCACTCGTACCATCACTTCCACATCTTAGAAGGAATGGGTACACAACACTCGAAGAGTTTGAAAATTTCGACAAAGTGAAATTTTCTTTCTGAGAGTGAATACATTAACAAAGAACTAGACTAACCGGGTGCGACGATAATTGTGCGATGCTCGGGGCCATATAGTTCTTATACGGTGGGTCATGCCACCACAATTTCCCTTCATTGAGTTTCCTTTCGGTTGAAGGATTTTGTGTTAGTCCGAATGTATTTCACTCATAGCTTTTCTCTCGGGTGTTTGTGTTTCTTTGTCTAAGTGAAATACCTAGGACCCTGTTTTTCCCTCTATTCTATCTCTTCCAGTCTATAATGTTCCATTATGACTGCTCAAATTTCATCTGGTAACGATACTTTATCTGGTGTCCTCGACCATGTTAAAGGTTCGTTCCAAACTTAATTCGTTTTGGCGAAAGCCGTACAAAATTTGGGGTTTTCCCACCCAAGTGAGGACCACGATCTTTGATGATGGTTGCCACATGCTCTTCATCAACTATTGTTTCATTTGGTCCGTTGAATCACAATAGTCCTTTCAATGTGGCCGTTCGATCAAATTCACTGGATGCAGTTATTCCTCCTCACATATACATACCTTATAGCCAACATTCCCCAAATACACTTCTCCTCTTCGCCACCGTCACTTTCCCAAGCCCTGCCGCACCGCTCCACCTTGAGCTGGACGACGTCGAACATCTTCGCCGCTTTGCTGCCGGAAAGAGGTCGCCGGAGTCATTCCTTGGCGCCGTAGATCATCTTCCCCCCTCGCCGCCGTAGTTGCTGCACATCACCGAGTTAGGGTATGTGTAGTGCGAACTCGTTCTTCCATTCATCTTGTTCAAGTTTGTCCGCGGTAGAAATTACCTTTATTTACCACATTTCTCAGATCCTTACTGATAGGTAACTTGTGCGGATGTGGTTTTGTAGAAGTCCCTTGCATCCGAAAATTTTCAGATCTAGGGTTTGTATTATGTCTCGTACAAACAGAATTCTTAGCACGAGCAGAAAATTGTCGTGGATGCTATGCTCAGACATGAATGCGCTCTGATTAATCGAAACCATTGTCCATAGCCTGGGCTCGAGCTTTGGTAACACTTGGGGAAGAGATGAATTAAGTTGATCGGCTGGAAATCTAGTAGCGTCGTGGCGTCGTGGCGTTTGGGCAGAAGCATGATGAATGCCTCATTGTGCCTTTGACAAGTTGTACGCCTTGAAATTCAAGCTCTAACCATGGTCTACAAGAACTCGGGGATCTTTTCTTATTAGTTTGATTTGGTACTAGTGGAAACGCCAGCTTTTAGCCAACTAATTAGTTTCCTCAGCCTTATAGAATATCTAAAAATAGAATATCTAAAAAAGGTTGTAATATCCCACCTGTCGTGGAAAGGTGACGATAGATGTCCTAGCAAAAGGACTTAGTCATGGAGCCATCGCAACTAGGAAGCTTAAAGGGGTTAAAACGGGACAAAGGACACGGGAGTTTATACTGGTTTGGCCCCTTGCGGTGAAGGTAATGGCTTAATCCAGTTTGAGGTGGGATTGCTTATGTCTCGATTACCAGGGAGTGAATCCGCTTGACCTAGCTTTTGATCTGATGTTACTTGTCCTAAACCGCCACCGGGTCATCCCTTTATATACAGAGGTCGACGCCCAGCGGCTCACAGAGTCTCGGCCGGCTCATAAACAGTGTCCAGCTCGGTGACTATCTATTCCTGCCTTACAATACAAGTCATACACATATGGCGGTTTATCTCTAGGGCCTTAAGCCGCCTTTTGGCCTTGGGCCCTTAACTGAACCGCCATCTTTAAGTATCGTCTTGGGCTTCATATTGTGAATCGCCGTAGGTATAACCCGGCCCCTCCTGGGTGGGTCATACCTAATAGTTATATCCCAAACATTAGGCCCTAGATTGATTTGTACTGGTTCATTTCAATCTTCAACACTTGGAAAAAATCTTCTGCTCTTCATTGCGCGAGAGTTTATAACCCGCCATGACGTCATCTTCTGGATCTGTGATAACCGCCATGACGTCATCTGTCATTAATTCATACTTTATCAACATATCTCAATGAATCTTTATTTTAATACCCGTCCGAGAATCGAGACGCCTGAACAGCTGGATAACCATGTTTTGGTCTCCTTGTTTTTTGCACCCACTTATGAGTCCTTCCTTATAAATAGCCACGACCAGTCTCCTTCTCATTCTCCCCCTTCCATCATCTTCTTCCTCTCGCGACCTCTGCCGCTCGAGCTCCGCCGCCGCCGCAGAGCACACCGTCGTCTTCGTCCCTGGCCGTTGTATCACCCTGAATGAACCAGAGAACAACGGCGCTCCTCCGCAGTCAACCTGCATCTGTAAGCACTCATTCTTCTGTATCCCAGATCCGCATTAGGGTTTCGACTTGTTCATCGTGTTCTTCATAGCGTTCCTCTTAGCCTGTCCACCGCAGCACCTTTTGATCTAGAAACAGTACAAAGCTTATGCGGTAGTTGTTTTGCTTTCACCTTCAATACCAACAGATCCCCTTTCCTGGAAGAAAAGATCCCCTTAGAGCTTATGAACTCATCTGTACTGATTTTTTAGGTCTAGATTTTTTCTGAACAGCCGCTGATCTAAAATAACGATTGCAATCTATGAAACTTGTTTGTGTGACACTTAGCCAAAAAACTGCACTTTGATAGATCCACCTAGCCATGGCGGTTCAAACCACCGGCCTAAATTGCAATGCTCAATAGATAACACCCAATTACTCACGGCGGCTTAAATAACCTAACTGCTCATGGTGGTTTAAATAACCTGACGTAATTGGTCATATACCATTAGGCCCCTTTATAAGCCGCCATTCTAAATATGCGCTGTAATACTTTTCCTCTGGCTTAAATTTTGAACTGGCAAATTTACTCTTTTTTAGGCTTCCTTCTTCATGTCGCCCAAAACAACCACTTCATGTAATTGGGTCAAATCCATCGTCACGGAGAGTTTTGTGAAAACCGGCTATCTGCCCAAAAAGGATGTGATGTCGTACCGTGCTCCTAATCCAACAGAAGAAAAGCCTCAGCCCAAAGAGGGGGAAGTCATTATTTTCACTGATTACATGAACTGGGGCTTTTCGCCACCCGGCTCAAAGTTCTTCAGAGATGTTCTGCACTTTTTTGACCTCCGTCCTCAAGATATCGGACCCAACTCCGTGTCTAACATATGCAACTTTCAAGTGTTCTGTGAGGTGTATCTTGAAGAAGAGCCCAGCTTGCTGCTTTTCAGAGATTTGTTTTATTTGAACCGCCAGAATGGATACTCCAACGGACCTAGTTTGGAACTTGGCGGGGTCTCAATCCAATGATGGAGAGACGCCATTTTCCCTTACGCGCATCCACCGAGTCACCCCAAAGACTGGAACCAGACATGGTTCTACTGCCAAGACACTTCTCCGACTGATGAGAACCCTTTGCCCGGCCTTCGCGCCCTGCGCCTCGAGTCCAATCATCCTCTTCCAGACAAATTGTTAGCTGTTGATTGCCAGAAGCTCGCCCCTACCATGGCTAAAGTCAAGGCTCTTTTAGGGAACGGTTTAAATGGTATTGACTTGGTCCAGTGCTGGGTCGCATGGCGGATCATCCCGTTGAGCCGTCTCTCTGGTTTAATGTGCACCTACACGGGCGAGAAGAAGGATCCACTACGCCACAGCCCTGACGATTTACTTGATGATGTTGTCAATGATATGATGAAGTCACTTTTGAATGAAAGCCTAGCAGACTGTGGCAAGGTGGGCTTAAGCCCTTTCTGCAAAGCTAACGCGGCTCCAGGGGTAAGCCGCCAAACTGAGTTAATTTATCTTTATCCTTGATGTTTTGTCTTTTACTCCAACCTTTGCTGACTTTCACAGGCTGATGATGAGTTTTGGAAGAAAGAATATGACCATGAGGCTGCAAAGAGAGCCAGGAAGGCTAAGAAAGCCGCTAGGAGAGCCGCCACCAAGAAAATAGGAAAGAAGCCCAGCGCCTCTGAATTGTTTCGGCTAGAAGACACCTCTGAGTCGGAGGTAGCCCTCGATTCTCTTGGCTCTTTTTTCAACTATCTTATTGACACTGACTATCATCAAGAGGACACGGGGACGAGCCAGGGAGTGGAAGAAGAGGTAACTATTATTTCCCCCGACTCCGAGCCTTTTCTAAGAGAAAAAAATCCGAAGAGTAACCCAGAAAGTAAGATTTTCACACCCCTTAGCTCATCTGGATCCTCACTTTATTTTGAAGCAACAGCTAGTCGAGAACCGGAGGCAGACCCGGACCAGCAATAATGCAGAACTCTCCTCCGGCTTATCGAATACGCCGAGGAAGCGCCGAGGTCATCTCCGACTTACACTTTTTTTATCCTTTAGTGGGTCTCACCCGTCAACCGCTCAACTCTTCTGATTCAAATTATCAGGAAACGTCACATTCCTCCTCCGGCGACTCAATCCAGTCGAATATGTCGGCTTTCAAGACCGCTCCTGGGTAATGATAGTTTACTTATCTTTTAATCACTATAATCATTTATACTTGTACTGACCTTTTTGACTTATACAGTGGAAAAGCAAAGCCCAGCAAGAGGGTGAAGAAAAACAAGCCGGTCGAAGAGCCGACCATCAATGAGCCGGAGCTCCAAACCGCAGCGCCTGAGGCCTTTGTTCCTGAACTACCACTTGAGCTGGTTCATAACATGCCAACAATGACTACTGACCCGCCTGTCAATCAAGCCGCCGACGACTTTGTAAACCCTAAAGCTTCAAGCCCGGTTAAGACAGCCGACCCACAAGATGTTGATGTGGAAATCACCAAGACCGGCTATACTGAGTCGGGGAGACCTACTGTGCTAGCCAAGTGTTCTGTCAAGGAGGAGCACATTGAACACCGTAAAGTCAGATTTGATGTTGCTAACTATACTCAATTGAGCATTGGTGAAGTTTTCTCTGGTTATCTTAGCCAAGTGCACAGCAGCCGCGATCTTCAAGTTGACATGGTAAAACAAATGCACCAGAAATTTGAGGTATAAATTCTTCCCTTTGTTGAATTATCCTTACTATGCCAGCCCGAAGTCTACTACTTATGATGAATATGTTGTAGACTTAGAACAAATTTATGAGCATCAGTAATATCCTTTAGTAGGATCCTCAAAAATCCGACTTAATCCATAGTCCCCAAGGGTCGGTTTAATCAGCATGAATGAGCCGGTCCTTCATATGCTTGTGTAGAAGACAGTACTTGTGTAGCTTTTAATAGCAATATGCATTAGCCCCCAAGTGCCAAGTACTCTTGCTTGCAAAGTTCTTGGGACTTACTCTCATAAGCCGCCACTTAAACAAAACTTTTGGTAGACATTAGCCCCCAAGTGCCAAGTGTTGTTGCTTGCAAAAGGCTTGCGACTTAAAATTGTATGCTAATATTCATGATTTTGATCCGGTATTTGTACAGACCACCACTGCTCAACTTCAATCAGAGCAGTCTGAAGTAAAGAACCGCTTGGAGATGCAGGAGACTGAAACCCAGAGGGAAAACTCCAAATTTGTATTCAGCGTGTCTGAACAAGAAAAATTGAAGGCCGGCTTTGAAGTTGAGAAAAAGGCCTGAGCTGAAGAAAAGATTGCCTTGACCCATCGAGCTGGAAAAGCAGAGGTGGCTCTTGAAGAGGTGACCACTGAATTGTCCGGCTTAAAATGCCATGTGACTCAGATGGTCTCGGCTATCTTTGGTAAGTTGCCTTACAAGTGTCAAGTGTTGAATATCTCTCTTGATCATATGAACTGTCTTTAACTCGCCTATTATTACTATGCAGGCCCCAGGAGCACCAACCTCAACCAAGACATGCTCATAAAGCTAAAGGCGGTTTACACATTGATAGAGCAACTTTACACTGGTGCCCAGCGCGCATTGGCCACAGTTGCTCTGTCCAATGAATCCCCCGCGCTCTTGGTTGATGTGCTAAGGAAACTGTCTATGCTGCCCCAGCGGTTTAATGAAATTAAACAATCATCTACGAGAGCCGGACCCGTATCTGCCTTAAGCCGGGCCAAAGCATGGCTACCAGAACTAGACACGACTGACCTTTCTACGGGTTATCCAAGCCTTAAGGAGGACGCTCTCTGTTTGAACAGATAGATTTTGCTGCTTGTGTGAAGGAGATACGTCCTCTGGCCAGCCTGGTCGCCAATAAGACGGACCTCACCAAGTATCATCCAGCTTACGATGTGGGAAATCAGAGGAAGCCAACACCAACGTATAAAGTGACAAGCCTGATCCCCCCAATCTGTAAGCACACCTTTGCCCCTGAAGTTGACCCGTCCAAGCTAGTTGATGATGAAGCTGAGTTTGAAGCTTTGAACGGCATTGACTGGTCGTCGTCAACTTTCCAGCACATGGAACAGGACAATGAAGCAGATAGGGTTGATCCAGAAGCCTCAGGCCAGCATCAGCAGGAAGATTGAGTCGCGGAGCGGTTCATACTTGTGACTTTGAAAAACAATTGATCATTTAGACTCGGAGAGTCATGTAATAGGGTAGAAATGACTTTGCTCTGTCGTGCCATCATGCACATTTTGGTGCTCAACACTGTTAAGCCGCCCTATTATATTTACCCTTGTTATACTTATCATCTGTTTTCCTTATGCATAAGAAAATCCTTGAATTATCCTGCACACAGAAATAGATCACAAGAACCCTTGGCGGTTTACCATAGGGCGGGTCATAATATCTCACATATAACCACTGAGGTGTAAAAAAGGAGTCACAGATAAGCCTGGTATGAATCATAACTTTGAAACATAACTATAAAAACAATATCATACCTGTGATATTGAATGTGCACTGCCGGTTGATGTGACCTATGTAGTAAGGGTGATAACCCAATCTTTTAGAAGCCAAGACTTCCAAATATTTATGATCATCATATGCTGGCGACTTATCATCGAAAGTCGAGCCGGGTTAAATAAAAACCACACATATGTATTCTAATATGAACAAAAAGTCTCAAGACAAACCCAAAAAACTTAAGTCAGACAGAGAGAAAAAGCAAGGCTTCTGATTCAAATACGATCAGTAAGCCGGACCAAAGGGGGTTAAGCTATGATTCAAATACAATCAAGAAGCCCCCTAGTGGGTTTGGCATTGCACCGATCAAGAGGGTACTGACAGCTATGTTCTCTTTGGTTTGAATACGACCTATGTTTGAAAAGGAAGCCCCCAAATGACCTTGAAACATTTTTTAACGACTCTGATTCGCATACGATCAGAGTCGGATCAAAAGGGGTTAAGCTATGATTCGAATATGATCCAGCCCCTGAATGATCAAGTTGTTTGAACAACTATGATTCGGATATGATCAGGAAGTTGTGCCAAAGGAGTTAAGCTAGATTCGAATACGATCAGCCCCCTAGTGGTCTTAAAAATTTTAACGACTCTGATTCGAATACGACCAAAGTCGGATCATAGGGGTTAAGCTAGGATTCGAATATGCTCAGCCCCCAAATGATCAAGAGGTTTTAACAGCTATGATTCGAATATGATCAGGAAGCTATGCCAAAGGGGTTAAGCTATATTTGAATATGATCAGCCCCCAATTGGTCTTTGGAATTATGATGATGAAGACATATGACCGTTTGAGTATGAAAAGGACAGAGGTCCTGCTTTATTATACTTATCATAATATATACATCGTTAAAAATATGTACATCATAAGACGGCTCAAGTGTAGTAAGCCAAAGATGAGCGATATTCCACGGTCAACGGGTCTCCTCCTCCGACTTACGTGAGTCTTTGTGCTCTGGAACATCGATAAGGTAGTATGACCCGTTGTTCAAATTCTTGCTGAACACAAAGGGCCCTTCCCAAGGTGTGTATAGCTTGTGCATATTCGTTTGATCCTGGATGAGCCGGAGCACCAAGTCACCTTCTTGAAAGGTTCTGGACTTAACCCTGTGGCTATGGTAGCGGCACAGGTCTTGTTGATAAATCGCCGAATGGGCTGCTGCAAGGTCACACTTTTCATCCAAGAGGTCTAGTGCATCTTGACGTGTCTGCTCATTATCAGCTTCAACATAAGCCGCCATGCAAGGAGAGTCATGACGGATGTCACTAGGGAGAACCGCCTCTGCTCCATAAACCATGAAGAAAGGCATGTAACCCGTAGACCTATTGGGGGTAGTATTGATACTCCATATGATAGAAGGTTACTCCTCCACCCAACAACCCGACGTTCATTGCAAAGGAACCATAAGCCGGGGTTTGATGCCTCTCAAGATCTCTTGATTGGCTCTTTCATCTTGACCATTGGATTGAGGGTGAGCTACTGATGATACATCAAGACGTATATGCTCACGTTGACAAAACTCTTTCATAGCACCTTTGGACAAGTTAGTGCCATTATCAGTTATGATACTGTGGGGAAAGCCAAAATGGAAAATCACCTTTTTCATGAATTAAACCGCTGTTGACGTGTCACACTTACTGATCGGCTCTGCTTCAACCCACTTTGTGAATTTGTGAACCGCCACCAAGAGGTGGGTCTTTTTATCCTTGGACATTTTAAAAGGCCCAACCATGTCAAGTCCCCACACTGCAAACGGCCAAGTAATTGGAAGCATCCACAATTCTTGAGCCAGCACGTGAGCTTGCCGTGAGAATTTCTGACAACCATCACATTTACTAACCAGATCCTCTGCATCAGCGTGAGCCGTCAGCCAATAAAATCCATAACGAAAAGCTTTGGCCACAAGGGACTTTGAACCGGCATGATGGCCACAATCTCCTTCATGAATCTCATGAAGAATCTCTTGACCCTCCTCAGGAGAGACACAACCCTGAAACGCCCCAGTGACACTGCGATGATGTAACTCGCCATTGGCAATTGTCATTGACTTAGACCATCGGGTTATCTGCCTGGCCAAGGTTTCATCCCGAGGTAACTCTCCCCGGGTCATATAAGCCAAATATGGCACTGTCCAATATGGGATGACATGAAGAGCCGCCACTAACTGTGCTTCCGGGTTAGGAACAACCAGGTCTTCCTCTATAGGCAACTTGACAGAAGGGTTATGCAAAACATCCAAGAAAGTGTTAGGTGGCACCGGCTTACGCTGAGATCCCAACCGGTTTAAAGCATCAGCTGCCTCATTCTTTCTATGATCAATGTGCTCCACATGATAACCCTTGAAGTGCCCAGCCACAACATCAACTTCACGGCGGTAAGCCGCCATGAGGGTATCCTTGGAATCCCATTTGCCTGAGACTTGTTGAGCCACCAAATATGAGTCGCCAAAGCACCTCACCTAGCTTAAGCTCATCTCCTTAGCCATCCGAAGACCATGGAGCAAGGCCTCATACTCAGCTGCATTGTTAGTATAGGGAAACATCAACCTTAGCACATACAAAAATTTGTCACCTCAAGGGGGAGCTAAGACAACTCCAACCCCCGAGCCTTCCAACTGCCTGGACCCATCAAAATGAATAGTCCAATATGTGTTATCCGGCTTCTCTTCAGGCATCTGCAGCTCTGTCCAGTCGTTGATGAAATCCACCAGTGCTTGAGACTTGATAGCAGTGCAAGGCATATACTTCAAACCATGAGGCCCAAGCTCAATGGCCCACTTGGCGACTCGTCCTATGGCTTCTCTGTTTTGAATGATGTCTCCTAAGGGAGCAGAACTGACCATAGTGATGGGATGACCCAGGAAATATTGTTTAAGCTTCCAGCTAGCCATGAACACCCCATAGACGAGCTTCTACCAATGTGGATATCTCTGCTTGGACTCAATAAGCACCTCACTGATGTAGTAAACCGGTCGTTGAACCAGATATTCCTTGCCAACCTCTTTGCGCTCCACCACAATGGCCACAATGACAGCAGGGTGTTAGCAGCCACGTATAACAACAATGGCTCCTTATCAATGGGAGCTGCAAGAACTGACGGCTCAGCTAGCTGTCTCTTCAGGTCCTCGAACGCGTCATTAGCAGCATCACTCCAGACGAAGTTATCCGTTTTCTTCATCATCTGATACAGTGGTATAGCCTTCTCACCAACCGGCTTATGAACCGGCTTAAGGCAGCAATATGACCCGCCAGATGCTGAACATCACTGATACACGCCCTCTTAGACAAGGAGGTAATGGCCTTGATCTTCTCTGGGTTAGCCTCAATGCCTCTGTTAGCAACCAGAAAACCCAAAAGCTTGCCTGCTGGCACACCAAAAACGCACTTGGCCGGGTTAAGATCATCTTGTAGACCCGGAGATTACCAAAGGTTTCCTTCAAATCATCTATCAAGGTCTCCTTCTCTCTGGACTTCACCACAATGTGGTCCACATAAGAATGAACATTGTGCCCAATCTGACCGTGAAGACAGTTCTCCACACATCGCAGATAAGTCGCCTGGGCACTCTTGAGCTCAAAATGCATAGAAACATAGCAGAAGGCTCCAAAGGGAGTAATGAAAGCTGTCTTCTCCTGGTTCTTAACTGCCATCTTGATCTGATGATAACCAGAATAAGCATCCAAAAAGCTCAAATGCTCACAACCCGCCATAGCATCAATGATTTGATCAATACGAGGGAGAGCAAACGATCAACCGAACAAGCCTTGTTTAAGTCTGTGTAATCCACACACATACGCCAGGTGCCATTCTTCTTAAGCACTAGCATCGGGTTAGCCAACCACTCTAGATGAAAAGCTTCAACAATGAACCCGGCTGCCAAGAGCCGGGCCACCTCTTCACCAATGGCCTTATGCCTCTCCTCATTGAACCGCCTAAGAATCTGCTTGACCGGCTTAAATTTTGGATCAATATTGAGAGTGTGCTCAGCGAGTTCTCTCAGTACACCCAGCATGTTAGAAGGTTTCCATGCAAATATGTCCTGGTTCTCACGGATGAACTCGATGAGCGCGCTTTCTTATTTAGGATCCAGGTTAGCACTGATACTGAACTGCTTAGATGAGTCGCCAGGAATGAAATCAACCAGCTTGGTGTTGTCGGCTGATTTAAACTTCATCACCGGCTCATGCTCTGTGGTTGGCTTTTTCAAAGACGTCATGTCCGCCGGGTCAACATTGTCCTTGTAAAACTTCAATTCCTCTGTTGCAAAGACAGACTCAGCGTAAGCAGCATCGCTTTCCTCACATTCCAGGGCTATCTTCCGACTCCCATGCACTGTGATGGTTCCCTTATGACCCGGCATCTTGAGCTGCAGATAAACATAACATGGCCGTGCCATGAACTTTGCATAAGCCGGCCGTCCAAACAGAGTGTGATACGGACTTTTGATTTTGACCACATCAAAAGTTAACTTCTTAGCCGTGGAATCATGCTCATCTCCAAAGGCCACTTCCAGCTCAATCTTACCCACTGGGTACACCGACTTACCAAGCACCACTCCATGGAAAACAGTGTTGGACGTCTTAAGATTTTTATCAGTTAACCCCATGCGACGGAAAGTCTCATAATAAAGGATGTTGATGCTACTGCCTCCATCCATGAGCACTTTAGTAAATTTATATCCACCAACTTGAGGCACTACCACCAAGGCCAAGTGACCCAGATTGTCAACCCGGGGAGGGTGGTCCCCTCTACTCCACAGAATAGGCTGCTTAGACCATCGCAAGTAATGAGGAACTGCCGGCTCAACAGCGTTCACAGCCCTCTTATGAAGCTTCTGGTCCCGTTTGCACAAACTGGTGGTGAACACATGATACTGTCCACTATTCAGTTGCTTTAGATTACTCTGATATCCGGATTGCTGCTGCTGCTGACCTCCCTGATTTCCTTGATTAAAACTGCCCTGATGACCTTGGGGGCCTTGGAAGTTCGAATTAGAACCGCCACCTCCATAACCCGGGCCATGAAAATCGTCGCCGCCTGAACCGCCGCCCGGCCCATGATTGCCGTCGAACGCGTTAGAGTTTTTGAAAGCCTTCATAATCGTACAATTTTTCCAAAGGTGAGTGGCTGGTTTCTCCTGCGTGCCATGCCTTGGACAGGGCTCATTCAACAACTACTCAAGAGTAGGACTTGATCCACCGTTCTGAGGAGGCGGCCTCCCCTTACGATGTTGGTTATTACACTGTGCGTTGGTGTTAGCCACAAACTCTGAACTACCATCCGCCTTGCGCTTACCGTTGCCTCCTTAATTCGCCGGGTGATGCTGCTGACCTTGGTGTTACCGTTCTTCTTTCCCTTCCATGTCTTCTCATCGTCAGACTCGGGGTCCTTGGTACTATTAGAGTCGGCATATTTGACTAGAGTCGGCATATTTGACTAGAGCCGCCATCAGCTGGCTCATGTCATTGCAATCACGCTTGAGCCGCCCCAGCTTTTGCCTCAGAGACTCAAAATGGCAATTTTTCTCCAACATTAAGATTGCAGAGCCGGCATGTTATCGGATGAATGTATGATAGCTTTGACCCGGCGCACCCAATGGGTCATGGATTCACCCTCTTCTTGCTTACAATTAGTCAAGTCCACAATTGACATGGGCTGCTTGCATGTGTCCTTGAAGTTCTGAATGAACCGGGCCTTTAACTCTGCCCATGAGCTGATGGAATTAGCCGGCAACCCTTTTAACCAAGTACGGGCCGTCCCATCCAACATCATGGTGAAGTACTTGGCACATGCCGCATCACTGACATCCAGTAGCTCCATGGCCATCTCATAACTTTCAATCCACGCCTCAGGGGGTAAGTCGGCCGTGTAATTAGGCACTTTTCGAGGTCCTTTGAAATCCTTGGGCAAACACTCATTACGCAGAGCTGGCACCAAACAGGGTACACCAGCAGATCTATAAGTCACACCTGCCTCAACCGAACTCGTTGGATAAACCGGGAAGGGCTGGTAAGCCGCCCGCTGAGCCGCCTGCTGAGCCGCCTGCTTGGCTTCTTGACGTATCCTGTCCTGATCAACCAAATTAGGAACTCCATAATGCGTCGAGTCATGCCCATGCGGATAGTCTCGGCGCTGGGCGTTGCTTTAAATGGCTGGTGAGTCCATGTGCCTTCTATAGCTCCGGCTCTGGCTTGGTCGAGGGGTCGAATGAATCCTGTCTCAACTATAAGAATATGCCTCTTGTTGCACCAGAGCTGTCTGAAGAAGTTCTCTGACCCTTCGTGTTTCAACCGCCGTCGGAGAATCACCATCCACCGGGAGAGCCGCCAATTGTGTCGCCGCAGCGATCATGTTCTCCAAAGGGTTAGAATAATGACCCGGTGGTGTCGGTACATGGTGAGGCGGAGCAGTGTTCAGACGAGGGGGTTCCGTCACACGTGGCTGAACCGGAGTCCCACCCCCGGGCGCCACAGCCCGGTTTACCTCGGGCGGGTTACTGGGCCCTGCCCCAGGCATATGGAAGAGGTTTCTAGGCTCATAAACCGTAGGCAGACGGGACTGAGCCTTCTGGTGCCTTCTCCTCATGATCTCATTTGATGTGTTCTGATCCATCGTAAGCTGGAAAGCCTCTGATTGAATCTACTGGGGCCGAGCATCCAAAGTCGCCCGCTCTGTGGCCATCCTGACATCCTCTGCCGCCAGGTTTTCCTTGGCTTTTGCTACCTCCTCACGTAACTGTGCCACTTCCGCATCATGTTGAGCTTGATTTGTCGGATTGACCATGGTGGTTAACAGAGCTATCATCTTATCCATTAGAGCCATCAGAACCTGAGCTGACGGGTGCGCAGGGCCACCTGCCCCAGCTGTCATCACCGCTGCTGGCCCAGAAGTCATCGCTGCCGCAGCTGTAGAGTTCTGCCCGGGTTGCATGCCAGCCATGAAGATCCCAACTCTGTTTGGCAGCTCAAAGGGGTCCGGAATATTGTTGCCATTAGAACAGCCCCCAAGCCCACTGTCTTGCAGTTGATACAACAAATCCGTCTTACCCACGGACGACTCACCATCAGAGTAGATGGTTGTCTCACCGCCAGACATAGAACCTTCATCAAATTCTGCTCCGTGGATGCATCCCACGAAGGCATGCCTCATGGCGGGCTAAGCCCGGGCGGGTCTCGCACGCTGAGCCATCTCGACAATGTTGGTGCAGATGTCCGGCTCAGGGCCCGGCTCGGCAATCTTGCCGATGAAGACGTGGATTCTGCTGAAGGGGGCCCGGTACCCTTACTCAATTGAGCCGGCCTCGGGGCCCCAGCCTGCATCGTCGATGTAGAGCTTGCCGCGACGACTCTTGATCATCTGGCCCACAGCGTATCCCTTGAGCCCTTCGAAGTTGTCCTTTAAGAACTCAAATCCACCGTGCGTTGTCCCCATGGTGGTCGCCAACTGTCGTTGAAAGGTCACGGTAGAGGTCCTAGCAAAAGGACTTAGTCGTGGAGCCATCACAACTAGGAAGCTTAAAGGGGTTAAAATGAGACAAAGGACACGGGAGTTTATACTGGTTTGGCCCCTTGCGGTGAAGGTAATGGCTTAATCCAGTTTGGGGTGGGATTGCTTATGTCTCGATTACCAAGGAGTGAATCCGCTTGACCTAGCTTTCGATCTGATGTTACTTGTCCTGAACCGCCGCTGGGTCGTCCCTTTATATAAAGAGGTCGACACCAGCAGCTCATAGAGTCTCGGCCGGCTCATAAACAGTGTCCGGCTCGGTGACTATCTATTCCAACCTTACAATACAAGTCATACACATATGGCGGTTTGTCTCTACGGGCCTTAAGCCGCCTTTGGGCCTTGGACCCTTAACTGAACCGCCATCTTTAAGTATGGTCTTGGGCTTCATATTATGAATCGCCGTAGGTATAACCCGACCCCTCCTAGGCGGGTCATACCTAATAGTTATATCCCCAACACCACCCTTGGGAGAAAATAGCAAACTAAATTTCTACTCCAAATCTATTCATGGCCTATCCTTCAATGCTATGTAGCCAAGGAGATAAGGATTGCGAACTTTGGTCTTGATCCTCCATGAATTACCTCCCGGTCATGCTTGTGATGCAATGTGAGTGAACATCCGCCCTTTCAATTAAATTCAAAATAATGCTGAAAGAACGTAAGGGTCCGTGCCTCTCGTCGGCGCTGGCACAAGTCCGCCTCATCTTCTGTAAGTGCATCTAGTACCACCCCTAGTTGGTTTTGGAGTATTGACGACAAACCTGGTTGAGGGACTAATGTGTTTGTGAGAATTGCAGGATAACACAGGTAGTAGTACCTCATTGATTCGGTTTACCTACTGGAGATGACCCCTAAAAATGTGTGAAGACATTGAAGACAATGGTGGTCTGTGAAGCTATTCACGTTGAAGACTATGACATGAGAAGACATCGCGTGAAGACTATGGAGCGCGAAGACTTAGTTGTTTCGTTGTTTCCTTTTCTTCTTTGTTGAGCCATAGGAACCACCGCACTGTTAAGTGGGGTCGAAGTGAACACAGTCAGAGTGACTGAAGTGATGCTCAAGCAAATCCTATGTCTTCGAGCGAAGACTATGAGAGCAAATCTTATCCAGAGACGGATGAGTCAGCTTTACGTATAGCCCAAGTCAAGCTGTCGCGTGTGTTTGAAATCTGACCGTTGGGACACGTGTCAGTTCCTTAGTGACCCAGGGTCATTTCGGACAAATCAGGTCGGGTTGCCCTGTGGCTATAAATAGCCCACCCCCTACACCATAAATTGGTGGCTGCTCAGAGTTAGTGCACGGCTTTTGTCGTTTGAGAGCAACCCACCTCCGAAGCATTTGAGAGAGAATCCTTGCGAAGACACAGCCCAAACCACCCAGAGCCCAAAGAGTGTTTGGCATCACTGAAGTCTTTCTGTCCGCGTGATCTGAAGACTTGTTACACTTGAGGACTGTGAATCCTCCATCCGGTTAGGCGTCGCGTTTTGAACATCCGAGAGTCATTGTGGATTGCCGGTGAACAAAGTCTGTGAAGGTTTGGAAGTCTACCTTCAAGACTTACCAGAGTGATTGGGCGGGGACTAGGTGTCCTTAGCTCAAGGGGAATAAGGTGAAGACACGGTCTTCTGAGTTGAATCTCAGCCTCCCTAACCAGATGTACAGTTGTAAAAACAACTGGAACTAGTCGAACAAATGTCTGTCCTCCTGAAGCTACTGGTTCTATCTCTCACTTCTCTTTACTTACAGTTTGTCTTCGTGAAGTCATTGCCCGCTTGCATTATCTGTTTGACTTCACTGTGTGACTACTTGTCCTGATTGGCTTCATACTATCTTCCATCCTGATCCTTACTACCTAGCTGCTAATTGTCTTCATGCTTTCACTTCATTGAATACTTGACTATGGCTTGTCTAGTGTAGTCTACCTTCCGCTGCATATGAATAGTGTCATTTCTATTGTTTGTCTTTGAAACTCCCATGTTTTGAAGACTTTCGTAAAAATCGCCTATTCACCGCCCCCCTCTAGTCGATAACTAGCTCTTTCAATTGGTATCAGAGCAAGGTACTCCCTTGTTCTGTGTGATTCGATTTAACCACCTGGAATTTTAGCTATGTCGACTGCAGGGATAATCAAAGTCTCCACTGCGTTCCCCATCTTTGATGGCACTGAGTATCCCTACTAGAAGAATAAGATGTGCATGCATCTTGAAGCCATTGATGTTGATCTATGGTATGTCGTCAAGAACGGCGTTCCCAAGACCGGTGAAGGTGTCACCCTTGCTGATGTTAAGAAGTTCATTCAACTGGACTCTACCGCCAGGAACATCATTTGTGGTCATCTAACCAAAGGACGGTATGGCTATGTGAGTGCTCTGGAAACATCGAAGCTAGTCTGGGACTGGCTCTCCAAGGTCAATGAAGGCGTATCAACTCAGCGAGATCAAAGGATCAGTGTTCTCCGCAACCTCTTAAACCGCTTCAAGAGACACGACAATGAGAATGTCCAGCTCACATTTGATCGCCTCACAGATATCTCAAATGAGCTCCAAGCACTTGGCGCCACTGAGATCACGAAGCATGAAATAGTCAAGACACTACTGCGATCACTTAACAGCTCATTTGACACCTTAGCCCTGATGATTCAAGAACGCCCTGACTTCAAGAATCTCGATCCGTCTGACATACCTGAGAGGCTCAACACACATGAGTTCCAGCTATCTGAGAAACGAGATATCTATGGCCCCAACTATGGCCGAACTCGCGCTTTGAAGGCAAAGGCTGCTGCTTCCTTATCTGAAGAAGAATCTGACTGTAGTTCTAGTGATCCTGAAGACATTGGAAAGGAGCTTGCTATGCTTGTGAAGAAGTTCCAGAAATTCACCAAGAAAAAGGCTTCAGAAAGTCTTCACGATCCAACTCAAGGAATGATGAAGCTTCCACCCATGACCACAAAAAGAGAACCTGCCACAAGTGCAAGAAACCTAGTCACTACATCTCTGAGTGTCCATAGTGGTACAATGAGAAGAAGAAGAAGAAGAAGAAGAGCAAAGAATATGATTCTGATGACAAGAAGAAGAAGAAATCCTCAAAGTCTTCTTCCAAGTCTTGTTCCAAGTCTTCATCACACAAGAAAAGCTCATCTGGCAAGGCTCATGCTTTTGTTGGCAAGGAGATGGATTCAGAGGAGGAGGAGTCTGCTTCTAAGGAGGCGGAGGTGGAGTCTGAGGAGGAGTCCGACTCTGGTGTTACGAGTCTGGCTCTAGCTACAGCCTACATCGCCAAATCCATCTTCAACACTGAAGACAATGGCTCCGTCACCAACGCTGATGATAATGACAAGGACGACTCGGCTCCCACCTACTGCTTCATGGCACGTGGTGCCAAGGTGAAATCACGCGATGCTTACTTTCAGACATCAAGTGAAGATGACTCTGATGGTGAATCCAAACCTAGTTACAAAACACTTGCTAAAATTGCAACTGAACAACAGAAAGCTATGGAACATATTCAAAAACTGTTAGGCAAAAGCGATGACCTGTTGGACGCGGAAATGACCTGATATCAGTCCTTAATTGAAGACATCAAAAATCTTCATGTTAAGTACGAAGAACTTGAAAGTCGTCATGAAACGCTCACAACAACTCATGAAAAGCTTTCCTACGATTATCTTGAAAGGAAGCAAGATCTTGGGAAGTTGAGAGTGATTCATGAAGATCTTCAAAAAGAGAACAAGTCACTTCACGCTCAACAGACCAATCCCGCTCAGAAAGGATTTGAACCACCATGTCTAAAATGCATTAAGCATGATAACGCTGCCTCTGTTGCTGAATGTTCTACTGCTACTACTGTTGCAATATCTTCAACTGCTGATGTGGTAACTAACCCCTCTGCTGAGGATACCACTACTATTGCTGATGAGAATGCTAGGTTGAAGACACTGCTTGAGATAGGGATGTACAAAAGTCTCAAAGGGCATCAGACATTATGTCATGTCCTCAAAAAGCAGATTCTGAACCGAAACCCTAGGAAAGAGGGTGTTGGGTTCGAGAGGAAAATGAATGTTGATGGGTAGCAGTACCCCAAAACCACATGGGTTGCTGCAAAGGAACCTTCAGTAGATCCATCCACCTTATCTGGTTTCACTTGTGCTAACCCTATTATCATTGATGAATCCTTTGATGCAAACTATAAACTGTTTAAGAATCAGAATGGCGAAGTGTTTGCCAGGTATATTGGTACTAACTGCAAGAATGGGCCACCTATGAAGAAGATATGGGTACCCATAAGTTGTCTTGACAATCTTCCAGTGAATATCATCATGACACCACCTGGGAAGAAGACAAACCCCATACCAAAGGCTTCATATGGTCCTAAAGCTTCATACAGACCGAGGACTCATCTAAGTCACCCTAACGTCAATGTTTTGCAGGAAAATCATACTCAGACCCATGAATATGAGCGTGTTTCCTCAAACCGCTATGTTCATAGAACTAAGAACTTTTCTGCTTATTCCTATGAGTATTATTCACCTCTTGCAAGGCTATTTACTAGGGCTCCAAAGCCAAAGTTCTCAGATGTTGCACTTAGACTCATAGCTTCTAAGCCACCCCTGAAAATGTGGGTGGTTAAGAAAACTTAACTCTCTTTTGTAGGGAAAGGTCTCCAGCCGGAAATCAAAGGCGTCCAATGCTAATGCTGGGGATCTTAAACATCTTGTGGGGCGCAAGATAAAATGCCCAAATGGTCTTACTATGTATTTCATTCTGGGATTCCTTGACACTCATCCTATCTACCCTAACCAAGATCTGAATTTCCATGTTCCACTTGTTCATCAAATGTTTATGCTTCACAACTCGCTTGGTGAAGCCTATCCCCCAAACTGCATTGTAGGCTATGACACCTCGTACTTCGAAATGGATTATGGACAGTGGATGCACTAACCACATGACTGGCGATCGAAGTCTTCTGATGGATTCAACGCTATGTCCATCAGACAAGAGTCACATCACATTTGCTGACACTGGTAAAAGCAAGGTATTGGGTCTAGGTAGAGTTGCAATATCAAGGGATCAACACATGGATAAAGTGATGCTTGTTGAATCCCTTGGTTTCAACTTAATGTCTATCTCAATGCTTTGTGACTTAAACATGATTGTGCTATTTGGAAACTATCGTTGCCTTGTACTGATGGAATCTGACAAGTCTCTAGTCTTTGAAGGGTATCGGAAAGATGATCTGTATATGGTAGATTTCTCAGCAGGACCACAGATGGATGTATGTCTTCTAGCAAAAGCTTCAGAGTGCTGGCTTTGGCATCAAAGGCTAGGGCATGCTGGCATGAGGAACATGCACACTCTCGCGAAGAAGAAGCATGTTATGGGCATCGAAGGCGTCAAGTTCAAGAAGGATCATCTGTGTGGTGCCTGCGAAGCTGGAAAGATGACTGGGGCCAAGCATCCCTCGAAGAGAATCATGACTACATCTCAACCCTTCAAGCTGCTACATATGGACTTATTTGGCCCTACTCACTACTCTACTCTCACTACCATTGCTTGCCTCTATGGCTTTGTCATTGTTGATGATTATTCAAGATATACTTGGGTGCACATAATCCTCTACAAGAATGAAGTGCAGGATGTCTTCAGACGCTTTGCCAATCGTGCCATGACGAACTATGGTGTCAAGATCAAGCATATCAGAAGTGACAACGGCACTGAGTTCAAGAACATCGGCCTCGGCCTTTATATGGATACTATGGGTATCACTCATGAGTTCTCTGCTCCGTACACACCTCAGCAGAATGGCATTGTGGAGCGCAAGAACAGAACCCTTATTGAGATGGCCCGAACGATGCTCGATGAGTACAAGACTCCACAGAAGTTCTGGCCTGAAGCCATTGATACTGCTTGCCACGTCATCAAGTGTGTTTATCTTCACAAGCTTCTGAAGAAAACATCCTATGAACTCCTGATACGTCTCCAACGTGTCTACTTTTCCAAACACTTTTGCCCTTGTTTTGGACTCTAACTTGCATGATTTGAATGAAACTAACCCGGACTGACGTTGTTTTCAGCCGAACTGCCATGATGTTGTTTTATGTGTAGAAAAGAAAAGTTCTCGGAATGTCCTGGAAATCCACGGAGGCACTTTTTGGAATTAATAAGAATTTTTGGCAAAAGAATCAACACCAGGGGGCCCACAGGCTGTCCACGAGACAGGGGGGCGCCCCCCTAGGGCGCGCCCTCCTATTTCGTGGGCCCCCTGGACCTCCACTGACCTCAACTCCAACTCCATATATTCACGTTCGGGGAGAAAAAAATCAGAGAGAAAGTTTCATCGCGTTTTACGACATGGAGCCGCCGCCAAGCCCTAATCTCTCTCGGGAGGGCTGATCTGGAGTCCGTTCGGGGCTCCGGAGAGGGGGATTCATCACCGTCGTCATCATCAACCATCCTCCATCACCAATTTCAGGATGCTCACCGCCATGCGTGAGTAATTTCATCGTAGGCTTGCTGGACGGTGATGGGTTGGATGAGATTTACCATGTAATCAAGTTAGTTTTGTTAGGGTTTGATCCCTAATATCCACTATGTTATGAGATTAATGTTGCTATGACTTTGCTATGTTCTGAGATTGATGAATTGGACCTAGTTCTGTGTCACCCTATGTTATAGCTATTACATGAGGAATTGCATCCGGCATAATTATCCATCACTGATCCATTGCCTACGAGCTTGTCATATATTATTCTTCACTTATTTACTTTTTCGTTGCTACTGTTACAACTACTACAAAAACCCAAAAACATTTATCTTTACTTTTGCTACTGTTACCTTTATTATCATATTACTTTGCTACTAAATACTTTGATGTAGATTCATCCACGTGTGGTTGAATTGACAACTCAACTGCTAATACTCAAGAATATTCTTTGGCTCCTCTTGTGTCGAATCAATAAATTTGGGTTGAATACTTTACCCTTGAAAGCTGTTGCGATCCCCTACACTTGTGGGTTATCAACTCCTAACTGGTAAGAAGCCAAATTTAAGCCACTTCAGAGTATTTGGTGCTAGGTGCTGGATCAAGGATCCACATCACACTTCAAAATTTGCACCGAAAGCAAATGAAGGTTTTATGCTTGTTACTGAAAGGATTTGCACTCCTACAGAGTCTTCAACCTCTTTCACTATAAAGTGGTTGAAACTATTGATGTGCGGTTCGATGAGACTAACGGCTCGCAAAGAGAGCACCTGCCAAATGTGCTAGATGAAGTACGTCCAAGTGAATCAATCAAGCAGATGGGAAATGGATAGATCATACCTTCTGAGGCTCAGACTGAAGAGGAACTTATCATTTCTGCACCTAATCAACCTGAAGACAATGCTCAGCCTGAAGACAATCCTCCAAATGATGACATTGATCAGCAAGAGCAAAATCTTCGTCATGTTCATCCTCGTGTTGCAAATGAAGTGCAGATTGAGAAGATAATAGACAGCATTAATGCACCTGTCCACTCACTCGTTCAAGAGCTACTCAAAGAGCAACACAGCTAACAAATTTCTGTGGGCATTTTGCATTTGTCTCAATCTCTAAACCCAAGAAAGTCGCTGAAGCCTTCATGGAACCTGAACGGATTCAAGCCATGCAAGAAGAGCTTCAACAGTTTGAGCTGAACAATGTGTGGGAATTGGTCAAGCGTCCTGATCCTCGTAAGCACAATATCATTGGCACCAAATGGATATATCGCAACAAGCAAGATGAGCATGGTCAAGTTGTCAGAAACAAGGCTCGTCTTGTTGCACAAGGTTACACTCAAGTGGAAGGGATTGACTTCGATGAAACATTTGCTCCGGTGGCTAGGCTTGAAGCCATTCGCATATTGCTAGCCTATGCAAATCATCACAACATCCTTCTGTATCAAATGGATGTCAAGAGTGCCTTTCTCAATGGAAAGATTGAAGAAGAAGTATATGTTGCACAACCTCCTGGCTTTGAAGATCCAAAACATCCTGATATGGTATACAAGCTCAACAAGGCACTGTATGGCCTCAAACAAGCCCTTCGTGCTTGGTATGACACACTCAAAGACTTCCTGAAGAGCAAAGGCTTCAAACCTGGTTCACTAGATCCTACACTCTTCACGAAGACATATGATGGTGAACTATTTGTGTTCTAAATCTATGTGGATGATATTATCTTCGGTTGCACCAACAAGAAATACAGTGATGAGTTTGGTCACATGATGCAAGAGCAATATCAGATGTCCATGATGGGCGAGCTGAAGTTCTTCCTGGGTCTCCAAATCCGTCAGCAATGCAACGACATCTTCATATCTCAAGAAAAATACCTCAAAGATTGCTTGAAGAAGTTTGGAATGCAAGACTGCAAAGGATACACGACGCCAATGCCAACCAAAAGCCATCTGAGTCCCGACGCCAATGGTAAAGAGTTCGATCAAAAGGTATACCGCTCCATGATTGGTTCTTTGCTTTATTTATGTGCATCTAGGCCAGATATATTGCTTAGTGTTCGCATGTGTGCCCGATTCCAAGCGGCACCAAAGGAATCGCATCACTTAGCTATGGAGCGAATTCTTCGATATTTGGCTTACACCCCAACACTAGGATTATGGTATCCAAAGGGCTTAGAGTTTGATCTAGTTGGATTCTCAGATGCTGATTATGCTGGTGACAAGGTTGATCACAAGTTCACATCAGGCACATGTCACTTTCTGGGACAATCTCTTGTCTGTTGGTCTTCAAAGAAGCAGAACTGTGTATCTCTCTCCACTACTAAATCTGAATACATTGCTGCTGGATCTTGTTGTGCTCAGCTTCTCTAGATGAAGCAAACTCTCAAGGACTATGGTATCCACCTGAAGAATGTGCCACTCTACTGCGACAATGAGAGCGCCATCAAGATTGCCAACAACCCAGTTCAGCACTCGAAGACAAAGCACATTGAAATTCGTCATCACTTTCTCAGAGATCATGTCTTGAAGGAAGATATTGATATCATTCACGTCAACACTGAAGAGCAATTGGCCGATATCTTCACAAAGCCCTTGGATGAGAAAAGGTTTTGCAAGTTGCGGTGTGAGCTAAATATCTTGGAATCCTCAAATGTCCTGTAATTGGACACACATCCTAACACTTATGCATTTTGATGACTTAGATGTGCAACACACGAAGTAATGTATATCTTCAATCAATGAAGACATACACTCTAAGTGTGAATACATTAATGGGGAATTTGACTTCAGAGCGCCACAATAATTGTGCACCGTGTCTGGGTCCAATATTTCCTATACGGTGGGTAACGCCACCACCAAACTTTTGTTTGAAGTGTTTCCCTTGGCATTTTGATTGCAAAGTCTTCATATTTGATTTGTCTTCATCCCTGACTTATGTTCAAGTTTATCTTCATCTTGTTGATTTGGTCTTATATTATTTATATACATATTTGTGTTCTGTCCTCTACAGCATTCACTTATAGCTATGGCTTCTTGCTGAATATTTTGATCTAAGTGAATGCGATCGGACCGTAACCTATTTATGCTTCTACCTCAACTCTATCTGTCCAAATCATATGCATTCTATTGAAAACTGTCGATTGTCTTCACTGAGACCTTGTCAGCTGAAGTCAATCTGACAAACATTTATATCTGCTTCTAATGCTATATCCTTATTGCCTGAAAGCTGGAGAATTCAGAACGACCACCCCGACAATCCATGCGTGTGTGGGAACATGGAACAACTTCCAAGGTGTTGCATCCTTGCCACATGCCCTTCAGATGTGAATCGCTTGGGGCACCTGCGTAATTGCATTGTGTCGTCCCTTTCCTTATAAATACCCATCACATCACAGTCAAAATCCTTCTTCCACCTCGCCACCTCTTGCAAACCCTAGCGCCACCGCTAGCTGTCGATGACGCCGGCGACGAAGCGCTTAGCTGCCGCAACCTCACCAACGCCGGCCGCGGAACTCATCTTCTCCGCTGCCGCCGTAGGTGTCTTCCGTCGCCAAGTTAGCGCATGGGAGATCGAGCTGCTCGGCCTCCAACTTCGCTCTGTCTAGAAATTCATCGTGTGGTAATTAAAACTTACTTTTTACCGTCTTTTTGATCTGATAGATTCATCCTTCTTTACCAAAAGTGGTTTCTATGTTTCCAAAGTTGAATCTATCCCATTCTGCATCTCATATTTTGCCTAGTCTCTTCACTTATGCTTCTCTACAAGTTAGATTCCTCACTTGTACTTATTCTTGGATTCGTACAATTCTGGAACCAACTCTCAACAAATAAGTGAATGTATTCGCATTATGAGGTCAATGTCTTCAAACTGATTTATCTTCAAAATCTTCTTAGAATGCATATGACCTCTTCCCCTTCCCTCGCACCTCTAATGCTGTCGCAGGTATGTGTCCATGGGAGAATCCCTTGCTTCTCATAGTCTGCATTCATTTGCAGAATTCTTACAGAGTCACATAAATTCTCCTGAACCCAGTTCTTGTCTGACCAGCCGTCGGAAGCCTTTGCTAGTTCTGAAGCCTTTCAGGTTAAGCTTCATTACTACTGAGAAGTCAGCAAGAAAGGGTGGCAGATAGCACCGTGGGAATACTTCCAAAGATTTGCCACCAGATCTGCATGAACTATACAAGACAGGCCCAGACAAGACCTATGGAGAACGCAAGAATCGAATCCAATGGATTCGAAGATATTGGGCAGAGGAATGGTTCAAATACAGATTTGTCACTGTTGAGTATGCCGAGAAGAATGCCATCAAGACCTTGGGGAGATATCCTATACAAGAATCTTCCTCCAAGGTCCAAGACTCAAGCTATTGATCAAGGCTTCTATCCGTGCATGGTTCCCGGATCACAGCCAGAGAATGATGACCCTTCTTCTCTGTTGTGGTGTCACGAAGACAATCTGTTCAAGCGCAACTTCAAGTTCGTGAAAGACTCTGCTGTGAAGAACAAGAAGGCATTTGGACATGACTTTAACCCAGGTCCGTCTGCTCCTCGGGAAGATGGCACCCGTGAAGCCAATGAAAACAGAATCGGCCCCTTCTACAACCTCGAAGGCCTCATTACTCTCATTTCCGTCCAAGGTGCAAATGTGGATCAATCTGGTGATGGTGCTGACTCTGATGATGCTGACTCTCATGATGCACCTGCTCCTCCTCCTAAGCCACAGAAGCAAAAGAAATCTAAGGCTTCAAAACCTACTGCTGCACCAAAAGCTTCTCGAGTGAAGCCATTGGCAACTGCCCCTCCTGCTCCAAGTATCAATTCTGAAGATCTCTCTCGCATCTCCAAGAATAAAGAGAAGCCCCAGAAGAAAGATGTCCAAAGTTCTGGTCAAGCCCTAACACATGTTGCCGTTCTGAGGAACAAAGCTGAAGCTATTGATCTGCCATCGGATGATGAGTGTGGCGATGATGCTCTTGAGCAGCTAATAAAGAGCAAGCAAGAGGCGGAGATCTTCAATGATCTGCCCCTCTTCGACGTAAACATTCTGGATAACTTCATTGATGAATGGTTTGACAACCCCAATCTCAGCTTTGATGATCTTCATCTCCCAATTGGCATCAGCGTTGCCTTTCAAGGTGCCATTGCTCCTGAGCTGGCTCTGGCTCAGTGGATAGTTGAACTGAAGAACAAAATTGACTTTGAGAAAGACCAGTTCAAGAAGCATGTGGCCAAGCTCAGTGTAGCTGATCTCAAAACTTCAAGCTGATGCTGCATGACCTCAAGGAGGCCTTTCGCAAGAAGTGCGAAGAAGCCAAAGGTTCACGCGAGCGAATGAAGAATCTAGCTGCCAAGTGTGTTCAAGCTTACAATGAAGCTAAGAAGCGCAAGGCACCTGGGCGTCCTGGCATAGACCCCAAGCTGGCTGCCAAGAAGAAGAAGCCTGATGTGGCCCAAGCTGAAGCACCAAGGCGGGAAGAACCTCGCATTGTCTTCCCTGCCAGTATGACAGGCTCGAAGCCTAAGGTCCCCACAGTGGCTTCAGAATAGAAGAAAACCAGGGCAGCTGAAGCCGAAGCCAGAAAGCACAAACTCAAGAACACCACTGATGATGCCCCACCCACCAAGAAAAGAAAAACCAAGAAGAAAGATCGGGCTCCTCCCATAGAGCCCCTCGTTGTCGAGCCCATCACTTTTGCTCGTCCTGCATCCGAACACCAAGAGCGTTAGTTGATAGTTCATGAGCCTGCTTCCACAGAGGCTCCTGAAGCTGAAGAAGGTCCAGCCATTGACCCCATCACGGCTGAAGACATTGGTCGCCAAGACAATGTAGTTGATGATGAAGTCCTTCCTCAGATTGAGCGCCCAATGGTATCATCGCCTGTTCTCACAAATAGCAAACTCATCAGTATTGGTCGTCCTTTGACACCAATCTCTCAGGATGCCTCATGGGCTGATCGCCCCCAACCAGCTACACCAAGTCAAGACTCACCACGAACTCCCCCACCTCAAGTCACCAATCCGGTGATTGATGATGATGACGACTATGTGGTCCATCCCAGTCCTACTCCAAAGGCGTCGCTCGCATTTCACAGGCTTCGCAAAGGACCAAGGCCACAAGTCGCTCCATCGAGCATTCCCGAAGGAGAAGTGCAACCCAATGTGGTAGCACAGCTAGAGTTTCCTGAAGCCACTCCTTCTGCGAATGTCTCTGCGACTGAAGCCAATGTTGCTGAAGACTTACCGGCTGCATCAGCCGAGGAAAATCAAGAACCCCGTCAAGAAGAAGAACGTGTTGCCACACCCCCTACCAACCAAGAAGATGTTCTCTAGGAGAACGTGTCTGTGCTCGACCCTCCAGCTACTCAAGTGGAGGTTGAAAATCCTGAGGCGGCCACCAACAACACTACTGAAGCCAATGACGTTGTCATGGCTGAAGATAATGTGGCGCCTGCAATGAACACCGTGCATGAAGCCAATGATGCACCTGCAACAAATGTGCAGCCTGACGCCCTTGCTAATGCCATTGCCCCTGTTCCGCCACCAAGGCCACACAATATTGAGCAAGCATTCTAACAAGGCAAGCTTGTCACTGTTAGATGGCCAATTCTGGTTCCTCCGCCTGCTCCCGGACCATAGTTTGATTACCATGTGGAGCACAGGCCACAGGTTCAGAAGCCAAAACCGAGACTGCCAAGATTTCCAGGTACTGCATCTGCACCAGGATCATTCAACGTAAATGGCTTCATTGCACACAACACCTTCTTTGATAGAGCCAAGAACCCATATTCCATGCCAAGAATATCTTCTGATCGTTTCTGGAGTTATCAGTGGCGCAGCTATTACTCATGTGTCCTATACAATGAAGGGCGCATATTTCCTCATATGCGTCTGGACTCTGAAGCCATTGTTGGTCTGCCCTACTTAGAAGAAGCCCTCGACTGTTTCAGAGATGCGGGCCTTCTCCAGTTTGTGACTGATAAGGAGAATTGGAATGAAGAGCTTCTGCTGCAATTCTATGCAACTCTCCACATTTGTGGCTACAACAGGGATCCAAAGACATGGGTCCTTGAGTGGATGACAGGCAATGTACACCATGAAGCCGAAGCTCTTGATCTCATTGAGCTTACTGGCCTGTCCACTCCAGGTAAACTTTATGAACCTGGTTGTCAGCATCACTGCAATGCATTGGAAAGCATCTTCCAGAAGCCTGAGCCCAATATGAGTCAAATGCTAAGCATGATGAAGCCACTGCCGCAGGATGCTGAATATCCCAAGGAATTCTTTGTTGAAGACCTAGAGTATCTGCCCCGCACCATCTATCACATTATCAGGCGAACTCTATGGCCCATCAAAGGACATTCTTCCTCAGCAAATTTTGAAGGTGCAATGAAGACATTGGTCTTCTATATTGTCAACGGCATCAGCTTCAATGCTCAGGATTTCTTCATTCGCCAATTTGCTGCATCTAGCTCAGACATATTTGGTCTGAAATTCTATGCTCCCTGGGTAATGCGACTGATCAAGCTTCACTCTGCTGTTGACTATTAGCCCTCTGCACGCAACCATCTCATATTTCTGCTAGAGGTTGATATGTCAGTCGAAGTCATTTACCCAGAGCCTGCCAAGCAGGCAATTTATCTTCACAATGTCGAAGTTTCTCTCAGCATGTTGAAGGAGTTTAGGCTGCTTCTCGTGTTTATCCGCTGGCTGGCAATACTCATCATGCACGTATTGAAGCCACTGAAAGCACTATTGCTCCAAGGCCTCGGAAGCGATCTCGTGTGCTCAATGACCGAGAGCTTCTCGTGGCCCTGCATTAGAAACACGATAAGCATCATTACTAGCTAAAGCGTAAGATGCAAAGCCTCTTAGTGGATATTAATCGCATTCGCAACCTTGCCACCAAGAATGCCTTTGTCACTCATGAAACCTGTCGGCGGTCTTGGAAGAGTTTGACATTGCTCAGTGCTGAAGCTGATCTTCAAGACGATGGCTTCATAGAGAGATTCAAGTTCGACACCACTCCTCCCAGGAATGTTGTCTTGCGTCGAACTCCATCCCTTGAAGACTCTGAGTACTCCTCATCCGCGGCAATAGTTAGTGTCAGAGTTCTTGATGACGCTGATGATGCTACTTCACCACCTCAACCTTCGGTGCATATCGACACTGCACCAAGTTCGTCAGCACCACCAAACCTCAACGTCAACCCTGCTGCCTCACCTACTCCTCATGGGAACGATTAGAGACTATGTCTTCAAACCTTTTTGGTCCTTACTGACAAAAGGGGGAGAAGCATATGTTGATAGTCTTCAAGTGGGTCCATATGGGTGGTTGCTATACTTTTGCCAAGTGGTTACAACTCTCGCTTTTGATACATTTGGTTTTTTGAGTTGTAACACTTAAACTTGATGGTCGTCTGCTACCTTTTCTGTTATTCTGTGATGCGACGATAAATTCCGCATGTGCGATGATAAATCCCGCATGAAGTAATTCTGCAGACGTCCATTTTTTTATTATGCATGTCATTATTCTTGTATATCTGTTCATGCATGATGTATTGTCTTCATATGGTGAAGAGGATCTCCACAAGTACAACCTGCCATGTGCATTTGCATTCCAACACAAAACATTTATATGCACATCTTCAGGGGGGAGCCTTTTTGCCACCTATGAAGACAATATCTTAATCCTTTACAATTTCACATACTTTTATCCCCGTTGAAAACTTCAACCAGTTTGTCATCAATCACCAAAAAGGGGGGAGATTGTAAGTGCATCTAGTGCCACCCCTAGTTGGTTTTGGAGTATTAACAACAAACCTGGTTGAGGGACTAATGTGTTTCTGAGAATTGCAAGCTGACACAGGTAGTAGTCCCTCATTGATTCAGTTTACCTACTGGAGATGACCCCTAAAAATGTGTGAAGACATGGAAGACAGTGGTGGTCTGTGAAGCTATTCACGTTGAAGACTATGACATGAGAAGACATCGCATGAAGACTATGGAGCGCGAAGACTTAGTTGTTTCGTTGTTTCCTTTTCTTCTTTGTTGAGTCATAGGAACCACCGCAATGTTAAGTGGGGTCCAAGTGAACAAAGTCAGAGTGACTGAAGTGATGCTCAACCAAATCCTATGTCTTCGAGCGAAGACTATGAGAGCAAATCTTATCCAGAGTCGGATGAGTCAGCTTTACTTGTAGCCCAAGTCAAGCTGCCGCTTGTGTTCCGTCGGGACACGTGTCAGTTCCTTAGTGACCCAGGGTCATTTCAGACAAATCAGGTCGGGTTGCCCTGTGGCTATAAATAGCCCACCCCCTACACCATAAATTGGTGGCTGCTCAGAGTTAGTGCACGGCTTTTGTCGTTTGAGAGCAACCCACCTCCGAAGCATTTGAGAGAGAATCCTTGCGAGGACAAAGCCCAAACCACCCAGAGCCCAAAGAGTGTTTGGCATCACTGAAGTCTTTCTGTCCACGTGATTTGAAGACTTGTTACACTGGAGGACTGTGAATCCTCCAGCCGGTTAGGCGCCACGTTCTGAGCATCCAAGAGTCACTATGGATTGCCGGTGAACGAAGTCTGTGAAGGTTTGGAAGTCTACCTTGAAGACTTACCAGAGTGATTGGGTGGGGACTAAGTGTCCTTAGCTCAAAGGGAATAAGGTGAAAACGCGGTCTTCTGAGTTGAATCTCAGCCTTCCTAACCAGACGTACAGTTGTCATAGCAACTGGAACTGGTCGAACAAATCTTTGTCCTCCTGAAGCTACTGGTTCTATCTCTCACTTCTCTTTACTTACAGTTTGTCTTTGTGAAGTCATTGCCCGCTTGCATTATCTGTATGACTTCACTGTGTGACTACTTGTCCTGATTGGCTTCATACTATCTTCCATCCTGATCCTTACTACCTAGCTGCTAATAGTCTTTCACTTCATTGAAAACTTGACTATGGCTTGTCTAGTGTAGTCTACCTTCCACTGCATACGAATAGTGTCATTTCTTTTGTTTGTCTTTGAAACTCCCATGTTTTGAAGACTTTCATAAAAATCGCCTATTCACCCCCCCTCTAGTCGATAACTAGCTCTTTCATCTTTGGTGGCCTTAGGCCATGGTGTTGCGGTGGATCCTGGCAAGGGCCGGCGGGAGTGCTCCATTTTTAGTTTTTTTGTTCAATCTTGCTAGGGTTTTTGTCCTGCTCAGGAAGATGAGACGGCGGTGCCTCCCTGAAGATGGAATAAAGGTCTCCCTGCCTAGCCCCGTTTTGGCGATGCGTCTAGCATCGTTTGTGGGCATGTGGAGGTGTGTCTCTGGCAGGTCTATCTTTGGTGGATTTGCTCAGATCTCGTCATTGTTCATGTACGTTCGTGTGTCTTTGGGTTGGATCCTTCCGATCTACGTTATTTTTCATCTGCGGTGGTTGCTATTCTGGGGTGCTAGTCCTATGGGGCCTTAGCACATCGACTTACCGACTGTCTACTACAACAAATTGTGCCCGACTCTGACGATGGAGGGGCGATGACGGCAGCGCGCCTTCAACTCGCTTCAGTGCTTGTAGTCGTCGCTAGGTGGTCTACGGATCTGGATGTAATTTTTATTTCTAGTGTTCATTGTACTGCCATGATTGAAGATGAATAGATCGAAAGTTTTCTCAAAAAATCGAAATAATGCCACTCCTATGTAAATAGTTTAACGTGATTAACATAATGATCTGCGTAGCAGTTTTATACGAGAAAACTAACGCCCACATGTGTGGCATCTTGCACATCACCCAGACGCCTTCATCACCACTCATTTTGCCATGTACGAATAGATGACATCAGCAGGAATATGTAGCGACCACGATTCCAATGGACTGAAGTCTCTTTGCTTAAGTGTCGTCCCTGGATCGGTAATGCTGACACACACAGTACTCAAGGAATTATAACAGAGTTCAATCACACACTTATGACATCGAGATCCTCATAAAAAGTATGATTACACAAAATAGTATGGTTGAAGGCCATCTAAACTAAATAACTGCGGAAGCTTCAAAGGTAAATGAGTTCATCAACTCCAACGACATAGTTGAGTGCACGACAATGACCTATCGCACCTTATTCATCGTCTGAGTAGTCTGCAACATGAGACATTGCACCCGTGTAGGTCAGCACATTGAATATGCTGGCAGAGTTACACTGTAAAGCAATAAATGCAAGAACTATATCTACATGCAATATTTGTCTCGTGGAGGCTCTAAATTTAAGATTTTGCATAAAGCTAGTTTTTCCCTACAACAAACGAATAAATTTATTTACTACTCCCAAGTTGTACCAATATTTTAGAAGGTTCCTCTGACTCAAATCCCAATTAAACAAGTATCATCATTAAACCCAATTCAATTAATTAAAGAGTGATGAGATCAACAATAATATCCAATTCCAGATACTCAAGATGTACATAACCGGGGACACGGCTAACAATGATTAGTTTATACACTCTGCGAAGGTTGCGCACTTTTCCCCACAAGACTCGACCACATCCATGATCAGAAGATCGATACATAGTATTTCTGAAGCTTTAACTCTCTACTCCGGGCAGACCGGTACACCTACTTTCCCCTGCATCTGCTAGTCCACCTCTTCGAGAGCTCATACAACTTACTCAACTATGCCAGACCCCATAATGGCTTGTGGCTACACACAGAAGTTTCTAGGCATGAAATATCATATGATCCCTTTGAGCCTGGGTGGCGAACCGAGGAAAAATCACACGAGTACTCCGGGATTTCCCAAATGGACAAACACTGGATTCTCCAGGTGCCCCAACCAATCCACCCAAATGTGTATTAAAGTTACCACCTTAATGTTATCCAGGATTAATAACTCTCATAACTTCCATGTGTATCACGATCCAATCCCCATCTACGAGCATGGCTAAGCAATAATAGAGCATAACATATATTCCCGGGGTGATCAAAAGTTATTAGGTTCCTACCTCATTGTACTACAACCAAACCACATGTTCCCAATCCTGCTCATGCAAATATTTGAGGGGCAAAACTAATGCATAGTAAAAACTGGGTATAGAAGAGTATGATCAAAGTGTAACTTGCCTTCCTGACGATCTGCAAACTCTAGAGATTCGTAGTAACAAGCTTCGCACTCTGGGTAATTTATCGTAGACAAACAGTAGCATGCATAAGCAATCACTCAAACGAAACAAAGAGAAAAATGAGAAAAAGATCCAAATCAAACTCGAAACAAGCGAACGACTAAACTAAACATAAAATAAAACCTAACAGCAATATTTTCATGTGGATTAGATCTTAACAGTAGGTACATGTGATTAGCTATGATTTGCAAAAAGAAACAACTCAAACGGAGTTACGAAACTCAAGATACAAACGAAACAAGAACGCATACTAATCTGAACTAAACTCAAATTTTAATTTGTCAAAATCGTGTTCAAGTTGGTCTACTGGAAAGAAGAGATTGTTACGAAGATTTAGGCGTTGGTTTCATCTAATTTGGATAAACGAGCAAAAAGTTACACTAGTTTTAAGATCAGGGGCTAAATCGCGAGAAAGCTATTCGCGGATAGGTCTCTGGCCGAAAATAATCTCAAAGGAAAAATCTATCGGACGAACGTCCGCTAACAGATTGTAACAAACGAATTCGTTCATTAAAATAAACTAACGAGTGAACGATCACTAACTAACTAAAAATAAAAATGAAAAACCGATCTAACCTAACTAAGCGAAAAAAACGAAAGAACTGGAGAAAAATCGAACGGTTATACCGGTCCAACGGCCGCAAGGTCAACGGTGAGGTTCGGCACGGCGCGGCAAAATCCAGCAGGGCGGGGCGGCTGCTCCGGCGCGAGGCGGCGGCGGCGGCGCGGCGATGGCTACATAGGCGGTGGTGGCTGATAAGGTGGAGGGGGCCGGGTGGGGCTCGTTATAAAGGGGGCCAGGGCCTTTCTTGGGGAGGGGGTGGCATCGGCGATGCGGAGTCCGAGCCGGACTCCATGGCGACGGCGGTCGGGACTCCCCGAGCGGAGGAAGGCGGCGTCGCGACGATGGGCCGTGGCCCGGCTCGGCTAGGCCGACCCAGGAAGAATTTTTTTAATGATTTTCGCGAGAAAATCCTAAATAAATAAAAATAAAAATCTAAAAATTCCAGAAACAATTTTTACCGTTCCTACCTAATATTTGGGACAATATGAACATTTTTCTGGACTAAATGCAATTTTTTTCAAAATGCATGTTTTTCTCTAATTCAAATAAAATGCAAATAAAATACAAATAAAAAAATAATTTGATTTCAAAATTTCTTCTCCAATATTCCTCCTCTGTTTTGAAGAAGTCATTTTATCTTCACTCATTTGTTTGTTGTTGGAAATAATTGGAGAGAAAATTATTGAAATCAAATTGATCCTCTTTTGAAATTTGAAATAAATTCAAATATGAAAATTTTGTGAAACCTCCAACTCTCTCCTTGGGTCCTTGAGCTGCTTAAGATTTCACAGATCTCAACCAAATGTAATAAAATATGATATGCATATGATGATCTATGTATAACATCCAAATTGAAAATTGGGATGTTACAAACCTAACCCCCTTAAGATGAATCTCGCCCTCGAGATTCGGGTTGGTCAGCAAAAAGGTTTGGGTGGTCCTTGCGGAGGTCTTCTTCTCGCTCCCAGGTGGCTTCCTCCTCGGTATGGTGGCTCCAGTGAACCTTGCAAAACTTGATAACCTTGCTGCGAGTAACACGGCTGGAAAACTCGAGAATCTTGACTGGCTTCTCTTCATAGGTCAGATCACTATCCAACTGAATTGCTTCCAGTGGCATTGTATCTCTCAGAGGAATGTCGGCCATCTCTACGTGACACTTCTTTAGCTGGGAAACGTGAAACACATCATGAACTCCTGATAATCCTTCGGGCAATTCCAACTTGTAGGAAACTTCTCCCATGCGTTCCAAAACTCTGTATGGTCCCACAAAACGTGGTGCTGACTTTCCCTTGACTCCAAAATGTTTAACTCCTCGAAGTGGGGACACACAAAGATATGCTATGCTCCGACTTCGTAAGGTACCTCCTTGCGTTTAGTATCTGCATAACTCCTCTGCCTGGACTGGGCTACCTTGAGTCTCTCTCGAATCAACTTAACTTTCTCCTCAAAATCTCTGATTAGGTCTCGTCCGAACAACTGTCGATCTCCAACTTCATCCCACGATAATGATGTCCTGCACCTCCTTCCGTACAAAGCTTCGAAAGGGGCCATCTTTAAACTGGTTTGATAATTGTTGTTATAAGAGAACTCCGCATAGGGAAAATTATCATCCCAACTAGATCCATAATCTAGCGCACAAGCTCTCAACATGTCCTCCAGAATTTGGTTGACTCTCTTGGTCTGTCCATCTGTCTATGGATGAAAGGCTGTACTGAACTCTAGCCTAGTACCCAAAGTTTCATGCAACTGATTCCAAAACTTTGAAGAAAATGGTGTCCCTCTATCTGATACAATGGTCCTCGGAAATCCATGCAGACATACGATTCTGTTCATGTATATCTTTGCCAACTTAGCACTCGTATAAGTTGTCTTCACGGGTATGAAATGGGCTACTTTCGTCAAGCGATCAACTACAACCCAGATAGAGTCATAGCCTGAACGGGTCCTGGGTAATCCAGTAATAAAAAAATCCATGCCAAGTTTATCCCACTTCCATTCGGGTATCGGCAACGGCTGTAGCAACCCTGCTGGTTTCTGATGCTCTACCTTAACTCTCTGACATACATCACATACTGCTACATACTCGACAATATCCTTTTTCATTCTAGTCCACCAGAAACTTTCCTTCAAATCCAGATACATCTTGGTGTTGCCTGGGTGAATCGAGTAAGGCGAATCATGAGCCTCCTAAAGAATCAACTTCCTGATCTCATGGTCATTAGGCACATAAATACGATCTTCAAACCATAAAGTGTCGTGCTCATCCACATGAAATCCCTTAGCCCTTCCTTTACTCATCCTTTCCCTTATTTCAGCAATTTCCTTGCCCGTCTTCTGGGCTTTTCTGATCTTACCCAACAAAGTGGACTGAATTTTGTTAGGTAATCCACCGGTTATGAGTGTGTTAACATAACTCTTGTGGCTTAGCGCATCTGCTAAGACATTGGCCTTTCCTGGGTCATAATGCAATCTCATATCATAATCCTTTATGAGATCCAACCATCTCCTTTGCCTGAGGTTTAACTCCTTCTGCGTGAAGATGTATTTCAAACTCTTATGATCCGTGTAAACATCACAACGGTTTCCGATGAGAAAATGTCTCCATGTCTTGAGCGCATGCACTATGGCTGCTAACTCCAAATCATGCATAGCATAATTCAACTCATGAGGTCAAAGCTGTCGTGAGGCATATGAAACAACTATTCCATCCTGCATAAGCACTCCTCCAAGTCCTCGACATGAAGCGTCGCAATACACTTGGAAATCCTTGCGTATATCTGGGAGAATCGGCACTCGAGTTGTAACCAAATGTTTCTTCAACTCCTGAAAACTGGCCTCACAATCCTCAGTCCATTTAAACTTGGTGTCCTTCTTTAATAACTCCGTCATGGGCTTCGCAATCTTGTAAAAGTTCTCAATAAATCTCCGATAATAACCTGCGAGTCCAAGAAAACTTCTGATCTCTCCCACTGAGGTGGGTGCCAACCATTTAGTGACAGAAGCAACCTTGGTAGGGTCTACTACTATTCCTTCTTCGGATATAACATGTCCGAGAAATCCAACTTCCTTCAACCAAAACTCACATTTGCTAAACTTGGCATACAACTGATGTTCCCTGAGCTTCTCAAGAACTAAACACAAATGTTCCTTATGCTCTTCTTCATTCTTTGAGTAGACCAATATGTCATCAATGAACACCACAACGAATTTATCCAAAAACTCCATGAACACCTTGTTCATCATACTCATGAAATGGGCAGGGGCATTAGTCAAACCAAATGACATAACTGTATACTCATATAGCCCATGCCTTGTGGTAAAAGTTGTCTTAGGTATATCCTTCTCTCGGATCTTCAACTGGTGATAACCTAATCAAAGATCGATCTTGGAGAAAATGTTAGCTCCCTGTAACTGGTCAAACAAATCATTGATCATCGGTATAGGGTATTTGTTCTTGATTGTCACCTCATTCAGCGCACGATAATCAACTACCATCCTCAAAGATCCATCCTTCTTCTCCACTAGAAGCACCAGGGCTCCCCAAGGTGATGAACTTGGTCCAATATAACCTTTCTCCAGTAACTCCTTAATCTGCTTCTTAATTTCCTCCAGATCATTTGCGGGCATCCGATACGGTCTCTTTGATATTGGTCTGGTGCCTGGAATAACTCAATCAAAAACTTAGTGTCTTGATCTGGTGGCATGCCTAGTAACTCATCCAGAAATACGTCGGGGTAATAGTTCACCACTTGTACTTCCTCCTGAACAACTCCTGATAAGGAATTCACCTGAGTCCTCCTCGGCGCATGCCTAGACACATACTTGATCCTCTTTCCTTCCGGTGTGGTGAGAAAAATTGATTTACTAACGTAATCGATGTTTCCCTCATACTTGGATAGCCAATCCATGCCTAGTATCACATCCAATCCTTGTGACTCCAGCACAATCAGGTCGGTGGGAAAAACATGTCTACCTATGGTTACTGGCAACTGATAGCATCCCCTACTAGCCATATACTCCGCCCCTGGGGAACTTACTAACATAGGTGACTTAAGGGCTACTGGTGGAAACTTATACTTATCCACAAATCCCCTTGATATGAATGAATGAGATGCACTAGTATCGAAAAGAACAAGTGTTGTAAATGCATTAATCAAAAACTTATCAACAATTGCGTCAGGCTGATCCTCAATCTCCTCCACACTGATGTGGTTCACATAACCTTTGGTGAAGGGGTTGGGCTTCTTTGCAGAACTCACATTGCCATTTCCATTCTTTGCTTCAGGACATTCAGTGGCGTAATGTCCGGTCTTCCCACGCTTGAAACAGGTAATGTGACTCTGATCCCTCTTGGCTGGTGTTGCGAGGTTGGAACGGTTCTAACTGTTGCTTCCTCCATTCCCATTGCCATTCTTAGGGCCATTGTGGTTGTGCGAACTTCCTCCATTGTGTGTATGCCCTCCATGGTTATGAGTATGTCCTCCCGAGTACGGGGAATAGCGGGGCTTCTGCTGAGCTCCAGAAGTGTACCTCCCCTATCCATACTTCCTCTTGCAATTGTCAATCTATTGTTGCTTGCCTTCTATAATGAGGGCCCTGTCTACCAACTCCTTGTAGTTGTTGAAAGTTGCCACCATCAACTGCATGCTTAACTCATCATTGAGTCCATCAAAAAACTTCTCCTGCTTTGCGGCATCTGTGGCCACATCATCTGGCGCATAACAGGCTAACTTGCTAAACTCATCCACATACTGTCCCACTGTATGACTCCCTTGGCGCAAGTTGCGAAAATCGTGCTTCTTCATGCTCATACCTCCTGCTAAAATATGGGCAGTGCGGAAAGTCTGCTGAAACTGATCCCACGTAACTGTATCAATGGGGTAGGTGGTGGTGAAGTTCTCCTGCCAAGATGTTGCGGGTCCATTAAGCTGATGTGCGGCAAAGCGCACTCTCTCCGCATCTGTGCATCCTGCAGTAGTCAGCTCTCTTCCAATCTTGCAGAGCCAATCATCTGCAACTATCAGCTCGGTGCTGCTAGAAAACACCGGTGGATTCAACCTCAGAAAATGGGCTAGGTTGTCAACAGGGGGTGGTGGCGGTGGGTTGTTGTTGTTCTTGTTGCCTTGGTTCTAGTTCTGAACTAGCATCTGCATCAAGGCATTCCGCTACTGGATTAACTGGGTGAGCTCCAGTGGGAACATGAATCCGGTGTCACGTCTTGGAGGCATCTTACAGGTTAGAAGGGGTGAGAAAACAGAATAGAGTAAGGTCTAAGAGAGATTCACTACCCATATGCACATGAGGCAAATTCAATCAATTCACTTCATTCAATATCAAACAAGGTTCACACAAACGATCTAACTACGATTACAAATTGACCGATGCTAACTACTTGGAAGAATACTACTAGTAACATGGTGGTCGTCTAAAAATTTTGATTGGAGGAAGACTCCATGATATCTGCTCCAGCTTCGTCTACGTAGTCGTCATCACTGTCTGTGTCGGTGTCATCCAAGATGATGTAGTCCTTCGAACGGGTCTCCTTTTTAGGTTCTCACTTATGGTTCTCCACGGGTAGTCCTAGCTTCCTCTTCAGGTCTTCATGCTTCTCGAGTAGTACAACAATTTCATCGTCATATCCATCGCGTGTTGACTTGAGTTCCTCTTCTAGCTCGATATTCTTCTTCATAAGCTTCTTGATCTTATTCATGTTGAAGCACAGTTGATTCTCGTATCGGCGAATGTGATCACCCATCTCGTGAATGTATGCTGCAATTGATCCATCTTCCTGGTACGAATCATCTCCCATTCCTCGTCTCGGCGTCCACATATTTGATAGATGGTGTTTTCAAGCTCCTTGTGATACACTTCACATATGTGTCCAAAGGTGATGTGGGCTACTACTCTTTCCCAAACTCCAACTTGGTGCATCCAGGTAGAAATTAATAGGCTCCGTTGTTGGCGTAAATGTCCTCCCAGGTACCCAGACTTTGATCTTCCAGCGCTCCTCTTCCGGTAAAGTTGCAGAGCAAGTCCCAGTGAAGCTTGGTAGTCCAATGTTCGGGTACCTAGTGACTTCCTTCAAGTGTCGTCCGAATGGAGTGTCCTCATCCGGTTGAGTGAAATTGTTCCTGGGTCCGCCATCTATAGAGTAGAAATAGAGGAGAATTGGAAATGAGCAAAGAAGAGACATCATGTGGCTTATCCTAGTGGTCGCGCCCTACAGTCAGCGTGTGCTCTGATACCATCTTGTAGCGACCACAATCCCAATGGACCGAAGCCTCTGTGCTTAAGTGTCATCCCTGGATCAGTAATGCTGACACAAACAGTACTTGAGGAATTATAACAGAGTTCAATCACACACTTTTACATCGAGATCCTCATAAAGAGTATGATTACACAAAATAGTATGGATAAAGGCCATCTAAACTAAATAACTGCGGAAGCTTCGAAGGTAAATGAGTCCATCAACTCCAACAGCATAGCTGAGTGCACGACAACGACCTATCGCACCTTATTCATCATCTGAGTAGTCTGCAACATGAGATGTTACAATCATGTAGGTCAGCACATTGAATATGCTGGCAGAGTTACATTGTAAAGCAATAAATGCAAGAACTATATCTACATGCAAATTTTGGCTGGTGGAGGCTCTAAATTTAAGATTTTGCATAAAGCTATTTTTTCCCTACAACAAAGGAATAAATTTATTTACTACTCCCAAGTTGTACCAATATTTAAGAAGGTTCCTTTGACTCAAATCACAATTAAACAAGTATCATCATTAAACCCAATTCAATTAATTAAAGAGTGATGAGATCAACAATAATATCCAATTTCAGATACTCAAGATGTCCATAACCGGGGACACGGCTAACCATGATTAGTTTATAAACTCTGCAGGGGTTGCGCACTTTTCCCCACAAGACTCGACCGCATCCATGATCGGAAGATCGAGACATAGTCTTTCTGAAGCATTAACTCTCTACTCCGGGTAGACCGGTACACCTACTTCTCCCTACATCTGCTAGTCCACCTCTTCGAGATCTCATACAACTTACTCAACTATGCTAGATCCCATAATGGCTTGTGGCTGCACATGGAAGTTTCTAGGCATGAAATATCATATGATCAGTTTGAGCCTGGGTGGCAAACCAAGGAAAAATCACACGGTTACTCCGGGATTTCCCAAATGGACAAACACTAGATTCTCCAGGTGCCCCAACCAATCCACCCAGATGTGTATTAAAGTTGCCACCTTAATGTTATCCAGGATTAATAACTCTCATAACTTCCATGTGTATCATGATCCAATCCCCGTCTGCGAGCATGGCTAAGCAATAATAGAACATAACGTATATTCTCGGGGTGATCAAAAGGTATTAGGTTCCTACCTCATTATACTACAACCAAACCACATGTTCCCAATACTACTCATGCAAATATTTGAGGGGCAAAACTAATGCATAGTAAAAACTGGGTATAGAAGAGTATGATCAAAGTGTAACTTGCCTTGTTGACGATCTACAAACTCTGGAGATTTGTATTAACAAGCTTCGCACTCCGGGTAATTTAGCGTAGACAAACAGTAGCATACATAAGCAATCACTCAAACGAAACAAAGAGAAAAACAAGAAAAAGATCCAAATCAAACTCAAAACAAGCAAATGACTAAACTAAACAGAAAACAAAACCTAACAGCAATATTTTCATGTGGATTAGATCTTAACAATAGGTACATATGATTAGCTACGATTTGCAAAAAGAAACAACTTAAACGGAGTTACGAAACTCAAGATACGAACGAAACAAGAACACATACTAATCTGAACTAAACTCAAATTTTAAATTGTCAAAATCATGTTCAAGTTGGTCTATTGGAAAGAAGAGATTGTTACGTAGATTTAGGCGTTGGTTTCATCTAATTTAGATAAACGGGCAAAAAGTTATGCTAGTTTTAAGATCAGTGGCTAAATCATGAGAAAACTATTCGCGGATAGGTCCCTGGCCAAAAATAAAAGTAAAAGGAAAAATCTATCGGACGAACGTCCGCTAACAGATCGTAATGAACGAATTCGTTCGTTAAAATAAACTAACGAGTGAACATTCACTAACTTAAAATAAAAATGAAAAACCGATCTAACCTAACTAACCGAAAGAACCGGAGAAAAACCGAACGGTTATACCGGTCCGACGGCGGCGAGGTCAACGACGAGGTTCGGCGAAGCGGCGGCGAAATCGGCAGGGCAGGGCGGCGGCTCCGGTGCGAGGCGACAGCGCGAGGCGGCGGCGGCGCGGCGATGGCTGCGGAGGCGGTGGTGGCTGACGAGGTGGAGGGGGCCGGGGTGGGGCTCCTTATGAAGGGGGCCGGGGGGCTTTCTTGGGGAGGGGGCGGCGTCGGTGATGTGGAGTCCAAGATGGACTCCATGGCGGCGGCGGACAAGACTCCCCGAGGGGAGGAAGGCGGCGGCGCGGCGATGGGCCGTGGCCCGGCTCGGCTCGCCCGGCCCAGGAAGATTTTTTTTAACGATTTCGTGAGAAAATTCTAAATAAATAAAAATAAAAATCTAAAAATTCCAGAAACAATTTTCACCGTCCCTACCTAATATTTGGGACAATATAAGCATTTTTCTAGACTAAATGCAATTTTTTTAAATGCATGTTTTTCTCTAATTCAAATAAAATACAAATAAAATAATAATTTGATTTCAAAATTTGTTCTCCAATATTCCTCCTTTGTTTTGAGTCATTTTATCTTCACTCATTTATTTATTGTTGGAAATAATTGAAGAGAAAATTATTGAAAAACATAATTGATCCTCTTTTCAAATTTGAAATAAATTCAAATATGAAAATTTTGTGAAACCTCCGACTCTCTCCTTGGGTCCTTGAGATGCTTAAGATTTCACGGATCTCAACGCAATAAAAATATGATATGCATATGATGATCTATGTAGAACATCCAAATTGAAAATTTGGATGTTACAGAATCCTTTTGGTTTTTGGCTTAAAAATGTTTTATCAATCGTAACTAAAAAATCAAATTAAAAATCGGTTTTCATCATTAAATCCGTTTCGATGAGATCTTCAAAACTAGACCCCATATTGATATGTCTCGACGAAATTATTTTTTACCCAAAAGTTGCCATGATGTTTACACTGTAGCTGTCATAGTGCTTAAACTAAAGTTGACATGTGGCAATTTTAGTTTGTAGAGCATGGCAATTTTAGTTTTTTAATGATGGCAATTTCAGTAATTTGACCATGAAAATTATTTTTTGTATGAACCATGGCAATTTTAAGTGTATATATCATAACAATTTTAATTTATGGTTCATGGTAAGTCTAGTTTCTTAATTCCCCGTTTTATAATATGTCAAAAATTACTTTTAAATGTAGAAGAAAATAGCCGAAACATGTCATGGTAACTTCAGTGTAAACATCATGGCAATTCATGTGCAATACACATGGCAATTTTTAACCAAAAAAGATTTCGTCAAAATATATTGATATCATATCAGTTTCGAAGATCTCGTCGTGAGGGATTTAATGATGAAAACGGATCTTCAATTGAATTTTTCATTTAAGAGATAAAACATTTTAAAAACTGAAAATTCAAAAAAAAAATCCACATGCATGCATACGGTGACGTGGCGCAATCTATGTGTTATAGGACGTGTGGGCGGGTTTAACTTCCACCATATGTGTGGGTGTTAACGTTGTCCGTTTTCTATTGGATGAATTAGAAGAGAGGGGCCCGCCCACTTGAAATCAGGGGATGAAGTGGTTTATTAAGAAGGTTACATAAGAGGAGAACGTAACTTACCTCAGTGTAGCATTTTTGTTAAATTGGAGTGCAAAAAACCCTATAAATCTATGATCATAAACAAGCATGCATGCAAAGAAATTATAATTAAAGACTTTTGTGGTATATTAATTTTCTGGAATTAGCATCTGTGGCCTGAGTAAGCCGTATCGGTTCCATCCTAGCTAGGGGCACCGGACGTTCCTGCCTGGCCCGCCGTAGTAGAAGTAGCTGCCCCACGCGCCGCCCTGGCCGCCGGCGATGTCGTAGCACCCGGGGTGGTCGGCGAGGAGCCGGAGGCCCGCCGCCGGGATGAGGTTGTTGTCCCAGTCCACCACCTGCACGTTGCGGAAGTAGGCCGCGCGGCCGTACCCTTCCCCGGGGAACCTGCCGCTGCCCATCTGGGTGGGCGTGTGCGACCCGGACGGCCGCGTGTTGACCGCCTCGCCGCCGAACTGCACCATGTCGGCGCCGCCGCGGCCGCGCGCGCCCAGGTGGGTGAAGAGGGAGGACGGCCAGTAGCCCACCAGCGCGCCCGACGGGCCCAGCTGCAGCCACCAGTTGCCCTTCTTGGGGTCCTTCCAAATCATGAGCGTGATGTCGAACTGCCGGCCGCCGTAGGCCGACACCGGCGTGATGGCGGCGCCGATCACCACGCGACCGTTGGTCTGCACGAAGCCCGCGCAGTGCAGGTTGTAGCACCCCGTCTCCTGGTACGCGTCGTTCTGCATCGCACACATACATTTCGCACAAGAATTTAACCTTCTTTTCTTGACTTTTCATGGACGAACACTGAGAAACTTTGCAACGACATCATTTGGTAAGGTTAGTGAGCTTACGGTCCAGTAGGTGAAGAACCTGGGGCTGTTGTCCCCGTATAGCTCAGGGCTCACCTGAATGAAGGTAAAATGACAAGAGGGAGATACAGATTAGTGGTATTCAGAAGATTACAAGAGCATGTGTTGCTGACTTGCTCTGTAGAGCAGAGCATGTGTGGTACCTGCCACCCGGCCTCGATGGTGTTGAGGTCGTTGCCGAAGGAGCCGGAGATGACCCAGATCTGGGACAGGCTGAACTCCGCCGGCGACGAAACCTGCGCTGGCCACACGTTCAGGCTCGCCTTCGCGCCGTAGAACTGCCCGCCGCTCACGTACCCCACCGCGTGCTGCATGCGACCACAAATTTGACTTTTTTTAGACAAACCATTGACATTTATCAGGTAGAGCACCAGTACAGTCTGCCGTATAATTTTGGATGCATCCGTGTCCGAATGACTGACCAATCGAGCTCTAGCTTAGCTACCGACTCTAGCTACTTCTGGTTATCAGATCAGTCATAAGGAACCTTCATTCGGGTTGTTAATGAAATGGACTTCCGTACATGGAGACACGGAGTGCCAATCATAGCCTGAATCGAGGGAGCGATCATCATTCTGGCCGGTGACTGACCTCATGGCCGTTGCTGGTGGAGTCCCGCCGCGCCGCGGCACTCCGGGGCTTCATCCCGAACCTCCGGACGGAGCTGGCCCGGAGCAGGTCGCCCTCCAACGTCCGCCTCACCGGTATGGTCCCCTTGGGGCACCACTCGCCGGAGCTCCTCCACGTCTGCGGCAAGACCTCCTCTTCGTCGTCTGCCAAGGCGCCGGCATTGCCTGGCCTCGCCGCAGGTTCGTCCTGCAGCCGCACACCAAGCATTCCATTACTGATCACCTCAAGGACAGACGTGGCAACACGATGCACATTGCAGCCGGTCAGTCACTGCCAGTCAATCAGAACAACACTACGCGTACCTCTGGTTTCTGGCCTCTCAGCCTGGGGTGATCGAACGCGGGCTGCAGGTGAGAGGGCACGCAGTCTATGACGTCGCCGTCAGGGCTCTGCGAAACGATGAAGATCAGTTAGTACTACGTACCTGGCAAGAAATGGGACAAATAATACGTACGATGTGAGAAACAAAGGAGCAGAACGTGGGTTGTACGTGCCTGGATCGTCTTGACAGAGGCTTCCCTGACCCTGGCGAGCCGGACCTTGATCCGCCGGAGCCCGAGCTGCTCCTCCCCGAATGTGCTGCCATTGCCCGCCGCGGAGGAGACGAGGACGGGGAAGACGAGGAGGAAAGAGACGAACGAGGCAATGATTGGGCGGCAGCAAGAAGCCATGGACGCAGACGCGGAGCAGAGCTGGCCTGAATTTCGTAGCAGCCTAGGATCAGAAGAAGAAGAAGAAGAAGCTTTAATACTCTTCTAAGGCGTCAGCATTGGCGCGGTTGTCTTCTTCCTGCCGCCCTCCTGCTGGCTATAAATACAGATACAGGCATCCATAGATGGATAGATACCTGGGAGAATGGCGCTAAACGAACCAGCAGCGAGACGGAATTATCAGCAGGTCATTTGGCCGTCTCTGCGCTCCGGTGGGCGGCTGATTTGGCTCACCAACCTGCAGGCCTTTTTCTTCCGTGCGACGGACCAGCACAGCATAATTGTCTCGAAATGAGCACCACGCGTAGCCATGCCTCCATCATTTTTCCTAGCTCCTGTCCCCTCTCCCACTCCACGCTGCTGCACTTTTGGTCTTTCTTTTACTAGATCTCAGTGGAGGCCAGCCCGCCCAGCGGCATGGTATGTAGCTTTTCTTTCTGCTGCTGTGCTGCAGGGTGCTCTCCATGTGCCGAGAGATTACGCAGATCTGTGCAATGTCCAGAACACTGCTGGGTTAGGCAGAGCAGGTTTTACATCCTGTTACCAATCCAGGTTGCTGGATTCCAGGGCACGCTATTACTTCTGATGGCTCCTTTGATTGAAAATAATTTCACAGGATTTTTTGAGGATTTAGATCCTTATGTTTTTTTCCTGTGTTAGTCATTTGATTCATAGTAATGGTATCCTTGGGATTTTTTTCCTATCATTCACTTGCACTCTATTTCTGGATGAAATTTTCATCCACTCAATCGTCTTTGTACAATTCATTTGTTTTTCATGTGATAGCAGACACTTTCTCACCCAAATTCTTATAGTTTTCTATCTTAGGGCTTATTTGATTCGTAGGAGAAGGATCTAAAAATACAAAAATAATATAGGATGACACGTGCAAAGCAGAGGATTGTGAAAACACATGAATCTGCATAGTTGAGTTTTCGACGCGCAATAATACGAAAAACGCATGAATTGTGAAAGCAATGGTCAAAGTAAGGTTTGTCATATACTGTAAAACACTCTTTCATCAAAATTTCCATAGTTTCCTAATCTCATACGATTTAGCGGGGCTATATAACAATAACGCTAGAAACATAAACATTTTGCCAAGAGTACATAAACCCTGTAAAAGTCGACAATAATGCTCAGTTGATACCGATGCAATTGGCAATGACAAAAATGCCCTTCAGGAGGAGAAATGTGCATTTTTTTTGAACATAGGAGAAATGTGCAGTTGGTAAAGGATAAAGTTGAAGCTCAAAAGGATATGCATTGTTCAAAAAACAGTTGATTAATGCTCAGAGGCTCACCAAGTAATCGATTAAAAGATTAATCAGCTAATTAACTGGAAAATTCGAGTGAATAGCAAAAAACTACTACATTACGGGCTATCGTTCCGAAAAACTACATTTTTTAATTTTCCAAAAAACTACCACAAAAGTGGTGGGCTGATAAAAAAAGAAGTGGTCGAACGGTTACAATTTAAGTGGGGTTATGACATGTGGGGCCCGCCCGTCAGGGTTTTGTCGGCCACAGGGCTCACGGCGTGCGGGTGACGGCCGTTAGGGCGCACGAGCCGTCCCGACCAGGTCAAGACGGATCCGGCCCTCGCTCTGTCTTCCTCGCGCTCACTCACTCTCACTCTCTCCCTCCTCACTCTGTTTCCCTTGGCCGAGCTCGCCATGTCGCCGACCACCTCCGTTCCTCGTCGGCGGCCAGGATGCCTTCTTGGAATGATGGGGATGACAGCTCTGACGATGACAGCTTGGGGGGCAACCTGATGGACATGGAGTACTTTGTAAGCCTCATCCTCCTCCTCTCTGTCATTACCTAGGGTTAGGGTTACGGTTCGATTTGGGAATGAGGGTTGATGATCTGCATATTTGTATGGATGGTTTCGTTTGGTTTGGTAAACTATTAGTTTTGATCTAGGGTATGGATGCCACGGTGATGTCTGATATGATCTACCTTGTGAATCTGACCTTGAGCAAGGCAAAGCTTGACTCAAGTGGAACTATTTGATGCATTGGTTCTGATCTTCCTTGTATTGCATGTAGGACACACCCAACACCATCCGTGAGCCACTCTAGTGTGGTGCTCCCATGGAGGAAGTTGCCAAGTGCACTCTGCAACAGATGAAGCCTATGAAGTGTGTTACTTTTGAAGGTGCTAACACTGGGAGGAGGTTCTATGGATGCCTTGTTCATGTGAGTAATTTAGTAAATCAGTAGCTCATTGTTATCTGAAGTCAGTGTTCTTATTTGCAGAGAGTGGTTTTGTACTTGATATATGAATTCAGTGATTCATTTAAGCTTTCTGGTTATCAGTTATGCCTAGTGGATTCAGTTATGCTAGGTGGATTCAGTTAATGTGTAGCTGTTTTTTAGTTTGCAGAAAGTAAGTGATTGAGTTATAATACTAAATTTAGTACTAAATTTATGGTTACATCTCCTCCTTGTATAGCAATACCCTTTTTGAACTGAAGTTAGTACTGAATTGAACTGAAGTATGTTTTGTCTGATCAAACTACAGGGAGGTGTGAGTTGTGGTGTAGTTCAGTGGGTTGATCATGTCTGGTCTGATGTACTTAAGAACTGCCTCATCAAGTTGTGGGAAATGTTCCATGAGCAAAACTTTGGAAGGATTCAAGACAAGCATTCATATGAGGATGAAGTTGCCAAGTTGAAAAAGGAGTATGATCATCTCTGCACTGAGTATCATAAAATGGTTGATGATGTTAGCAAGATGTTTGACTGGCAGGATGGTGTTGGCAAGATTGACTACCAGAAAGCAATGGATGTTGAGAAATATGAGAAGAAGAAGTAAGAGCTAGAGCTGGGGATGAAGATGGAGAAATATGAGAAGAAGAAGTAAAACCCACCCCCTTGGCAGAAACCGCCGTCAATCCCCCCCCCCCCCACACACACACACCCTTCTCCAACCCCCAGCCGCCAAAGAAAATCCTAGAATCCCAGGGAGAAATGGATCCTGGAGAGGTCATAGATGGAGAAGAAGATGTGCCCAGGGGAGCCAGGCACAGAGATGCAAGAAGGAGGGTGAGGAGGCAACTTGCTGAGATGATCCTTGCAGCACGCAACCTCAAGGACATAGAGCAATTCCTGGAGGGATTCCCCCTGGATCGAACCCTAATGATGATGATATCATCTACTGGACAAGGAGGAGGGCAAATTTCCATCCTTTTCAGGTCACTAGGCAGAGGTGGACTAGGATTTTGTACACATAATATTGCTGTTATGTTTCTGTGGTCCTAAATCTGTCTTTCTATCTATGTGATGTTTGAAGTTGGTGTAAGAATAATGTTGAATGAGCTATGTATGTGATTAATCAAGTTGTCTATGATGCAATGTATGAAGTTGGTGTAGGAAAAATGTTGAATGATCTATCTATGTGATGAATCAATCTATCTATGATGCAATTTATGAGTGAATGTTTTATCTATATTTGTGTGTATGCATGATTTGATCTAGTGAAGGTTTAATCTGTTAGGGTTTGGTCCCTAGATGGCCAAATCTTGATGTTTTAGGTTTGATCTGTTAGGGTTTGGTCGACAAGTTGCCACCCAAAGTGACCTAATTTGGCCACTTTAGGGTTTGGTCGACAAGTTGCCACCCAAAGTAACCTAATCTGGCCACTTTAGGGTTGGTCGACAAGTTGCCACCCAAAGTGACCTAATTTGGCCACTTTAGGGTTAGTCGACAAGTTGCCACCCAAAGTGACCTAATTTGGCCACTTTAGGTTTGGCTCGACAAGTTGCCACCCAAATTGACCTAATTTGGCCACTTTACGGTTGGTCGACAAGTTGCCACCCAAAGTGACCAAATTTTGCCACTTTAGGGTTGGTCGACAAGTCCCCCCCCCCCCCCCCCGATGACCAAATTTGGCCACTTTAGGGTTGGTCGACAAGTTCCCACCCAAGGTGACCTAATTTGGCCACTTTAGGGTTGGTCGATGATGACCCGCAAGTATAGGGGATCTATCATAGTCCTTTTGATAAGTAAGAGTGTCGAACCCAACGAGGAGCAGAAGGAAATGACAATTGGTTTTCAATAAGGTATTATGTGCAAGCACTGAAATTATCGGTGATAGATAGTTTTGTGATAAGATAATTCGTAACGGGTAACAAGTAACAAAAGTAACTATGGGGCAGTAAGGTGGCCCAATCCTTTTTGTAGCAAAGGAAAAGCCTGGACGAACTCTTATATAAAGCAAAGTGCTCCCGAGGACACATGGGAATTACTGTCAAGCTAGTTTTCATCATGCTCATATGATTTGCGTTCGTTACTTTGATAATTTGATATGTGGGTGGACGGTGCTTGGGTGTTGTCCTTCCTTGGACAAGCCTCCCACTTATGATTAACCCCTCTTGCAAGCATCCACAACTACAGAAGAAGAATTAAGGTAAACCTAACCATAGCATGAAACATATGGATCCAAATCAGCCCCTTACGAAGCAACACATAAACTAGGGTTTAAGCTTCTGTCACTCTAGCAACCCATCATCTACTTATTACTTCCCAATGACTTACCCTAGGCCCAAATCATGGTGAAGTGTCATGTAGTCGACGTTCACATAACACCACTAGAGGAGAGACAACATACATCTCATCAAAATATCAAACGAATACCAAATTCACATGATTAGTTATAACAAGACTTCTCCCATGTCCTCGGGAACAAACGTAACTACTCACAAAGCATATTCATGTTCATAGTCAGAGGGGTATTAATAAGCGTTAAGGATTTGAACATATGATCTTCCACCGAATAAACCAACTAGCATCAACTACAAGGAGTAATCAGCACTACTAGCAACCCATAGGTACCAATCTAAGGTTTTGAGACAAAGATCGGATACAAGAGATGAAGTAGGGTTTGAGAGGAGATGGTGCTGGTGAAGATGTTGACGGAGATTGACCCCCTCTCGATGAGAGGATCGATGGTGATGACGATGGCGGTGATTTCCCCCTTCCGGAGGGATGTTTCCTCGGAACAGCTCCGCCGGAGCCCTAGATTGGTCATGCCCAGGTTCTGCCTTAAGACGGCAGCGCTTCATCTCGAAAGACACCATATAGCAGAAGATGAGAGTCGGGGGCCTGTCAGGGGGGGGCATGAGGTAGGGGGTGTTGGTGTCAACACCGACGGATCTCGGGTAGGGGATCCTGAACTGTGCGTCTAAGGCTAATGGTAGCAGGAGGCGGGGGACACAATGTTTACCTAGGCAGTGCAAAGCCGCCAAATACGAAGATCTGCCCGGGGAGGAAAACCTCACCCTGGACAGCATCGTTGCAGATGATTGAAGGAGCCATCAAGCCTTACCATGACGACACGGTGGAACTCTCAATGAAAGCACCAATGTCGGTGTCAAAACCGGCGGATCTCGGGTAGGGGGTCCCAAACTGTGCGTCTAAGGCTAATGGTAACAGGAGGCGGGGACACAATGTTTACCCAGGTTCGGGCCCTCTCTATGGAGGTAATACCCTACTTCCTGCTTGATTGATCTTGATGATATGAGTATTACAAGAGTTGATCTACCACGAGATCATAGAGGCTAAACCCTAGAAGCTAGCCTATGATTATGATTGTTGTTGTCCTACGGACTAAACCCTCCGGTTTATATAGACATCGGAGGGGGCTAGGGTTACACGGAGTCGGTTACAGAGAAGGAAATCTACATATCCGAATTGCCAAGCTTGCCTTCCATGCAAAGGAGAGTCCCACCTGGACACGGGACGAAGTCTTCAATCTTGTATCTTCATAGTCCAACAATCCGGCATAAGCATATAGTCCGGTTGTCCAAGGACCCCCTAATCCTGGACTCCCTCAGTAGCCCCTGAACCAGGCTTCAATGATGATGAGTCCGGCGCATAGATTGTCTTCGGCATTACAAGGCGGGTTCCTTCTCCGAATACTCCAAGGTAGATTTTGAACACACAAATCGTGTCTGACTCTGCAAAAAAAATTCCACGTACCACCATAGAGAGCACAATATTCCATGAGTCCAATCTGCTGACAACTTTTACCTAGCGTGATATCACGGCGCGGCCCGGTTATCATCAAAACCGTTTCCCCCAACCTCGCACTACACGTCTTGCGAGGCGGTTTTATTGGCACGTCTTGTCGAAGTAGAGATCGTGTTCCCCTTATCACGGGATTCTCATCAATACGGGCATGGGTAACCCAACCGTGCCGTTAGTATGACTCCTCGGTTTAGGCAAGTTCCAAATGGACACGCGGAGGACGCTTGATATTCATCCTCTTTATAAAGAGGTCAAGACCTGTCCTTTTCTTTCCACACCCGATCCTTCCCTTCCTCTACCTCGAGTTCCAACACCCAAGGTTCAGTCTAAGCGCTCCGGACCTTCAACCACGTCCGGATCCAACCTTCAAGGCCGGTGGATGGCCTCTTCCATCACAGAGGAGGACATCAAGAATCTAAGGGAGGCTAGGTATCTGACCGCCGAAATCCTTCACAGGCTACCTGCTCAAGGGCAGGTTACCCCCACTCCAGAACCCAACGAGAGTGTCGTATTCATCTCCCACTTCCTCCGAGGACTAGGCTTTAGTCTTGATCCCTTCGTTAGAGGGCTCATGTTCTATTACGGGATGGATTTTCATGATCTAGCTCCAGATTCCTTCCTTCACATCTTGTCGTTTATCGTCGTGTGTGAGGCCTTCCTCCGCATTACCCCACACTTCGGCTTATGGCTCAAGACCTTCAATGTGAAGCCGAAGATGATCGACGGGCGACACGCGGAGTGCGGAGGTGCTATAATAAGCAAAGGTGCCGACGCCTTATGGCCAAAGGGTTCCTTCCCGGAGGTGTCTGACCTATGGCAACGGGAGTGGTTTTACATCACAGCACCCCGAGGTACAAAGTGGGCAGCCGCCCCGGCCTTCCGCTCTGCCCCTCCGCCACAGCTTGCATCATGGGTCAACAAGGGGCTGGACTGGGGACCAGTTAATGACGTGCTGACATTGCAAAGCCGCATCCGAGATCTCCTCAAGAGGGATATCAGTCTCGTCAAAGTAATTCAAGTAATGTTAGTTCGTCGGGTCCTGCCATGCCAACGTCGATCTCTCCGTATGTGGGAGTTCAACCCGGAAGGACCGCGAACCATTCAACACTTCTTCGGCGTGACGCTCGAAGGGATGTATCGATTATTCTTCGGATCACGAATAAAGTGTCCGGACACAACAGAGGATGCGGGTCTCAACTGCAACCGTCCAGATACCCAAGTAAGTAACTCCGCGACCGAACATGCTGTCATTATATTTGTCACAACATTATTCTGAAAAACCACCCTTGGCCAGGACTGGATAAGAAAGGCGGAGAGGATCAGGTGTTCGGCCCCTCTTCCCGAAGGCTCGCCGGATCCTGTACTAACCAGGATGCTGGCTCGCGCACCTTATCAAGTGCCATCAGGGGAGGACGAGGGGAGGAATAGGGAAGCCAAAAGCGGGCTTCATGCTGGAGGTACATTACGCATCCTAACCGGGGGAATTAGTGCCCCCGTGTTGGAGGATGATCGGGGAGGAGAATCTAGAATCCCCTCTCCCCACGGGAAGAAAAGGACCGCCCCTGAAGACTTGGAAACGGAGGTTTCCAAACGAGGGAAGAAACCTTCACCAGGGGGCCCTGCCCCGGAGGGCATCCTTACCGCACAGCGCCCACAAGGGGGCCAGCCGTCAACCGAGCCGTAAGTGAACAAAGGCACTCTCGTACATGCCCTACTCTTTTCCTGAGAATAACAACCGAGACATATGTTTTGCAATCCGGCTCATAGCCCTTCTCAACAATGTTCGTCCTCGGGGGATCTTCTTCCGGAGATGATGGAGAGCGAAACACCTCCTCCTGCTTCCCTGCCTCATGAGGCAGACGACCCTGAGGTGTCGTCCCGGATGATCTCTCCCGATCCGCAAAGGCCGGAAGATAACTCTTCAGCCGCCCGAAGTCCGGAGTTCTTGGCTCTTAAGGAGACCAACAGAAAAAGCCCGGGATTGTCCGGTATACAATCGGACACATTGATGGGTCTTCTGGAGCAAGCGGCCATCTCAGAGGCACATTGTACCTTAATGGGTACAGTGGTTGAGAGGATTTCATCCGCAAAAAGCGGGTTGAATGAAGCTTTTACGAGCCTGCTAAGAGGCTTTGAGGTATGTAAAGTGATATATATTTTTGACTGTACCGCACATGCAAGGTGTACTTTGTATAGATAGTAGCCCCTGGGACTCTGGTTGCCATCCAAACGAGGCGAGCAGAGCATCATAGTCTTAGGTAATGATAGCGCTGCTTTTGTGTGCAGGCGATCGCAGATCCGGCGGCTAACCAGACTGCTGAATTTGCCGAATTGAGGCGGCAACTTGACATGGCGGATGCGGACATCACGCTTGTGAACAAGCGGCTTGACGAGGCACAAGGTATGTATATTCGGGTGGTCAGCAAATATTAATAAGAGCATGATGCTAGCATTTATAGTATGCTTTGACTGTAGATGGAGCTGCCACCGTGGAGACCCTCCGGGCAGAACTTGCCCGGGCCAAGGAGCAAGCCAGGAGGAGTGATGCGGCTGCCCTGAAGGCGGCCGAAGATTTAAAAGCCGAACAGGCTGCTCATCGCCAGAGTGAGGATAAAATAGCCAACATGGCTCCTGAGCTGCAAAATGCCGCGAGCCGATATGAGCTTCTCGAAAAGGAAAACCAAACGAAGATGGCTGACCTAAAGAAGGCCTTGCAAGCGGCAAAAGAAACTCGCTCTGAAATCAGAGTGGCGCGGGAGGAGCTTCGGCAAGCCGGTGATATTGCGGCTGGGAAGCCCTTTTTATTGCGAACAAAGTTCGGCGATCCGAAGTATGCCCCTCTTGATCAATTGTGGAGTTCTTCAGATGTATACTTGGATTTAGAAAAAGAGTGTTGTTGATGCGACGGAGTGTTTCAAAGATCAAAAAGATCATGAGGTGGAAAGATTGTTCTGGTCGCAGTTCAATAATCCAAGGCGCCCGCTGCTGTTGAAAGAGCAAATGGCCGAGTGGGCTGAGCTCCATAGGTTATCCGGACTTGCCATGAGGGTCGTCGTGGACCACCTGTGGCCGAAGGAGCCAAGTCCGGATAGTTATTTTAGTTTGGTGCAATGATTTATTCATGTTGTGCCGCATATCGACGCTGTCAAGAGGTCGGCATGCATAGAGGGTGCGCGGATGGCCCTTGCCTGTGTTAAGACATATTGGGCGAAGATGGGGGCCACCGATATTGCAACCAGGGGTCCGCCCGGGGGCCAGGACTTGCCCGAGCACTATTTTGAGGAAGTCTTAGAGGGTGCCTGTTTAATAGAGGCTTAGTGCTCAAAGAATACCATGTTCCAGTGACATGTATCTTAATTTTAAAAACAATGCTTGTGATAATAAAGGCTATATTCATAATTTTGCCCGTAAAGTGTTGTAGTGTTGTAGTGCCTCCTGAAAGTTTGCAGTTGTCGGCTTAAGCCCCCATGCATATAATGTCGGGGTGTTTGGCAAAGTGCGTAATAACACTTGATCCAACATCTTGGTCCGTTAAGGAGGTGATAGCGCGGCGAACAAGGCAATCAGACTATATAGCTTTAACACTTTCACTTAGCCATAGGAGTTTGACGGTGGGGCTACTATATAGCCCCTGGTATGTCCGCGCTCATCTGAATACGGTGCGTGTACATATGTGACCGGGAAACCGGTCCTTCGTTAATGCGGAGGGATCGCGAAGATTCCGATGGGTCATCGAGTGGTTGACTAGTCTCTCGCTTTATCATGACAGTCAGTTTTCGGCTTTCTCTACTGAGGTGCTCATCCAGATGAACCAGGGCACAATCGTAGTAGTTCTCCCGGTGTCACCTTAGCCGATAGAGCGGAACGTAAGGTAGCAAAACACGGGAGCCGAGCAAACCCAACTATTGACCAAAGACATGATTCGGAGCTAATGATCCCTTAATTTCTGGGTACGTGCATAAATTCGGCGTGACGAAAGAGCGGCTGCGGTAAGGGCATAAATCCCAAAAACACATAGAATACTGCCCTTGTAACGTCCATTTTAGATCGGCGAATAATAAGCTTGCCAATAACGTCGATATCCCTCTTGGTCATTTGAAGTACCAGGAGGGTGTGAACCAACAAGAGACAATAAAAAAGGTTTACACAGGGTCTTAATCTAAAAAGAAACCTTGGAACGGGGCCCTACTGCATGCCTGTGCCTTTATCTCCGTTGTGCCGTATCCTGGAAGGGTATAGCACGATAGTCATCTGTAAAAAGAAAGAAAAACTCAGGTGAAAGAATCTTTTGTGACCGTGCGTAACATCGGTTAAACTTAATGAACCGTGAAAATTCAATTTCTTGAGTGTAAATAGGATCCAGCCGAACTGTGGATTCTTTTCGTGCGGGCAGCCCCCAGCACCAACTATGGGGGCATAGCCATTAATCAAGCTCAGGTTTATCTGGGCTGCTACAAATAGTGGTGCGCCGAAGACGTCTAGCCATGTTTGTGGTCTCGGCGACCGATTAGTTACTTGGGTTGGAGAGGCCGTTCAGTGGTTCGGCTGCTAGAGCCGCCACATATTCTTCCGCACGCAGGGAACACTCTGTATTTTCACTAATTGTGATGACGCCACGTGGACCGGGCATCTTAAGTTTAAGATAAGTGTAATGCGGTACTGCATTGAAACGAGCGAAGATCGTTCTTCCGAGTAGTGCATGGTAGCCGCTTTGGAATGGAGCGATGTCGAAGATTAGTTCTTCACTTCGGAAGTTGTCGGGAGAACCGAATACAACCTCTAGTGTTAGAGAGCCTGTGCAGCGGGCCTCTACGCCTAGTATTACTCCTTTAAAGGTAGTATTGCTTTGGCTGATTCTTGACGGGTCTATCCCCATCTTGCGGACAGTGTCTTGATATATCAGATTAAGACTATTGCCGCCGTCCATCAGGACTCGGGTGAGATGGTATCCGTCAATTATTGGGTCGAGCACCAAGGCAGCCGAACCTCCATGTCGGATACTAGTCGGATGATCCCTGCGATTGAAAGTGATCGGGCAGGCCAACCATGGGTTGAATTTGGGGGCGACGGGTTCTACACCGTATACGTCTCGGAGTACGCGTTTGCGCTTCCTCTTTGGTATGTGGGTTGCATAAATCATGTTCTCTGTTTTCACCTCCGGTGGAAATTTTTTCTGTCCCCCAGTGTTCGGCTGGCGAGGTTCATCCTCGTCTTCACTTGGCGACTCCCTCCCCTTGCGTTCGGCGTTTAGCTTTCCAGCCTGCTTGAAGACCCAGCATTCTCTGTTGGTGTGATTTGTAGGTTTCTCGGGGGTGCCATCAATCTGACATGATCTGTCTAGAATTTTGTTTAGGCTGGACGGTCCATCTCTACTGCCTTTGAATGGCTTTTTCCGTTGACCGGGTCGAGAGCCCCCGAATCCGGCGTTTACCGCCGTGTTGTCTGGGATGTCTTCATTATTTTGACGCTTGTTTTTATTGCGTCGCGGCTTCCCGTTGTCATCCCTAATTTCGGATGTGCCTAGGTTGTTGGTGCCGCTGCGGGCCAACCAACTATCCTCGCCAGCGCAAAAGCGGGTCATGAGAGTTGTTAGGGCTGCCGTTGTCCTTGGCTTTTCCTGGCCAAGGTGTCTGGCGAGCCATTCGTCCCGGACACTGTGTTTTAAAGCTGCTAAGGCTTCGGCATCTGGACAGTCGACGATTTGGTTCTTCTTGGTGAGAAATCTGTTCCAAAGCTTATGGGCCGACTCTCCGAGCTGTTGGATTATGTGACTTAAATCGTCTGCATCCGGAGGTTGTACATAGATCCCTTGAAAATTAGCCCTGAAAGCGTCCATGAGTTCCTCCCAACTTCCAATTGAGTTTTCGGGGAGGCTTTTCAACCAGTGCCGAGCTGGTCCTTTCAACTTGAGGGGTAGGTATTTGATGGCATGGAGATCGTCTCCGCGAGCCATATGGATGGGAAGAATAAAGTCCTCAATCCAGACTGTAGGGTCTGTCATTCCGTCGTATGCCTTGATGTTTACGGGTTTAAACCCCTCTGGAAATTCATGATCCAGCACCTCATCGGTGAAGCACAGGGGGTGTGCGGCACCCCTATACTTGGATGTATCGTGGCGTGGGTCCGACGGTTGTAGTGTTCGGTGTTGATTCTGAGCTGGTAGTTGATCAGTATAGTCGATTCGGTGGCCGTGATCCTGCATGGGGACGTGTTTCCTAGATCCATAGATGGACTGGCCATACCATCTCTTTGGTCTAGTTGCTCACGTAGGTCGTGTGCTGATTTGTGTGCAGCGTCGTTAGCCACTCTGTCCCGGCCACGGGGTGGTCGGTCCAGCAAATCGACCGTATTGTTTTTCGGCGGAATGGGCTCTATAGCGTCATGGTCGAATTCAGGCAGCAGCTTGCGCTTTGGGTAACTCTTTGTGTGGCGATCACCGCCGTATATTTTGTCAGTGTTGAACACTTTGCTCCATCTGCGGTTGAGCGTATCCTGTGCAGCCTTAAGTCGTCGGTGCTACTTCTTCAAGCTCCTCGCGGTGGCAATAAGCCTTTTGTGGAGGTGCTCTTGTTCCAAGTGTTTTTCCGGGATGATGTGTGCATCATCGTCTGGACTATTCTCCTCTCCGAGATGGGTTTATAGGTTTTGTCTTCGGCATCGCTGTGATCAGACAGCGGCCCCGGAATGTGCTCGTCGTCCCCTGGCTTATCCTGCTCCATCGCTGGGCCTACGGGGTCATCGTTATCTTTAGCATCGTCTGGGGTATTATTCTTTCTTGTGCCGGAATGGCTGTTTTTGCTATGGCGGGATTTAGAGCGGCGCCGCTGACGTCGGCACTTTGTTTGCTTCTCAAGGGGATTATCCTCCGTTGCATCATCGCCATTGCTTTCTTTGGGTGTGTCCACCATATATATATATCATATGATGAGGTGGCTTTCTCGCGCCCTGGGGGTGGTGGTTCCCGTTTTTCTCCGGCATCATTGTCCATGCCGTTGATGTCTTCATAGTCGAAATTAAGCATGTCGGTTAATTCATCGACAGTGGCTATTAAGTGAGTGGTGGGTGGGTAACGAATTTCTTCATCGTCCGCTTCCCACTCAAGCCGGACATAGTTCAGCCAAGAGCCTCCTGACAGGGAGAGAGATTTTAATGAGTTTAGCACGTCTCCCAAGGGTGAGTGCTGAAAGATATCCGCGGAGCTAAACTCCATGATCGGTGCCCAGTCAGGTTTGGTGGGCATGGATGCACGCGGTTCGGAGCCCCTGGCCGGAGACGAGTCCGAGGGTCCAAAACACAGACCTCCTTGGAAGTGAGATCTGTGTTTGGCTCTATCGTCGCTGAGTGTGCGATCTCCGTGGCGGGGTCCATCCACCCGTCCTCGGATGGCACGATCTGCTTAGGATTTAAAGCCAGAGCAGCTGCAGGTGCGATCTCCCGAACACCTTCCGATGGCAAATCTAGGTCATTCTCATCGTGACTGTAGGGTGCACCTGTTATGGGCTCGAATCCGTCGAATATCAAGTCTCCGCGGATGTTGGCAGTGCAGTTCAAGCTTGCAAACCTGACCTGATGGCCAGGGGCGTAGCTATCGATCTGCTCCAGATGGCCAAGCGAGTTGGCCCGCAGTGCAAAGCCGCCAAATACGAAGATCTGCCCGGGGAGGAAAACCTCACCCTGGACAGCATCGTTGTAGATGATTGAAGGAGCCATCAAGCCTTACCATGACGACACGGTGGAACTCTCAATGAAAGCACCAATGTCGGTGTCAAAACCGGCGGATCTCGGGTAGGGGGTCCCAAACTGTGCGTCTAAGGCTAATGGTAACAGGAGGCGGGGGTACCCAGGTTCGGGCCCTCTCTATGGAGGTAATACCCTACTTCCTGCTTGATTGATCTTGATGATATGAGTATTACAAGAGTTGATCTACCACGAGATCGTAGAGGCTAAACCCTAGAAGCTAGCCTATGATTATGATTGTTGTTGTCCTACGGACTAAACCCCCCAGTTTATATAGACACTGGAGGGGGCTAGGGTTACACAGAGTCGGTTACAGAGAAGGAAATCTACATATCCGAATTGCCAAGCTTGCCTTCCACGCAAAGGAGAGTCCCTTCCAGACACAGGACGAAGTCTTCAATCTTGTATCTTCATAGTCCAACAGTCCGGCATAAGCATATAGTCCGGCTGTCCGAGGACCCCCTAATCCTGGACTCCCACAGGGGGAGCGCCCTCCACCCTTGTGGCTGACTGGTGGCCCCCATATGGTGCTTTCTTTGCCCAATATTTTGAATATATTCTAAAACTAATCTCCGTGAAGTTTTAGGACTTTTGGATTCGTGCAGAATAGGTCTCTATTATTTGCTCCTTTTCCAATCCAGAATTCCAGCTGCCGGCATTCTCCCTCTTCATGTAAACCTTATAAAATAAGAGAGAAAAGGCATAAGTATTGTGATATAACGTGTAATGACAACCCATAATGCAATAAATATTGATATAATTAAAAGCATGATGCAAAATGGGTGTATCAACTCCCCCAAGCTTAGACCTCGCTTGTCCTCAAGCAAAAGCTGACATCGAAAAATATGTCCACGTGTTTAGAGATAGAGGTGTCGATAAAATAAATATGGACATTAGGGCATCATGATCATCTTTAGAACAGCAACATATATTGTCATATGATTTCTTATGCTAAAGTAACAATCTATTCACAATGTAAAGTACGAATCAGAAACTTCATTGAAAACTAACAAACTATGATCTCAGTCACTGAAGCAATTGCAATTTATCATAACATCGGAAAGAGTCAATATAGGAGCTTTTCAGCAAGTCCACATGCTTAACTATCATTTAGTATTTCACAATTGCTAACACTCATGCGATACTTATGGGTACAAAGTTTCAATCGGACACAGAGAAAGATAGGGGCTTATAGTTTCGCCTCCCAACCTTTTACCTCAAGGGTAATGTCAACAATAATACTTTATGAAAACCTACATCCGAGTGGATATATATATATATTCGGATCTCTCCAACACATAGTGCTTGCCAAAGGATAAAAGTGTAAAAAGGAAAGGTGAAGATCACCATGACTCTTGTATGAGGATAGAAGGTAAAAGTAAAAGATAGGCCCTTCGCAGAGGGAAGCAGAGGTTGTCATGCGCTTTTATGGTTGGATGCACAAAATCTTAATGCAAAAGAATGTCACTTTATATCGCCACTTGTGATAGGGACCTTTATTATGCAGTCCGTCGCTTTTATTTCTTCCATATCACAAGCTCGTATAAATCTTATTTTCTTCACACTAATAGATCATACATATTTAGAGAGCAATTTTTATTGCTTGCACCAATGACAACTTACTTGAAGGATCTTACTCAATCCACAGATAGGTATGATGGACTCTCATGGCAAAACTGGGTTTAGGGATGTTTGGAGGCACAAGTAGTATCTCTACTTGGTGCAAAGAATTTGGCTAGCATGAGAGGGAAAGGCAAGCTCAAAATGTTGGATGATCCAAGACAATATAACTTATTCGGATATAAGAAAACATAACCCATTACGTTGTCTTCCTTGTCCAACATCAACTATTTAGCATGTCATATTTTAATGAGTGCTCACAATCATAAAAGATGTCCAAGATAGTATATTTATATGTGAAAACCTCTCTTCTTTATTACTTCCTATTAATTGCAATGATAACCAAAACTATGTTTGTCAACTCTCAACAACTCTTACTCATCATACTCTTTATATGTGAAGTCATTACTCTCCATAAGATCAATATGATCTTTTTATTTCTTTTTATTCTTTCTTTAATTCCCTCAAGATCATAGCAAGATAGCAAAGCCCTCAACTCAAAACTACTCTTTATTATATAACTCAGGGACTCGATTATATAGATAGAGATCAAAACAAAGCTCAAAGCTAGATCATACTAAAACTTTATTCTACAAGATCAAGATATAACCAAAAGGATCAAACTAAGAAAAACGATAAATATAGAAGTGTGATGGTGGTACGATACCGGGGCACCTCCCCCAAGCTTGGAAATTGCCAAGGGGAGTGCACATACCCATGTGTTTATGTATCTTTCTTCGGAAGCGGCGATGATGGAGTTGTTGATGATGTAGGCTTGTCGTCCATCTTCGAAGGCATAGGCTCACCATCATAGAAAGATGAAAGAGTCTCCAGGATCCTCAGATCTGCAGCCAAACTCATCCTCTTGAATCTATATTCATACTCACAGTTTTGGTTTTGCGGGTCATAGATCTGGGCCTGGAGGTGCTCGATTTTCCCATGAAGCTTGAAGATGGCCTCCCCGACGTTCTTGGCATCCAGCTTGTGATTCTTGGTGAACTCCACGATCATCATGTGATTGGCGTTGAGTCCATGTTCCACCATCCCTTGGCACTTGAAAACTTGTTGCTCCATTGCTTCGAGTCTTGTCTCCACGCTTCCGGTCCTCTTCGGTCCCTCAACATCACGGATGTGCAGCACCCCCTCACGCATCTCAATGGTTTGAGGGTGTTGCAGCACCTCCGCGAGGTAAGGGTTGATGACCTTCTCGAAAAACTTGTCCTTGGGGGCGCTTGGAGACGTCATGGTGATCTAGATCTGTCAGAAAAATAGCTCGAAACAAAAATAGAGGATTTTGTCGTGGTACGGTGGTCAAAGCCTTTGGGAGATTATATAATGAATTTTTACCTACCATAAGAAGTATCATGCAAGAAAACGGAGTCCGGAGGGCACACAAGGTGGCCACGAGGCAAGGGGGCATGCCCTGGGGGTAGGGTGCACCCTCCACCCTCATGGATGCCTCGTGTCTCTTTCAGACTACTTTTAATTTTCCTAATTTTTTAAATATTCAAAAATGGAGAGAAATTGCTATTAGAATAGTTTTGGAGTCAGTTTACTTACTGTACCTCATACATATTCCTTTCCGGAGTTTGAAACATTCTAGAAAGTATCCCTTATATACTCCTCCGGTGTTACGGTGTCAATTATATTGGTTTCAACATTTATGGGACTACCTGAGATATAATGTTTGATTATTTGACTGTTTACCACCCTCGGATTTGTGCCTTCGGCGTTGTTGATTTTGATGGTGCCGGAACGATAGACCTCCTCGATAATGTAAGGACCTTCCCATTTATAGAGAAGTTTTCCTGCAAAAAATCTTAAACGAGAGTTGTATAGCAAAACATAATCACCTACATTAAACTCATGCTTTTGTATCCTTTTGTCATGCCATCTTTTAACTTTTTCTTTATACAACTTGGCATTCTCATAGGCTTGGGTTCTCCATTCATCAAGCGAGCTAATGTCAAATAACCTCTTCTCACCGGCAAGTTTGAAATCATAATTGAGCTCTTTAATAGCCCAATATGCCTTATGTTTCCATAAACCATTTTATATGGAGACATACCCATAGGATTTTTATAAGCAGTTCTATAAGCCCATAATGCATCATCAAGTTTCTTGGACCACTAGACTGAGGATGATATGGAGATGCAATTCTATGATTAACATCATACTTAGCAAGCATTTTACAAAAAGCACCATGAATAAAATGTGAACCACCATTAGTCATTAAATATCTAGGGACTCCAAACCTCGGAAAAATAACTTCTTTAAGCATCTTGATAGAAGTGTTATGATCAGCACCACTAGTTGGAATAGCTTCTACCCACTTAGTAACATAATCAACAACAACTAAAATATGAGTATACCCATTAGAGGAAGCAAAAGGTCCCATATAATCAAGGCCCAAAACATCAAATGGTTCAACTTTAATTTGTTTAGGGGGTGTAGGTGTTCTAGTATTACTCTTACGAACCACAGTTGAAGCTTTAGCATGATCCTTTATTCTAACAGGGAAAGGTGGTTTCTCAATATAAGCAGTAGGAACAATAGGATCAACATTATAAGTAATAGTTTCTTCTTCAACTTTAATAGGTTCTACTACTTTCACTTCAATGGGAGGATGATATTTAAACCACTTATCCTTAGGGAGATCAACATGACTAGCAAATATTTCACAGAAAGAAGCTACTATCTCAGAATCGAGTCCGTATTTAGTGTTAAATTCATGAAAAGCATCGGTATCCATAAAAGATTTAACACAATCAAACTTAAGGTTTATACCTGACTCCTTACCTTCGTTGAGTTCCCAATCTTCAGAGTTGCGTTTAATTCTTTCCAATAAATTTCATTTGAATTCAATAGTCTTCATCATAAAAGAACTAGTACAAGAAGTATCGAGCATGGAGCGATCATTATGAGAAAGCCGAGCATAAAAATTTTGAATAATAATTTCTCTTGAGAGCTCATGATTGGGGCATGAATATAACATTGACTTAAGCCTCCCCCAAGCTTGAGCGATACTTTCTCCTTCACGAGGCCAAAAATCATATATATATATATATATATATATATATATATATATATATATATATATATATATATAAAATTCTGATCACAATGAACCAGATGCATAGGATAAAACTTTTGATGAAATTCCAATTTCAATCGGTTGTAGTTCCATGATCCAATATCATCACATAGCCGATACCATGTCAATGTTGGGGAACGTAGCATGCAATTTCAAAATTCCTACGATCACGCAAGATCTATCTAGGAGATGCATAGCAACGAGAGGGGGGTGTCCACGTGCCCTCGTAGACCGAAAGCAGAAGCATTAGTTAACGTGGTTGATGTAATCAAGCGTCTTCACGATCCAACCGATCCAAGTACCGAACGTACGGCACCTCCGTGTTCAGCACACGTTCAACTCGATGACGTCCCTCGAACTCTTGATCCAGTAGAGGGTCGAGGGAGAGCTCCGCCAGCACGACGGCGTGGTGACAGTGTTGATGATGTGATCCGCGTAGGGCTTCGCCTAAGCACTACGACGCTATGACCGGAGGAGTAAACTATGGAGGGGGGCACCGCACACGGCTAAGAGAATTCTTGGTGTGCCTTTGGGGTGCCCTCCGCCCCCGTATATAAAGGAGGAGAGGGAGGAGGCCGGCGGCCTAGAGGGGGCGCACCAAGGGGGAGTCCAACTAGGATTCCCAATCCTAGTTGGTCTCCCTTTCCTATTCCAAGGAGAAAGAGGGGAGGATAGGGAGAGGGAGAGGCAAAGTGGGGGCTGCGCGCCCTCCCCCTTGTCCAATTCGGACTCCCTTGGGGGGCACCCTGTGGGCTCCCCTCTCCTACTCCCTTATGGCCCATTAAGGCCCATAACTTCCTCGGGGCGTTCCGGTAACCCCTCGGTTCCCCGATAAATATCTGAAACATCCTGAAACCATTATGGTGTCCGAATACCTTCGTCCAATATATCAATCTTTATGTCACGACCATTTCGAGACTCCTTGTCATGTTCGTGATCATCCGGGACTCCGAACAAACTTCGGTCATCAAAAACACATAACTCATAATACAAATCGTCATCGAACATTAAGTGTGTGAACCCTATTGGTTCGAGAACTATGTAGTCATAATCAAGACACATCTTTAGTCAATAACCAATGGCGGAACCCGGATGCTCATATTTTCTCCTACATATTCTATGAAGATCTTTATCGCTCAAACTGCACAACAACATACGTTGTTCCCTTTGTCATCGATATGTTAATTTCCCGAATTCGATCGTCGTTATCATCATACCTAGTTCAATCTCCTTACCGGAAAGTCTCTTTTCCCGTTCCATAATGCTTCATCCTGTAAATAACTCATTAGTCACATTGCTTGCAAGGCTTATAGTGATTAGCATTACCGAGAGGGCCCAGAGATACCTCTTCGATACACGGAGTGACAAATCCTAATCTTGATCTATGCCAACCCAACAAACACCTTGGGAGACACCTGTAGAGAATATTTATAATCACCTAGTTACGTTGTGACGTTTGATAGCACACAAGGTGTTCCTCCGGTATTCGGGAGTTGCATAATCTCATAGTAAGAGGAACATGTATAAGTCATGAAGAAAGCAGTAGCAAAAAAACTGTAACGATCATAATGCTAAGCTAATGGATGGGTCTTGTCCATCATATAACTCTCTAATGATGTGATCCCATTCATCAAATGACAACACATGTCTATGGTTAGGAAACATAACCATCTTTGATTAACGAGCTAGTCAAGTAGAGGCATACTAGGGACACTATGTATTGTCTATGTATTCACACATGTACTAAGTTTCCGGTTAATACAATTCTAGCATGAATAATAAACATTTATCATGATATAAGGAAATATAAATAACAACTTGCCTCTAGGGCATATTTCCTATAGTCTCCCACTTGCAATAGAGTCAATAATCTAGATTACAAAGTAATGATTCTAACACCCATGGAGTCTTGGTGCTGATCATGTTTTGCTCGTGGAAGAGGCTTAGTCAATGGGTCTGCAACATTCAGATCCGTATGTATCTTGCAAATCTCTATGTCTCCTTCCTTCACTTGATGCCGGGTGGAATTGAAGCGTCTCTTGATGTGTTTGGTTCTCTTGTGAAATCTGGAATCCTTTGCCAAGGCAATTGCTCCAGTATTGTCACAAAAGATTTTCATTGGACCCGATGCACTAGGTATTACACCTAGATCGGATATGAACTCCTTCATCCAGACTCCTTCATTTTCTGCTTCCGGAGCAGCTATGTACTCATCTTCACACTTAGATCCCGCCACGACGCTCTGCTTGGAACTGCACCAACTGACAGCTCCACCATTCAATATAAATGTGTATTCGGTTTGCGACTTAGAGTCATCCGAATCGGTGTCAAAGCTTGCATCGATGTAACCATTTACGACAAGATCTTTGTCACCTCCATAAACAAGAAACATATCCTTAGTCCTTTTCAGGTATTCCAGGATGTCTTGACCGCTGTCCAGTGATCCACTCTCGGATTACTTTGGTACCTCCCTGCTATACTTATAGCAAGGCACACATCAGGTCTGGTACACACCATTGCATACATGGTAGACCCTATGGCTGAAGCATAGGAAATGACTTTCATTTTCTCTCTATCTTCTGCAGTGGTCGGGCATTGAGTCTGACTCAACTTCACACCTTGTAATACAGGCAAGAACCCTTTCTTTGACAGATCCATTTTGAACTTCTACAAAACTTTATCAAGGTACGTGCTTTATGAAAGTCCAATTAAGCGTCTTGATCTATCTCTATAGATCTTGATGCCCAATATGTAAGCAGCTTCACCGAGGTCTTTCATTGAAAAATTCTTATTCAAGTATCCTTTTATGCTATCCAGAAATTATGTATGATTTCCAATCAACAATATGTCATCCACATATAATATTAGAAATGCTAAAGAGCTCCCACTCACTTTATTGTAAATATAGGCTTCTCCAAAAGCCTGTATAAAACCATATGCTTTGATCACATTATCAAAGCGTATATTCCAACTCCGAGAGGCTTGCACCAGTCCATAAATGGATCGCTGGAGCTTGCACACTTTGTTAGCACCTTTTGGATCGACAAAACCTTCTGGTTGCATCATATACAATTCTTCTTTAAGAAATCCATTAAGGAATGCAGTTTTGACATCCATTTGCCAAATTTCATCATCATAAAATGTGGCAATTGCTAACATGATTCGGACAGAATTAAGCATTGCTATGGTTGAGAAGGTCTCGTCGTAGTCAACTCCTTGAACTTGTTAAAAACCTTTCGCAACAAGTCGAGCTTTGTAGACAGTAACATTACCATTAGCGCCAGTCTTCTTATTGAAGATCCATTTATTTTCTATGGCTTGCCGATCGGGCAAGTCCACCAAAGTCCACACTTTGTTCTCATACATGGATCCCATATCAGATTTCATGGCCTCAAGCCATTTCGCGGAATCTGGGCTCATCATTGCTTCCTCATAGTTTGTAGGTTCATCATGGTCTAGTAACATGATTTCCAGAATAGGATTAACATTCCACTCTGGTGCGGATCGTACTCTAATTGATCTACGAGGTACGGTAGTAACTTGATCTGAAGTTTCATGATCATCATCATTAGCTTCCTCACTAATTGTTTTAGGAATCACTAGAACTAATTTTTATGATGAACTACTTTCCAATTCGGGAGAAGGTACAATTACCTCATCAAGTTCTACTTTCCTCCCACTCACTTCTTTCGAGAGAAACTCCTTCTCTCGAAAGGGTCCATTATTAGCAACAAATATCTTGCCTTCGGATCTGTGATAGAAGGTGTACCCAACAGTTTCCTTTGGGTATCCTATGAAGATGCACTTCTCCGATTTGGGTTCGAGCCTATCAGGTTGAAGCTTTTTCACATAAGCATCGCAGCCCCAAACTTTAAGAAACGACAACTTGGGTTTCTTGACGAACCACAATTCATATGGTATCGTCTCAACGGATTTCGATGGTGCCCTATTTAATGTGAGTGCAGCCGTCTCTAAAGAATAATGCCAAAATGATAGCAGTAAATCAGTAAGAGACATCATATATTGCACCATATCCAATAAAGTATGGTTACGACGTTCGGACACACCATTACGCTGTGGTGTTCCAGGTGGCGTGAGTTGCGAAACTATTCCACATTGTTTTAAATGAAGACCAAACTCGTAGCTCAAATATTCGCCTCCATGATTAGATCGTAGAAACTTTATTTTCTTGTTACGATGATTTTCCACTTCACTTTGAAATCCTTTGAACTTTTCAAATGTTTTAGACTTATGTTTCATTAAGTAGATATACCCATATCTTCTCAAATCATCTGTGAAGGTCAGAAAATAACTATACCTGCCATGAGCCTCAACACTCATTGGACCGCATACATCGGTATGTATTATTTCTAATAAGTCAGTAGCTCATTCCATTGTTCTGGAGAATGGAGTTTTAGTCATCTTGCACATGAGGCATGGTTCCCGAGCACCAAGTGATTCATAATCAAGTGATTCCAAAAGCCCATTAGCATGGAGTTTCTTCATGATCTTTACACCAATATGACCTAAACGGCAGTGCCACAAATAAGTTGCACTATCATTATCAACTTTTCATCCTTTGGATTGAATATTATGAACATGTGTATCATCATGATCGAGATTCAACAAAAATAGACCAGTCAACAAGGGTGCATGACCATAAAATATATTACTCATATAAATAGAACAACCATTATTATCTGATTTAAATGAATGACCTTCTCGCACCAAATAACAATTATTCAGGTCTAAAACTAATCCCGAAGGTAGATGTAGAGGTAGCGTGCTGACAGCGATCACATCGACCTTGGAACCATTTCCGGTGTGCATCGTCACCTCGTCCTTAGACAATATTTGTTTAGTCTGTAGCCCCTGTTTTGAGTTGCAAATATGAGCAACAGAACCAGTATCAAATACCCAGGCGCTACTACGAGCATTAGTAAGGTACACATCAATAACATGTATATCAAATATACCTTTCACTTTGCCATCCTTCTTATCTGCCAAATACTTGGGGCAGTTCTGCTTCCAGTGACCAGTCCCTTTGTAGTAGAAGCACTCAGTTTCAAGCTTAGGTCTAGACTTGGGCTTCTTCCCGGGAGTAGCAACTTGCTCGCTATTATTCTTGAAGTTCCCCTTCTTCCCTTTGCCCTTTTTCTTGAAACTAGTGGTCTTGTTAACCATCAACACTTGATGCTCCTTCTTGATTTCTACCTCCACAGCCTTTAGCATTGTGAAGAGCTCGGGAATAGTCTATTCCATCCCTTGCATATTATAGTTCATAATGAAGCCTTTATAGCTTGGTGGCAGTGATTGAAGAACACTGTCAATGACACTATCATCAGGAAGATTTACTCCCAGCTGAGTCAAGTGGTTATGGTACCCAGACATTTTGAGTATGTGTTCACTAACAGAACTATTCTCCTCCATTTTGCAGCTATAGAACTTGTTGGAGACTTCATATCTCTCAACTCGGGCATTTGCTTGAAATATTAACTTCAACTCTTGGAACATCTCATATGCTCCATGACGTTCAAAACGTCTTTGAAGTCCCGATTCTAAGCCGTAATGCATGGCACACTGAACTATCGAGTAGTCATCAGATCGAGTCTACCAGACGTTCATAACGTCACCATCTGCTCCTGAAGTAGGCCTTGCACCTAGCGGTGCTTTCACGATGTAATTCTTCTGTGCAGCAATGAGGATAATCCTCAAGTTATGAACCCAGTTTGTGTAATTGCTACCATCATCTTTCAACTTAGCTTTCTCTTGGAACGCATTAAAAGTCAAAGGAACGGTAGAATGGGCCATTGATCTACAACAACATGGATGTGCAAAAAACTATCAGGACTAAGTTCATGATAAATTAAAGTTCAATTAATCATATTACTAAAGAACTCCCACTTAGATAGACATCCCTCTAGTCATCTAAATGATCATGTGATCCAAATTAACTAAACCATGTCTGGTCATCACGTGAGATGGAGTAGTTTTAAATGGTGAACATCTCTATGTTGATCATATCTACTATATGATTCACTTTCGACCTTTCGGTCTCAGTGTTCCGAGGCCATATCTGCATATGCTAGGCTCGTCAAGTTTAACCCGAGTATTCTGCACGTGCAAAAATGGCTTGCACTCATTGTATGTGAACGTAGAGCTTATCACACCCGATCATCACGTGGTGTCTCAGCACGACGAACTGTAGCAATGGTGCATACTCAGGGAGAACACTTATAGCTTGAAATTTAGTGAGGGATCATATTATAATGCTACCGCCGTTCTAAGCAAAATAAGATGCATAAAAGATAAACATCACATGCAATCAAAATATTTGACATGATATGGCCATCATCATCTTGTGCCTTTCATCTCCATCTCCAAAGCACCGTCATGATCTCCATCATCACCGGCTTGACACCTTGATCTCCATCGTAGCATCGGTGTCGTCTTGCCAACTATTTCTACTATGACTATCGCTACCGCTTAGTGATAAAGTAAAGCAATTACATGGCGATTGCATTTCATACAATAAAGCGACAACAATATGGCTCCTGCCAGTTGCCGATAACTCTGTTACAAAACATGATCATCTCATACAACAATTTATATCTCATCATGTTTTGACCATATCACATCACAACAAGCCCTGCAAAAACAAGTTAGACGTCCTCTACTTTGTTGTTGCAACTTTTACGTGCCTGCTACGGGCTTCTAGCAAGAACCGTTCTTACCTACGTGTCAAAACCACAATGATTTTTCGTCAAGTGTGATGTTTTAACCTTTAACAAGGACCGGTCATAGTCAAACTCGATTCAACTAAAGTTGGAGAAACAGACACCCGCCAGCCACCTGTGTGCAAAGCATGTTGGTAGAACCAGTCTCATGAATGCAGTCATGTAATGTCGGTCCAGGCCACTTCATCCAACAATACCGCTGAATCAAAGTAAGAAGTTGGTGGTAATTAAGCAGTATGACTATTATCGCCCACAACTCTTTGTGTTCTACTCGTGCATATCATCTACGCATAAACCTGGCTCAGATGCCACTGTTGGGGAAGTAGCATGCAATTTCAAAAAAAATCCTATGATCACGCAAGATCTATCTAGGAGATGCATAGCAATGAGTGGGGGAGAGTGTGTCCACGTACCCTCGTAGACCGAAAGCGGAAGCGTTAGTTAACGCGGTTGATGTAGTTGAACGTCTTCACGATCCAAACGGTCCAAGTACCGAACGTACGGCACCTCCGTGTTCAGCACACATTCATCTTGATGACGTCCCTCGAACTCTTGATCTAATAGAGGGTCAAGGGAGAGTTCCGTCAGCACGACGGCGTGGTGACGGTGTTGATGATGTGATCCACGCAGGGCTTCGCCTAAGCACTACGACGCTATGACCGGAGGAGTAAACTATGGAGGGGGGCACCGCACATGGCTAAGAGAATTCTTGGTGTGCCTTTGGGGTGCCCTCCGCCCTCATATATAAAGGAGGAGAGGGAGGAGGCCGGCGGCCTAGAGGGGGTGTGCCAAGGGGGAGTCCAACTAGGATTCCCAATCATAGTTGGTCTCCCTTTCCTATTCCAAGAAGGGGAAAGAGGGAAGGAGAGGGAGAGGGAGAGGGAAAGAGGGGGTCGCACACCCTTCCCCTTGTCCAATTCGGACTCCCTTGGGGGGCGCCACCCTGCAGACTCCCTCTCCTACTCCCTTATGGCCCATTAAGGCCCATAACTTCCCCGGGGGGTTCCGATAACCCCTCGGTTCCCTGATAAATATCTGAAACATCCCGAGACCATTTCGGTGTCCGAATACCTTCGTCCAATAAATCTTTATGTCTCAACCATTTCGAGACTCCTCGTCATGTCCGTGATCTCATCCGGGACTCCAAACAAACTTCGGTCATCACAAACACATAAGTTGTAATACAAATCATCATCGAACGTTAAGCGTGTGGACCCTACGGGTTTGAGAACTATGTAGACATGATCGAGACACATCTCCGATCAATAACCAATAGCGGAACATGGATGCTCATATTGGCTGCTACATATTCTATGAAGATCTCTATCAGTCAAACCGCACAACACATACATTATTCCCTTTGTCATCGGTACGTTAATTGCCCGAGATTTGATCATCGGTATCATCATACCTAGTTCAATCTCATTACCGGCAAGTCTCTTTACTCGTTCTGTAATGCTTCATCCCGTAACTAACTCATTAGTCACATTGCTTGCAAGGCTTATAGTGATGAGCATTACCGGGAGGGCAAAGAGATACCTCTCCGATACACAGTGTGACAAATCCTAATCTTGATCTATGCCAACCCAACAAACACCTTGGGAGACACCTGTAGAGCATCTTTATAATCACCCAGTTACGTTGTGACATTTGATAGCACACAAGGTGTTCCTCCGATATTTGGGAGTTGCATAATCTCATATTCAGAGGAACATGTATAAGTCATAAAGAAAGCAGTAGCAATAAAACTATAACGATCATAATGCTAAGCTAACGGATGGGTCTTGTCCATCACATCATTCTCTAATAAGTGATCCCGTTCATCAATTGACAACACATGTCTATGGTTAGGAAACATAACCATCTTTGATTAACGAGCTAGTCAAGTAGAGGCACACTAGGGACAATATGTATTGTCTATGTATTCACACATGTACTAAGTTTCCGGTTAATACAATTCTAGCATGAATAATAAACATTTATAATGATATAAGGAAATATAAATAACAACTTTATTATTGCCTCTAGGGCATATTTCCTTCAGTCAATGCATTTACCTTCAAAGATAAAGGGAAGACCTTCTTCTTGAAAACATCCTCGGGCATACCTGCAAGCTTAAATAATCCACAAACTTCATCCACATAGATTAGGTGCATATCGGGATGTAATGTTCCATCTCCTGTGTAAGGATTAGCTAGCAGTTTCTCTATCATACTCGAAGAAATTTCAAAGTAAACATTTTCAGTAGGTTCAGTAGGTTGAGGAGCAAATCTTTGCTCTTCTGGTCGGGGTGAAGATATCCCGAACAATCCCCTCAAAGGATTATTTTCCATAGTAACAAGTGACAGTAAATTTCAGCACACTATAAAATGTTTCCTTACGAAATTCCACTTACCAAAGGCGCTTCACTCCCCGGCAACGGCACCAGAAAAGAGTCTTGATGACCCACAAGTATAAGGGATCTATCATAGTCCTTTCGATAAGTAAGAGTGTCGAACCCAACGAGGAGCAGAAGGAAATGACAAGTGGTTTTCAGTAAGGTATTCTCTGCAAGCACTGAAATTATCGGTGACAGATAGTTTTGTGATAAGATAATTCGTAACGGGTAACAAGTAACAAAAGTAAATAAGGAGCAGCAAGGTGTCCCAATCCTTTTTGTGGCAAAGGACAAGCCTGGACGAACTCTTATATAAAGCAAAGTGCTCCTGCGGACACATGGGAATTACTGTCAAGCTAGTTTTCATCATGCTCATATGATTCACGTTCGTTACTTTGATAATTTGATATGTGGGTGGATGGTGCTTGGGTGTTCCTTGGACAAGCCTCCCACTTATGATTAACCCCTCTCGCAAGCGTTCACAACTACGAAAGAAGAATTATGGTAAACCTAACCATAGCATGTAACATATGGGTCCAAATCAGCCCCTTACGAAGCAACACATAAACTAGGGTTTAAGCTTCTGTCACTCTAGCAACCCATCATCTACTTATTACTTCCCAATGCCTTCCCCTAGGCCCAATCATGGTGAAGTGTCATGTAGTCGACATTCACATAACACCACTAGAGGAGAGACAACATACATCTCATCAAAATATCGAATGAATACCAAATTCACATGATTACCTATAACAAGACTTCTCCCATGTCCTCGGGAACAAACGTAACTACTCACAAAGCATATTCATGCTCATAATCAGAGGGGTATTAATAAGCATTAAGGATATGAACATATGATCTTCCACCGAATAAACCAACTAGCAGCAACTACAAGGAGTAATCAACACTACTAGCAACCCACAGGTACCAATGTGAGATTTTGAGACAAAGATCGGATACAAGAGATGAAGTAGGGTTTGAGAGGAGATGGTGCTGGTGAAGAAGTTGATGGATATTGACCCCCTCTCAATGAGAGGATCGATGGTGATGACGATGGCGGTGATTTCCCCCTCCCGGAGGGATGTTTCCCCGGCAGAACAGCTCCGCTGGAACCCTAGAATTGTCCTGCCCAGGTTCCACCTCGAGATGGTGGTGCTTCGTCCTGAAAGCTTCTCTATCATTTTTTTTCCAAGGCAAAAGAGACCATATAGCGGAAGATGGGAGTCGGGGGCCTGCGAGGGGGCCCACGAGGAAGGGGGCGCGCCCTCCACCCTCATGGCTGACTGGTGGGCCCCCTCTGGTGCTTTCTTCGCCCAATATTTTTAATATATTCTAAAACTGATCTCCGTGAAGTTTCATGACTTTTGGAGATGTGCAGAATATGTCTCTAATATTTGCTCCTTTTCCAGTCCAGAATTCCAGCTGCCAGCATTCTCCCTCTTCATGTAAACCTTATAAAATAAGAGGGAAAAGGCATAAGTATTGTGATATAACGTTTAATAACAGCCCATAATGCAATAAATATTGATATAAAAGCATGATACAAAATGGACGTATCAGTCGACAAGTTGCGCCCCACCCCACAAGTGACCAAATCATATCAATCAATTATCAACAAAAGAAATCAATTCATCTATATAACAATGATCAACATAAGAAATAATTTCATATGAAACAATTCATAACTTAGGTCATGTCAAATCAAAATAGAGCTTGACAGCAGATAACTTAATTGTTGCAAGTAGTTCAACACAAACCAGATAACTTAACTATTCCAAGCATTGAAACACACCAGATAACTTAATTGTTCAAATCAAAACAGAGTTGAGTGCAACTAACACAGATACCAAGCATGCCTAACAAGCATAGTTCAAGGCATAACAAATATAGGTCTCATACCCATATTGCAACATATTCAATGGTTGCCACTGGTTGTGAAATACAAAGCAAATTTGTTTGGGGCCTTCCTCTTCCTCTTAGAACCAACATCAGCTTGACCTGAGGTTGATGCTGCCCTTGGAGCATTGAAACCTCTTGCAACTCTTGATCTGGTGTTCTTTGCTGGAGATGATGCACTTGACCTTGTGTTGTTGGCTGGTGCTGGAGCTGGTGTTGGGTTCTTTCTCTTTCTTGATCCATCTGGTGAGACTGCAGTACCAACAGTGGTTGCCCTTGTTGAAGCTGTTGCTGGCTTTTTGCCCCTAACTGGTCCTAAAGCTGCATTTGCTGAAGTTGGAGCAGGACCTGAAGCTGGAGCAGGACCTGATGATGTGGCCCTAGCTGAAGGTGGCCTGGGTGGTGCTGAAGCTGCTGGGTAGGATGCCCTATTTTCCTATAATTAAAAACAAGTAGCAGCTCAAAAGATGGATGCATTAAAAACAAGTAGCAGAATTTCAAAGATGAATTGGCTTAGTTACCTGGTGATTGTTCTTCCTTGTCATAAACTTGGCCTTAAGCATGTCTTCATAGGGTGTCCACCTGTGGCCTTGCTTCCCACAGTTACTACATGTTATTATGCCCATCCTTGATGTATCCTTTGGAGCTGGCACTTCAAATTGACCCTTTCTCCTAGATGTTTGCTTCTTGCCTTTCTTCTCCCTAAAAACCGGTGGTTCCATGTCTGGTGTGTTGGTGTTTGGCCAGAATTCAGGACCGGGGACAGGGTAGATGATGTGCTGGTATGCAGCCTTATACATTTGCTTCTTAAAGAATGGATGCACATAATCTTCTGGGTGAACTTTTATCTTCTACATTGCAGATATTGCATGGTGGCAAGGTGATCCAGTCATGTCCCGTCTCCTGCAAGATCAGGTCCCTTCATCAAGCTTCACACAATATGTGTTCTCTCCACTAGTTACATGCCAGATATTGGGACCAGCCATGTTTGCTTAATAGTATTTAGCCCACTTATTGTTTTCTTCAAGCTTCTCCATGTAATGTGGGGTTATTTCCCACCTAGAACTCTCTGTTTTCTCTCTAATGCCCTGGTACTTAACCATTAGTGTGGTCCTCAACCCTTCAAACATGGTCTTAATTGGTTTGGACCTAACATCTAGAATCATTTTGTTGAAAACCTCACTAAGGTTGTTCACAACCAAATCAGTCTTGCACACATGATCCATTGCATATCTAGCCCAGCACTCCTTAGGGATGCCATTCAACCACATGTAGGCTGGTTCATATGCTGCTTTCAAACCTGTCATTCCTTCTTTGTGACCATGTTCAGTGAAAGAATAGCTAGCTTTGTCAACCCATTTCTCAAGTTGTTTTGCTCTAAAGCCAGATGACTGGAAGTTGGCATATATGTGTCTAAGGCAGTATCTTTGTGGGGATTGAGGAAATACTTCATTAATTGCTTTAAGAAGCCCTGTTGTTTGATTACATAAGCTAGTAATAAGATAACTATAGCATCATGACTATGTGCATAAGAATAATATAGAGTCCGAGAAAATACCTTCTGCCTGTCAGACATGATGGTGTAGTTCCCAAACTGGTTGCTGGTCCCAATGCAGACTCTAAGTTGATTTAGAAACCAGGTCTAGCTAGCCCATCCTCTCTGTCAACCACCCCAAAAGCAATTGGGAACACATTGTTGTTCCCATCTCTCCCAGTTGCTGCCAATATCTGCTAGCCCGTGGATAACTTGATGAAGCAACCATCAAGTCCTGCATAAACAGAGATAGTTAGGGCCGCATAACCCACTTACATTTCAAACAGGATTACATCACTGATATTTACCTATGAAAGGCCTACAACTAGGAAGGAATCCAACTTTTGATGCCTGGAGGCAGTAGAACATGTACTTGAACCTTGGTGTGGGGGATGGGTTCAAAGGATCCTTGAATTGTCACTATGCACCTGCTTCGAGGGTCTGTGTCAAGCACACATTGTAGGTAGTCCCTCAACCTCAGATACTGCTTTCTAATATCACCTTGCACAGCATCAACAACCATCAGTCTTGCCCTATATTCCAAACTCCTAGGTACATGCATGTGATGTCCGGATAATTAAGCTACAGTGATCCCCTCTAATGATGCCACGTCACCTGATAAACTCACGTTGATTCGAAACCGTTCCAAATTCAAATTCAAAATTAAAGGCAAACAACAAAAGTTTTCAAAATGTCTAAACTAAAATGTGCAAATTGTGACAAATAATCCATAGAAAATATTGGTGGAGAAATCATCTTTTTATAATTTGTCTAAGTGCTCAAAAATAATTAATGCACTAAAATAAATAAAACAGCAGCAAAAACAATTAATTAAATGCATTTTACAATTAATAAAATGTTAAACTATTTTATTAGGGTAACATAATTATTGTGGCGGTAGTATATTTGCTAATACCAATTTAGGTGTTAGTGGTAACTTTTGTAAAACTAAATGTAAAAAGAAACTAAAAGAAAACAGAAAAGGATGACTAAAAAGATAAACAAAACAAAAGCAAACAGAACAAAATAAAATAAAATAAAATAAAGCCCCCCTGGGCCACTGGCCTAGCTGGCCAGGCCACCCCAAGGACCAGCCCAACTTGGCTTACCTCCCACCTCCCGCTACAGGAGGCAGGGGTGCCGTGACGGCCATCCGCCGGCGATGCCCGTGCCTGGCGGCCATCGGTCCCCTTTGCCTGCCTACTAGTCGCCCCCAAGATCGGCCCCTCCTCCCCGAAACCCTAGCCCACTTTCCCCTCTCCCTCGCGGCGCTCTCTTCTCCTCAACACGAACCCGAGCCGTCGTCGCCATGGATCTTCTCACCTGCGTGCTCTCCATCGTTCCCGCAAGCTCGTAACTTGTCCTGAAGCTCCGTCATACTCGACTACATCGCCAGCACCCTCGAGTTCGAGCTCTCCGCCTCTCCATCACCGGGATCAACGCCGTCTTCCTCCTCCTTTGGCCACCATCGCGCCATCGACGATTCCGTCGTTCTGCTGCTACTAAGCTTTCATCGGGCCACCGTGTGCCTCCACGGTGAGCATACACGCGTTTCCCCTCTGTCCCCCCCCCCCTCGATCCGTTGCCTCGCGCTGATGCCGCCTACGGCCGTAGCTCACTCGATCTCCTCGCGTAGCACCGATGCCGGAGACGCCCACCTTCTGCCGCAGCGATTAACTCTGGCCACTTCTGCTCGTGTTGCTCACACCGTTGAACGCATGGTCATTCACTCATTCGAACGCGCCTTTCTGCGCTCAATTTGGTTGGTCGTAGCCAAATCCCGACGAGTCCCGCGCCCGTGCGCCTGTTGCTCCCGTACACCACCGCCCTTGCTTCGCCTCCGCGCCCCGTTGCACCCTCCGCCGCTCGGTCTCTGCCCCCGATGCCGCCCCTCGCCGCCCGAGTTCGGCACCCACGCACGGCGACTGCGACCGCGCCCGCGCCCGCCTTCGTCGTCCGCCGCCCCGCTCGCCGCTGGCGCCGCTGCGTTGCACCCCGGCCGTCCCGCGACCAACGTCCGACGCGCGCGGCTCCCAGCTCCCCAACGGCTTCAGCTGCGCCTCCCCACGTCAACGGAAACGGCCGGACGGCCAAACTCCGGTGTGCTCGGCCCTGGCATCTTTAAGGCGCTGACATGGCCTCAATTAGTAATAATGGCGCCCTAATCATTCACTGACGAGGGGGCCGCTGCATAGTTAACCCGTTTGGTTAAAAAAAAAGTAAAATAAAACGCTATTAAAACTTGGGTCGCTGACACGAGGGTCCCACCGGACCAGTTGACCGGTCAACCTTGGACCAGTCATCTACTGACTCAGCAGTTGACTTGACCCGCTAGCTATCCTCACTGGTGCAGGGCTGGTGCACTACACCGGGTGCACCTAGCCATTTCACTCTTATTTTGGAATTAGATTAAATTTTAGAAAAATGTTTAAAACTTTGAAAAATCATATAAAATAAACCGTAACTCGGATGAAAAAACTTTGTACATGAAAGTTGCTCAGAACGAAGAGACGAATCTAGATACGCAGCTCGTTCGTCCGCCACGCGTCCCTAGCATAGCAAACCCACAACATTTCACCTCCGGTTCATCTGTCCGAAAACGTAAAACACCGGGAATACTTTCCTGGATGTTTCCTCCCTTCGCAGATATCACCTACCACTACGTTAGGTCACCCCTAGCACCGCATATTGCCGCGTCTTGCTTTGTGTTACATTTGATTGCTCTGTTATTTATTGTGTTCCCCCTTCGTTACTTCTTTCCGGTAGACTCTGAGACCGGTGCTGATGTCCGTGTGTTCGACTACACCGAAGATGACCCCTCCTTGCCAGAGCAACCAGGCAAGCCCCCCCTTTGATCACCAGATATCGCCTATTCTTCTCTATATTGCTTGCATTAGAGTAGTGTAGCATGTTACTGTTCGGTTACTCCTATTCTGTTGCATAGCCTGTCATTGTTGCTACAGTCATTGATACCTTACCCGCAATCCTAAATGATGCTAGTTTATCATCATTGGCCCTACATTTTTGTCAGTCTGCCTTGCTATACTATCGGGCCGTGATCACTTGGAGGTGATCACGGGTATATACTATACATATATGCATACTATACAGATGAGGACTAAAGTCGGGTCAGCTCGTTGAGTACCCGCAAGTGATTTCGATGTGGGGGCTGGAAGGACAGGTGGTTCCATCCCGGTAGAGGTGGGCCTGGGTTCCCGACGGCCCCCGACTGTTACTTTGAGGCGAAGCGGCAGGGCAGGTTGAGACCACCTAGGAGCGAGGTGGGCCTGGCCCTGGTCGGCGTCCACGGTTACTTCAGAATAACACGCTTAACGAGATCTTGGTATTTGATCTGAGTCTGGCCACTGGCCTATACGCACTAATCAACTACGCGGGAAAGATATGGGCACTCGACGTCGTGGTATCAGCCGAAGCCTTCTAGACGTCAGCGACTGAGCGGCACGCGCCTGATTGGACCGCGTAACGTGACTTCCTTTGTAATGGAGGTTGCTAGGTCTTCTTCCGGCCGCCCTCGCAACGTGCAGGTGTGCAATGGGCGATGGGCCCAGACCCCTGCGCCATAGGAGTTAGACCGGCGTGCTGACCTCTCTGTTAGGCCTAGGTGGGGCTACGACGTGTTGATCTTCCGAGGCCGGGCATGACCCAGAAAAGTGTGTCCGGCCAAATGGGATCGAGCGTGTTGGGTTATGTGGTGCACCCTTGCAGGGAAGTTTATCTATTCAAATAGCCGTGTCCCTCGGTAAAAGGACGACCCGGAGTTGTACCTTGACCTGATGACAACTAGAACCGGATACTTAATAAAACACACCCAGACAAGTTCCACAAACAACCCGGTGATCGCTTTTCCACAGGGCGACGAGGGGAGGATCACCGGGTAGGATTATGCTATGCGATGCTACTTGGAGGACTTCAATCTACTCTCTTCTACATGTTGCAAGACGGAGGCTGCCAGAAGCGTAGTCTTCGATAGGACTAGCTATCCCCCTCTTATTCTGGCATTCTGCAGTTCAGTCCACCGATATTGCCTCTTTACACATATACCCATGCATATGTAGTGTAGATCCTTGCTTGCGAGTACTTTGGATGAGTACTCACGGTTTCTTTTCTCCCTCTTTCCCCCCTTTCCCTTCTACCTGGTTGCCGCAACCAGACGTTGGATCCCAGGAGCCAGACGCCACCATCGACGACGACTACTACACTGGAGGTGCCTACTACTACGTGCAGGCTGCTGACGACGACCAGGAGTAGTTTAGGAGGATCCCAGGCAGGAGGCATGCGCCTATTTCGATCGGTATCCCAGTTTGTGCTAGCCATCTTATGGCAACTTGTTTAACTTATGTCTGTACTCATATATTGTTGCTTCCGCTGACTCGTCTATGATCGAGCACTTGTATTCGAGCCCTCGAGGCCCCTGGCTTGTATTATGATGCTTGTATGACTTATTTTATTTTTAGAGTTGTGTTGTGATATCTTCCCGTGAGTCCCTGATCTTGATCGTACACGCTTGCGTGTATGATTAGTGTACGATTGAATCCGGGGCGTCACAAGTTGGTATCAGAGCCGACTGCCTGTAGGAATCCCCCTTCCACACTCCTTGGTCGAAGTTGAGTCTATTCGTTGCAAAACTTTTACTAACATGGTTGTGCGGCTTACGGGCCCACGTCGCCATTGGGTGGTAGTAGGATCTTTTATTACTCAACCTTTACTCTGGGACTCTGAACTCTCTTCTATTCGGGTTAAATGAATTTTACTAAATCTAACATTAGGATCTCATTATCACTTTCACCTGGAGAGCCTCTTATTACTGATGATCGTCTGTTGCACGTGAAGACCCTGAAGATACTCTACGCTATTAACCCGAGAACTTGTGTTCATCATGTTTGCAATTCCCTTCCACCGTCAACCCTTATGGATAACTACTTGCAGTTGTTATTCTTACATTCATCCCCAGTTGGTCTTGTTATTACCAGATACCCTGAAACACTCGTCGTCGTTCCGATAATCCTTTGAGCTTACCGCCTTGCAGTTCTTTGTCACCTGAATACCCAAACGGGTAATTCATCGCACTTGCCGAGTATCCCCTCATCCCTAGCCGTTCATGTGTTTCACAATAGTCTTGAAAATACCATTCCATCTTCCGAAAATCTTCGGCAGCCATTTGCTCTTGAAATTCTTGCTTACTTTCATTATGGTTAATCCCATAAGTCTAGAAATCTTATTGGCATCCTTTGTCACTATCATTTTGTGTCCGTTGATTCTATATGTGTGCGAATGCACGCAATCATCAGTTGATCCTTATAAATTATATTTTCGGCTACTTTCAAACATGAGCTGGATCTCGACCAATCAAATTGCCATTGATTGTACCCCTAAGCCTACTCAACTTATCCATCCTTGCTCAGAGCGTTGCTTCTGATCCCTGGATTTGGAAATCATAATTCCTTTGCAATTGAGCTTTGAGTTAGACAATTGTTTCTATAATCTGACCCCCTTGCATTCTTTCTTCCTCTGGTTGAGTACCGATGCTCACATCAGATCCCTTGTGGACCACCAGAACCTTTTGTCGGATTTTATCCGACAACGTCCTTCATATTCAATAAGCTTGTGAGATTTTCCTCGGATACATAATGCCTTTGGTAAATTGTATCCTTTGCTTTCTCAAGCATACTCTACTATCGAGTTTGCGTTATTTATTCTTGAAATGTGTGGTATATACTCCTAGGATGCCCCGATGGGTTGAACCTATGCCTTCCTTAATCTGTGTGAACCCAAAAGATTTCACGGGTCATACTTATCTGGTATTGCACTAGGTAAAAACCTTCAACAACTAATGTCATTTTTGAAATACGAGAGGTGAATGAAAGGTTATGCGTTGAACAAGTGGGAGTTGACCTTGAACCCTGTGTTCATGCCCATGGACATGATGTATACCTGATCATGGAAGCTTCTCTTAAAATAATTATCCCCTTGTTATAAGATCATCTTGTATCTGTGGACGTGGTTCCGACCATGTTTCTCCTTGATTCCATTTCTCATGCAAGTTTGATCACTTGTCTTCTGCAAAGCAATACCCTAGTCCAAACTCTACTTTGATCTGACGTCGAGTGTTACCCCTGGTATCTCGAGATTATCATGGAACTGCATAACTTCTTATGAGTTCTTCATCAAGTGCTACATTCCCACCGATTCCAATTTTTCACGGGCTCCGAGTTATTAAACACTCGAAGACACCGATAACTGAACCGAGTCCGCATTACGGCTCAACAACTCCTACTGATATTCTTTACTTATGAGTTTGTACCTGATCATGTCATTCCTAGCCTGATCGACTATATCATTATCGTGCTAAATCTTAACTGTGCTACCTGTTCCTTCTTCCCGGAACACACTTTTGACGTTGAGCTAAGCTTACGTCGATCTTCCTTGTCATATATTATTGTCTTGAACAACAATACTTGATTCCGAGGTTGTGTCGTATCCGTGGTTCCAGTGGTCTTTTGCTTCACCATTCCTTTTGCTTGATGTCGTCGTTATTCAATGGCAGCCTCATGGAATCTTCCGACAAAGGTGTCGTGATCATCAACATTCTGAGCTCTTCCAAAATATCTATTCAATTCTTGATGGGGAATACCATCCTTGCCCCTTGATGGTTTGTATTATCATCGGCAACGTTAATGCCCTCCCTCCAACACAAACTTGCTCATGTTTTGTGTATTACCTTGAGTTCCTTTCTACCCAGCTTGTGTCATGTTCTACCTTGGAATATTGCCATCTTTTATGTCAAGGATGTCGTGGGAATTTCACCAGTCCTTGAGAATTCTTGATTTAAGTGATACTTATCACCATCACCATTCTTTTCTTGGCCCCCTGTTGTTCCTAACAGTAATACCGACAAATGAACTAGTAATTTTAAAAACTTCTAGCAACCTTATTGCTTTGAAGTTAATGGTCGACATTTCATTCTTAGACTGTTGATTATTGAATCACCATTCTAACATTGGTCGTGCAACCCAACCCATATTTCGGGTGCACCTTCCAACCATTGTTAAATTGTGTATGTTTTCCTCAAGCATACATCAATATATCATTTTGATCTGACAAATATTATCTCCTTGTTCACATAATTGTGGAAATCCATCCTTTGGAAATTTTGATGAATTGTCGCTGAGTTCATCAGCCACCTCCTTGTCCTCTCCTTGGGTTAATGATGAACTCTTGTTAACGGAAATTACTTCATAGTTCATTTCCTGAGAATCTTATAGTGTCATCCCGTCAATTTGTGTTGCACCTTTCTTCTCAGGCATCCGGAGTCTGAGGTATCCTGACACCAATCAGATCTGAATCTCGGTCAGATATGATGGTTGGAACATGTTTCCAAGAGTTATAACATTGGTCTTTTATGACCCGGTAAGGTGATGTCTTTCCTGGCACACCCGGCCGAAGGACCTAGTGTTATAGTTTCCTTTTTGACAAGGTTAACCATTTTTCCATGAGGAAATTGAATGCCTTGTTTAATAAGTTTATCTTGATGGATCCTTTGAGTATCCAAAGTTCGACCTTTGCTTGAAGACCATGTCAATGCTATCTCGAAGCATGTCTATGGTACTTCAATTTTCAACAAGAACATTTAACGCCCAATGCTAAATGTTTCTTGATAAATTATCCAAACACCGCTGTATGAGTAATGTCATGAAAATTTTCTCCCCTACCTAAAGAGTTTTCTACATTATATCCTGTCATGAATATCATGCTCTGCTTGTCCTTGGGAAGGATATACCCTTGAAATATGTGTTTAAACACATTTTCCTTTCCATTGTTCTGTTTAATCTGATAATCGTATTTTCCTTTCCATTGGTTGGTTTAACGTTTCTTGTGATCTTTATGATCTAAGAAATAATATTCTCCTGCTTATGTAAACACCTCAGTGTACAACTCTATCAGTAAGACCCTGTTACTATTGTTGATGACATTCTGGTAACCATCGATGGACGAGAACTTTGCCTATTGGTCCACCTCGTCCTAACGAGTAGGAAAATGGTTCTCTTCATCCCTCGCCCTTGGTATCGATGTTGTTGCCGACATAACTGACGGGCTACCCTCTGACACGTCTTACTATCATGACCGTGCAAGATGTCGGGCCCCTACCTACTTTCAACCACATGGTGGGCCCATAACCCACAGTTCCACAGGATTGAAACCTGACTCTCCTGTGCACCCCCTATTCCCAAATTTATTCCTCGCGCGTGGCCTCATATGTAATTCATGGACCACCGTCCTACTGATCTATACTGGTATCAGATAGAATACTTATTCCGATTGCTTTGAACCCCCTTTCACACTCTATTTCAGGCATCAAACGATTGCCTACCCGCTCGAAACTTCTCATGGTACCTACTTACTTTGCTCTCGATATTGTCTCAAGTTTTCATTCGAGAGTTACTTTCCGCCACCTTCCCTGATGTTATCGACCAGATAGTCAACCTTATCGAGGTCCGTTCTCTCGGAGTACCCCCTTTTATTCTTTCGTAAGTACGATGGAGTTCCCAAAGAAAGGATGACGACTTGATCATGGTGACTTGAAGCAGAGAAATGAAGACATCAATGAAAGGGATCAACCTCTTCGAAAGGGCAGCCAAGACCGAGAAGGCTCGTTAGTTTTTTCGCTACCAGCACCTTCCCCTCTTACTCCACCGCTCAAATCTCGGGACGAGATTTCTTTTAGTGGAGGAGAATTGTGACGCCCGGATAATTAAGCTACAGTGATCCCCGCTAATGATGCCACGTCACTTGATAAACTCGCATTGATTCGAAACTGTTCCAAATTCAAATTCAAAATTAAAGGCAAACAACAAAAGTTTTCAAAATGTCTAAAATAAAATGTGCAAATTGTGACAAATAATCCATAGAAAATATTGGTGGAGAAATCATCTTTTTATAATTTGTCTAAGTGCTCAAAAATAATTAATGCACTAAAATAAATAAAACAGCAGCAAAAACAATTAATTAAATGCATTTTACAATTAATAAAATGTTAAACTATTTTATTAGGGTAACATAATTATTGTGGCGGTAGTATATTTGCTAATACCAATTTAGGTGTTAGTGGTAACTTTTCTAAAACTAAATTTAAAAAGAAACTAAAAGAAAACAGAAAAGGATGACTAAAAAGATAAACAAAACAAAAGCAAACAGAACAAAATAAAATAAAATAAAATAAAGCCCCCCTGGGCCACTGGCCCAGCTGGCCAGGCCACCCCAAGGACCAGCCCAACTTGGCTTACCTCCCACCTCCCGCTACAGGAGGCAGGGGTGTCGTGGCGGCCATCCGCCGGCGATGCCCGTGCGTGGCGGCCATCGGTCCCCTTTGCCCGCCTACTAGTCGCCCCCGAGACCGGCCCCTCCTCCTCGAAACCCTAGCTCACTTTCCCCTCTCCCTCGCGGCGCTCTCTTCTCCTCAACACGAACCCGAGCCAACGTCGCCATGGATCTTCTCACCTGCGTGCTCTCCATCATTCCCGCAAGCTCGTAACTTGTCCTGAAGCTCCGTCATACTCGACTACATCGCCAGCACCCTCGAGTTCGAGCTCTTCGCCTCTCCATCACCAGGATCGACGTTGTCTTCCTCCTCCTTTGGCCACCATCGCGCCATCGACGATTGTCGTCGTTCTGCTACTACTAAGCTTTCATCGGGCCACCGTGTGCCTCAGTGGTGAGCATACACGCGTTTCCCCTCTATCCCCCCCCTGATGCCGCCTACGGCCGTAGCTCACTCGATCTCCTCGCATAGCACCGATGCCGGAGACGCCCACCTTCTGCCGCAGCGATTGACTCCGGCCACTTCTGCTCGTGTTGCTCACACCGTTGAACGCATGGTCATTCACTCATTCGAACGCGCCTTTCTGCGCTCGATTTGGTTGACCGTAGCCGAATCCCGACGAGTCCCGCGCCCGTGCGCCTGTTGCTCCCGTACACCACCGCCCCTGCTTCGCCTCCGCACCCCGTTGCACCCTCCGCCGCTCGGTCTTTGCCCCCGGTGCCGCCCCTCACCGCCCGAGTTCGGCACCCACACACGGCGACTGCGACCGCGCCCGCGCCCGCCTTCGTCGTCCGCCGCCCCGCTCGCCGCTGGCGCCGCTGCGTTGCACCCCGGCCGTCCCGCGACCACCGTCCGACACACGCGGCTCCCAGCTCCCCAAAGGCTTCAGCCGCGCCTCCCCACGTCAACGGAAACGGCCGGACGGCCAAACTCCGGTGTGCTCGGCCCTGGCGCCTTTAAGGCGCTGACGTGGCCGCAATTAGTAATAATGGCCCCCTAATCATTCACTGGCGGGGGGCCCGCTGCATAGTTAACCCGTTTGGTTAAAAAAAGTAAAATAAAACGCTATTAAAACTTGGGTCGCTGACACGCAGGTCCCACCGGACCAGTTGACCGGTCAACCTTGGACCAGTCATCTGCTGACTCAGCAGTTGACTGGACCCGCTAGCTATCCTCACTGGTGCAGGTCTGGTGCACTGCACCGGGTGCACCTAGCCATTTCACTCTTATTTTGGAATTAGATTAAATTTTAGAAAAATGTTTAAAACTTTGAAAAATCATATAAAATAAACCATAACTCGGATGAAAAAACTTTGTACATGAAAGTTGCTCAGAACGATGAGACGAATCTAGATACGCAGCCCGTTCGTCCGCCACGCGTCCCTAGCATAGCAAACCCACAACATTTCACCTTCGGTTCATCTGTCCGAAAACGCGAAACACCGGGAATACTTCCCTGGATGTTTCCTCCCTTCGCCGATATCACCTACCACTACGTTAGGTCACCCCTAGCACCGCATATTGCCACGTCTTGCTTTGTGTTACATTTGATTGCTCTGTTATTTATTGTGTTCCCCCTTCGTTACTTCTTTCCGGTAGACTCTAAGACCGGTGCCGATGTCCGTGTGTTCGACTACACCGAAGATGACCCCTCCTTGCCAGAGCAACCAGGCAAGCCCCCCCTTTGATCACCAGATATCGCCTATTCTTCTCTATATTGCTTGCATTAGAGTAGTGTAGCATGTTACTATTCGGTTACTCCTATTCTTTTGCATAGCCTGTCATTGTTGCTACAGTCATTGATACCTTACCTGCCATCCTAAATGATGCTAGTTTATCATCATTGGCCCTACATTCTTGTCAGTCTGCCTTGCTATACTATCGGTCCGTGATCACTTGGGAGGTGATCACGGGTATATACTATACATATATACATACTATACAGATGAGGACTAAAGTCGGGTCAGCTCGTTGAGTACCCGCAAGTGATTTCGATGTGGGGGCTGGAAGGACAGGTTGCTCCATCCCGGTAGAGGTGGGCCTGGGTTCCCGACGGCCCCCGACTGTTACTTTGAGGTGGAGCGGCAGGGCAGGTTGAGACCACCTAGGAGCGAGGTGGGCCTGGCCCTGGTCGGCGTCCACGGTTACTTCAGAATAACACGCTTAACGAGATCTTGGTATTTGATCTGAGTCTGGCCACTGGCCTATACGCACTAACCAACTATGCGGGAAAGATATGGGCACTCGACGTCGTGGTATCAGTCGAAGCCTTCTAGACGTCAGCGACTGAGCGGCGCGCGCCTGATTGGACCGCGTAACGTGACTTCCTTTGTAATGGAGGTTGCTAGGTCTGCTTCCAGCCACCCTCACAACATGCAGGTGTGCAATGGGCAATGGGCCCAGACCCCTGCGCCATAGGAGTTAGACCGGCGTGCTGACCTCTCTGTTAGGCCTAGGTGGGGCTGCGACGTGTTGATCTTCCGAGGCCGGGCATGACCCAGAAAAGTGTGTCCGGCCAAATGGGATCGAGCGTGTTGGGTTATGTGGTGCACCCCTGCAGGGAAGTTTATCTATTCGAATAGCCGTGTCCCTCGGTAGAAGGACGACCCGGAGTTATACCTTGACCTGATGACAACTAGAACCAGATACTTAATAAAACACACCCAGACAAGTTCCACAAACAACCCGGTGATCGCTTTTCCACAGGGCGACGAGGGGAGGATCACCGGGTAGGATTATGCTATGCGATGCTACTTGGAGGACTTCAATCTACTCTCTTCTACATGTTGCAAGACGGAGGCTGCCAGAAGCGTAGTCTTCGATAGGACTAGCTATCCCCCTCTTATTCTGGCATTCTGTAGTTCAGTCCACCGATATTGCCTCTTTACACATATACCCATGCATATGTAGTGTAGATCCTTGCTTGCGAGTACTTTGGATGAGTACTCATGGTTGCTTTTCTCCCTCTTTCCCCCCTTTCCCTTCTACTTGGTTGCCGCAACCAGACGTTGGAGCCCAGGAGTCAGACGCCACCGTCGACGACGACTACTACACTGGAGGTGCCTACTACTACGTGCAGGCTGTTGACGACGACCAGGAGTAGTTTAGGAGGATCCCAGGCAGGAGGCCTGCGCCTCTTTCGATCGGTATCCTAGTTTGTGCTAGCCATCTTATGGCAACTTGTTTAACTTATGTCTGTACTCAGATATTGTTGCTTCCGCTGACTCGTCTATGATCGAGCACTTGTATTCGAGCCCTCGAGGCCCCTGGCTTGTATTATGATGCTTGTATGACTTATTTTATTTTTAGAGTTGTGTTGTGATATCTTCCCGTGAGTCCCTGATCTTGATCGTACACGCTTGCGTGTATGATTAGTGTACGATAGAATCGGGGGTGTCACAATGCACCCCAAACTTCTTCTTAGTATGTTTGAGAACTATCTCTACTTCAGCTTGTACATTTGATCTAACTGTGTCCTCCACAGCTTCTGCCACCCATTCTGCAGTAACCTTTGTACTCTCTCCACAAGCTCCACAACTATGATCCATGTGGAACTTCTTGATTGTGAATGTATCTTCATGGGCTACTTTGGATGCAGTCATGAAAAATTCACATCCATTATTCCTCTCTGAGCACCAAACAATAACCCTTGATGGATCATTCCTATGGTACTGAAAGTTTCTCAAAGTCCTAACATGAAAATTTCTCAAAGCCTTTCTAAACTCATACACATTGGTGAAGCAAAGGTCCTTGCGCAGCTGCTCATGTACATCAGGTAGCTTTGGGTCATACCATTTTCTCTCTCTTCTTCAATCTTCTCTTCCTTCCAGAAGGTAGTCTTGGAGCCTCTCCATCTGAGTCAGAAATGCCCATATCACCAGGGAAGCAATATTCATCAGCTTTAGGTACAAAATCTTGAAACTTTGGGATCTCTGGTTGACTGTGAGCTCTAGAAGTAGGACCAGGATTTGCTGCTGCTCTTCTCACATGCTTCAGTTTCTCAGGCCTGCCTTTTGCCACAACTCTCTTCTCTCCACTATCAGCCTCTTTCTCCTCCTACCAAAACTCTGAAACATCACTGTCACCTTCAAACTATGGTCTGTCTTCTGCAGCATCTGTTTCCTCTTCATTTCCAATATTTTCTTCACCTCTCTTTAAAGCCTTGTAAGACATCTTTATCCCTCTGTAGTCATTGATGTCTACTATGCAACCTTCTCCTTGTAGATGTTGTTCGGCCTCCAAGTGCAGAGGTTTGTAGGATAGTAGCAAATTTCCCTCAAGTGAATGACCTAAGGTTTATCAATCCGTGGGAGGTGTAGGATGAAGATGGTCTCTCTCAAACAACCCTGCAATCAAATAACAAAGAGTCTTTTGTGTCCCCAACACACCCAATACAATGGTAAATTGTATAGGTGGCGAAGAGATGGTGATACAAGTGCAATATGGATGATAGATATAAGTATTTGTAATCTGAAAATATAAAAATAGCAAGGTAACAAGTGGTAAAAGTGAGCGTAAACGGTATTGCAATGCTGGAAACAAGGCCTAAGGTTCATACTTTCACTAATGCAAGTTCTCTCAACAATAATAACATAACTGGATCATATAACTATCCCTCAATATGCAACAAAGAGTCACTCCAAAGTCACTAATAGCGGAGAACAAACGAAGAGATTATGGTAGGGTACGAAACCACCTCAAAGTTATCCTTTCTGATCGATCTATTCAAGAGTCCGTAGTAAAATAACACGAAGTTATTCTTTCTGTTTGATCTATCATAGAGTTCGTACTAGAATAACACCTTAAGACACAAATCAACCAAAACCCTAACGTCACCTAGATATTCCAATGTCACCTCAAGTATCCGTGGGCATGATTATACGATATGCATCACACAATCTCAGATTCATCTATTCAACTAACACAAAGTACTTCAAAGAGTGCCCCAAAGTTTCTACCGGAGAGTCAAGACGAAAACGTGTGCCAACCCCTATGCATAAGTTCATTGAACCCGCAAGTTGATCACCAAAACATACATCAAGTAGATCACGTGAATATCCCATTGTCACCATAGATAAGCACGACAAGACATACATCAAGTGTTCTCAAATCCTTAAAGACTCAATCCGATAAGATAACTTCAAAGGGAAAACTCAATCCATTACAAGAGAGCAAAGGGGGAGAAACATCATAAGATCCAACTATAATAGCAAAGCTCACGATACATCAAGATCGTATCACCTCAAGAACACGAGAGAGAGAGAGAGAGAGAGAGAGAGAGAGAGATCAAACACATAGCTACTGGTACATACCCTCAGCCCCGAGGGTGGACTACTCCCTCCTCGTCATGGAGAGTGTCGGGATGATGAAGATGGCCACTAGTGAGGGATCCCCCCTCCGGCAGGGTGCCGGAACAGGGTCCCGATTGGTTTTTGGTGGCTACAGAGGCTTGCGGTGGCGTAACTCCCGATCTATTGTGCTCCTCGATGTTTTTAGGGTATATGGACATATATAGGTGAAAGAAGTCGGTCAGGGGAACCACGAGGGGGCCACGAGGGTGGGGGCACGCCCAGGGGGTAGGGCACGCCCCTGACCCTCGTGGCCACCTTGAAGCTTCCATGACGTCCACTCCAAGTCTCCTGGATTGCTTCTGTTCCAAAAATAACTCTCCCGAATGTTTCATTCCGTTTGGACTCCGTTTGATATTCCTTTTCTTCGAAACACTGAAATAGGCCAGAAAACAGCAATTTGGGCTGGGCCTTCGGTTAATAGGTTAGTCCCAAAAATGATATAAAAGTGTATAGTAAAGCCCATTAAACATCCAAAACAGATAATATAATAGCATGAATGCTTCATAAATTATAGATACGTCGGAGACGTATCAGTCACCCCAATCAATCTCAAAGTTTGAGGATGATTTGTCAATATCATCATCCTCTACACCACCAGCATGTCCATCATCTCCACCATGAGCTTTTGAAATGTTCAGGTTACAGCTATGTTGTGTGTTCAAATTAACTTCAACAGGGTGGACCACTCCATCTTGTGTCAGACTTGACACAAAACTAGGACCCCCACTGGACTGCCTATTGGAATTTGTTCTTCATAAACATTGTGAGCCCTGTTACATTCAACATCTTTATCTTCATTTTCCTTGGCCACAATGATATTCAGGGTGTGAAATTAGATTGGTCTATCATGTCTTCGACTGCATCTTGACTGTCCAGAAGCAATAAACCTTCCTCTCCAACCCCTTGTTCTTTTACCCAGTACATGTAGTCATCAGACTCATAGCCTTCAGTTTCCATAAGTGCTATCAAGTTCAGAAAAGTGATGTCTGGAACAGAAAACCTCCTTTCCATGTTATCTCCGCCCTGGAAATGCAGCCTCACCTCCCAAATTTCATCATCCAGCCTGCATTACATAATACGTTATTTGAAAAGCCTAACTAAGTGTTTTTTGCTACAAAATTCAGTGCACAATAACTGTGAAGTATAATAAGGAATCTGAATCCAACAAATGCTTCTCTGAATCCACCATACATTTCTACTCAATCTAACTAATCCTTCAGTGCAAAATGATACTGGTGCATCCAACACATGCCACAGGGTGTTTCCTCAACTTTGATTCAGTGCATGTTCATGTTCTAAGATGAATCACAACAAGATCAACCTAGGGTTTGGTTAAAAAAACTAACTAAATTATGCTATGTTTTTGAACTGAACAAGCAGAAATGCAGAAACTGTTCAAGGAGCCCATCAAGAGAAGAAAAATAAACTTACTCCACCCCTCCAAATGCAGAGGCCCGGTGCTGGGAGTTGGTCGGATCCGCCTGCACAGCGGTAGCAAGAGACCTCGCCGCTCTGTACTCAAGCGAGAACTGGCAATCCTCAGGCGACGACGGTGCAGCCTGTGGCGTGGGAGCCTGCGTCAGAGGTGCAACCTATGGTGTCCGCTGCGGCGGCGGCGGCGCCTCCGGCTGGGTTACGAAGCTACCGCTCCCTAGCGAGTTGTCAACCTCTGAGTACTCTCCGCCTCCACCCCCCCCCCCCCCTTCCACCTCCACCCGTTGAATGGCCGCCATCGACTGGTTTCGCCGCCGCCGACGCCATCGGCTAGGTTGAAGAGGGAGGCACGAGGGGGAGAGAGTGAGACAGAGAGGGGGGAACAAAGGAACGGCTGGATCCGTCTTGACCTGGTCGGGACGGCTCGTGTGCCCTAACGGCCGTCACCCGCGCGCCGTGAGCCCTGTGGCCGACAAAACCCTGACAGGCGGGCCCCACATGTCATAACCCCACTGTAACCGTTCGACCACTTAGGTTTTTTGGAACAGCCCATCACTTTTGTTCGGCCACTTGAATTTTTTGGAATAGCCCATCACTTTTGTGGTAGTTCTTTGGAAATTAAAAAAGGCGGTAGTTTTTCAGAACGATAGCCGGTAATATGGTAGTTTTTTGCTATTCATTCGGAAAATTCGGCTATTAATACTTGATCATAATGCAGGACTAGCAAGACACGTAGCGAACGGACTTTATTCACTGATTGGACTCGAGCTGCAAAAGAAAACAAGACAAGGCAGGCAGCAAAGTGGAGTAGGACCGTCGCAAGCACGGTCATTCTCCAGTCTGCACCACCACTCACGCTTGCCATTTGGGCAGTGCATCCTGCTCTTTTGGCCGCTCTACTGCACCTACCTAAAGGTCAGGGCCACAAAGGAGACACTAAGGCTTGTATCTATGTAGCAGAGCGCTCCTCGATCGCTCCCGCGAGCGGCCAGGAGCGAACCCTAGCCGCCGCCACTAGCCACCCCCCTCCGCCCCCACTCCCCTCGCCGCCGCCGGCAGGAGTCGCCGGGCGAAGCCCGCGCGGCTCGGCAGCGGCGGGGTTCCTTTTCCTCCTCCCGCTCGAGCTGGTGCGGCGCGGGCCGGCCGCTCCTGTGGGAGCTCGGGCGCGCTGGCGCTCGGGGCGGCGCGGCGAGGCAGCGCGGGATGGTGGCGCGCGGTGCGCGAGCGGGCGCGGCCAGGTTGTGCTGGCGCGGCGAGGGGCTTGGTGGCGCGTCCGTCGGGTGCGGCCTTGTTGCCCCTCGACGGGATCTGGCGGGGACGGCTTGGCGATTGGCGGCGCTCCGGCGGCTCCTGGCGCGTGGATCCGGCGAGTGGGGATGCGGACGGCGGCTCCTGGCTGCTTCACGGCTCCTCCCGGCGGTGTTGCGGCTGCAGTGGGTTGCTCCGGCTTCGGCCCGGCAGCCCTGCTCGGCGGGTTGGGGCGGGGTGGCGGCCCCCCCTCCCGGCTTGGTGCTGACGAGCTGGCCAGTTTGCTAGCCCGGCATGGTGGTGGCTGCCAGGGCGGCGGCCCCGGATTTGGTGGAAGCGGCTTCGGCTGGGAGGTGGTGTGCGCATCTGGGCGTGGTAGGTCTCGGGATCCCACGACCAGTTCGAGGTCGGCCTCGGCAGGGTGGGGTTCGTTGGCTGCGTTGGTGCGGGCAGGTGGTGGTTGAGCATCTCCGGGAGAAATCCTATGTCCGGCCTCTGCCGGATCTGGCGACGGCGACGCCCGTGGGCATCGTGTTCTTTCTTGGAAGCGTTGCTATTGTGTGGTGCTCCTTCCCCCTCTCCGCGGCCTTGGCTCCGGAGGGAAACCTCAGATCTTGGAGATCGGGCGATGAAGGCGCCTTCACGTCTTCTTCCTCCTTGGGGGCATCGTCTCGGAGCCGGCCACAACCTGGAGACCAGTGGATGGCGGCATCTTCGCCGCGTGGTTTGCGGCATCTTCGCCGCGTAGTTTGCTGAGGCGGCCATCTCGGGGCGCTGATTTCTGTTTGGCAACGATAATGGCGTCGAGAGGAGCTTTGGTCACGGCTAGGGCTTCGGTAGTCGGATCTTCCCGGCGTGTCCGAGGTGCTCTTCCGTTGGTTGCTTGGTTGCTTGAAGTCGGAGCTGCGGCGGAGTTGTTCCTGCGGTAACGATGACAGGCGCTCGGTGGTCGGCTACGGCGTGCACGGTCGGCGCAAGTCCTCCATATTCCCTTGTGATGATCGTCGTCAGAGTCGAAGCTGTCAGTTGTTCGTGCGTGTGGCCTTCTGTTGGCATGTGCTGTCATGTTTTCGGTGCAGCTATCTTTGTAGCTCCGTGATCCCATGTCGGTGGCCAGGTTGGCCGGTGGTACCCATGTTATATGGGTTGGATTGTATCGGTTTTAGCCCGGTTTTCCGTCAATTAACCGGGCAATTCTCACTCCTTCTTAATCAATGAAAATGGCAAGTCTTTGCCTCGTTTCAAAAAAAAAACAAAGGAGACACTCTCGCACTGCTCCTGCTGCATTGTTGGTGAAGGAGAGGTCCACAGCTGGAGTGGATGCAGTGAGAATCAGCTGCCTTTTGGAAAGAGCGGCGTGGAGGAAAGGCTAAACATATCTCAGTGGGAGCAACTGCTAATGCTGGGGTGGGGGTGCGTCTTAACAACAAGATTCCGTACAGGGTTAAAAGTGTTGAAGTATGTTCTCCACTTTTCTCCTCGGGTCAAGTTTTGGGGTAAAATCAGTGCCCAAGAGGACTCCATTTTGACAACTGGCCAATGTATTGTTCTTAAAAAACTTATGGCCTGCCTTAGTTCGATGTCTACTTTTTCTTTTTTTGAAAAGGAGGAAGACCCCCGGCTTCCATCTGGGCGATGCATGCATCCACTTAATTAATTATTCACGAAAGACCTTACAGAGAAATAAAACAGTAAGTCTGAAGCCACGGTCTAAGCAACATTTGTCGCTACTCATGTCTACTCCCTCCATTCCAAAATAATTGAAGTTTTAAGTTTGTCCTAAGTCACATTTGGATAAGTTTGATCGAGTATATAAGAAAGTTAAGATATAGAAAAATAAAAATAATGTGTCAAAATACATTTTATTTGCTGTTGTAGATTTTTTTTGTTTCGAAAATGAGGAATACCACCAGCCTCCGCATCTCTTGATGCACATAGCCATTTTTGCTGTTGCAGATGTTGATATGTTTTTGTAGAGACTTGGTCAAAAAAAATGACTTGGAACAAAGCTAGAATTTCAGCTAATTTAGAAAGGAGAAGACCTAGAGGAGCATAGGACGTATCCACCTTTCTCAGCTTGAGCTTTTGAATGAAGTGCATGGGCAGTTTGCCAAAGATGAATGGTTAATGGCATGCTGATAAAGCAAAAGCTTTTTCTGTAAATTTACAGCAAACAATCAGTCCTCGCGGGAATTAGGGAAAGTGCTGCGTTCGAAACAGGACCATGGAATGTGGTGGTGTTTCGCTACATCCATTTCCACATTCAATCATTGATCTTTCAAATTGACTGCACGCTCCTTTCGATGCCCAAAATGGCTAGCAGGTGTTACCTACATGTCATGCTGTACCTTGCCTACAAGTTTATATATACGTTCCATGTGATAGTAGCTTAGGCATATTCCTAATAAGAAAACATTAGCTTAAGCACGCATGAGGTGCTCTAAACAATGCATGAGTTGGAAAACGTGAAAACAGAAACAAAATAATAGAGAACTCGAATGTTCCTTTGATCATGTGAGAATGAAAACACCGGGCATTGCTGAGAAGAGGCCTTTAAATGGTGTAAAGCAAATAAGCATGAGATTTGAGATTAAGGGTTAGTTGATTAGCGAGAAAAGTAGAGACAAACAGAGAAGATGCACCGGAACATTCAGAAGTCCATTAGGTTCGTCCATAAGCAAAAATAATGATTCCCCATCCTACAAAATACTCCCTATGATTCGATTCTAAGATCCAAACTGTAGGAGTAGAGACTTCTTCGTAGTAACTGCCAAACTTCCCTGTCGAGACTGCCCAACTTTTGTGTCGATGGCAATTTAGTCCAACCTCTGTGATTGGTTTCAGTCGGCCCGAGTTTGTTTCCAGCCAGCTTCACTTTGTCAACTGATTTGAATGAAAAAAAAATCCATGGTGTTGGATCTATTGCTCGGGATTGTAATGATTTACCTGAGTAGTCAAAATCAGTTGCTTGGTCCCAGGTTTCTTCTGAAAATTTTCTGTCCCCTATTGGAACAGATAAAGCTCGTACAGTTGATGTGCGCAATCTCGCTGTAGAAAACTGGGACACATCATCCAGCTTCTTTCACTTCTGTGTCAGAAAATATACCAGTACTTGGAAAGAAGGAAAAGGCTCTTCTCCACTTTGTGCATGACAGAACAAGGCAAATCTGAGAACTCTGGCCTGCTTGCAATATTCAGAGCAAAGGCAGGGACAGACACAAACCACAAATAACACAACCACATCATCATTTCTACTCCCTCCGTAAAGAAATATAAGAGCGCCTAGATCACTAAATGCTCTTATATTTCTTTACAGAGGGAGTATTTTCTAATTCCAGGGGTCTCAAAGGTTTTTTACCTGCTTCGTCCTCGGCAAGCAAATTCCACACCAGAGCGGTTTGAGAAATCCGCAAACTGTGAAATGCATGGGAGTATTAGCACAACGGTCAGTTTTGCTTTAGCAGGCAGCTACAGACATTCTGGACAACGGATCATAGCGACAGTGACAATGCAGCGCTTGAAAGAGACACCCGGGCTAGCGGTAAGCAACTCACATGCTCCCTCATTCCCCTTTCTCTTTGGTACCACAAACATCATAATACAAATCTTGCACTAGATCCACCCAAAAAAGAAGCGGGAGAAAATATCCAATGAAATGTACGACCAGGAATCGAACATGATAAAAGGGAAAATAACAAACAGATGAAGGCGCTGGGGGAGCACACTGACGAATATGATTGGTCATGCGACAAAAATCATTTACCTGCGGAGGGCTTGATGGCATCTTCAGGTCCAAAGCAGCATGTCAGTCAATTCGTCACATGATATGTGATGAACAACTCTCCTGATGATGTTAGATCGCCATTTACATGTATCCGAATACTGTAGAGTAGTTGTAAACTGGTAAGTCTACCAGTACCATCATAAATGCACCAGAGGTCTGATGAAGATGAACTGAGAGTCTGAGAGTATCAAAGTCCACAGAAGTAGATAGGTCCCGTATCTCTGACGAAACATACTTCTGACCATCTAGATTATCAACAAATATGCTATGAATCAATGGGAACCATGCAGTTCCATAAGCTCGATTCGCATTCAGATCACCGGATAATACTGAACGAATGAACATGCCACAAGATGCAACTGCTTCCATAAATTTGCAGAAAGGATTTTCTCAAGAATAGAACTTAAGTGGTTCTTCCAGATCCAACTGTGGATAGTTGCTTACGGTTCCAGTTACAATGCTGAGCTGAGCTGTAAGTTAACATGTGTACTAACCTAGCGCTATATGAAGCATAAGTTTATCTCTTTACAACACCCTATTGTACTTTCTAGAGTACAACAAATTATATCTAACACGGGCCAAAAATCGCTGCTATTTTCTGTCATCTCCACCCCTTTCCTTTAGGTATATGCAAACTGGCAGTATTCTGCTTGTAAGGGAGAAAACCTTTACATAGCAGATGTCCCCTGCACTATATACTCATCATCTCGCTGCTATAAATGACTGCACAGGAAAAAGGAATTACATAAGCAAAGGAGAGTGTTATTTCTTAGGCACCTGCTTTGCCTATGTTTGTGCAGGCTCATCCATAACAAAAGTTAAAAGGTCCTGAACTCACTGAGTTAAGAAGCTTCAGACCGGCTCCGCGTGTAAACTTCCTTGCAAAGAGGAAGCAAGGTGCTGGTCTCTCATTACTTGTACACCACTCTTTTCTATATTCAGTCTCATAATATATATTATCAATATCCTACAAAAATATAAAGATATAGACCCTCAGTGAACAGTTAGAAATTGTCCTAGGCACTTCTTACAGGCAGTTTATTTTACAGACATGTATCTTATTATGACAGAACTACAACATGGAAATCAAAGTTGAAAATTCTGTCATAAAGATCAATAGGTCACCAGACTGACATACACTGATATTATTACTCATCACCGATTTTTCCATCGATGTTGCTAGATATAACCTTCTATCAAACTCAGCAAACCAAAACAAATAATAAAAGCATACCTGGTTTTCTGTGAAATACAAAAAAAATACGATCATCTTTTCTAGGGAATACAGTGTTCAGATTTGACAGAAACATATACCTTAATGGATTTTATAAGTGCGGGTGTAGCATCAGAGACTTTGTATGTTACAGGATGCCATCCACGCCTTTCACGATCTTTAGAAGATGATAGATCCCATGCGCTATGTGTAACTGATCTCCGCGTAAGCTCTTCTTCAAGCCCATTTTGCTGTAACAGAGATAGGTCATGTGCATTTGTGTAGAGAACAAATTCATGGTATGTTAAAATGATCATTGACTTACTGCAAGCAATGTTTGAACATAGTGCTCATCTGGTATGCAGTTATGTGCCTTCCATGCCTCAGCAGGCTGGATAAAATGAGGACATGTAACACGTAAGTCTACCAATTAAACTTTTTCCAGTGAAACAACCATAAACAAATGTACTTATTGAGTTCATTAGTAAATCTTGAAGGCTTAGGTACTTATTTGGTTAAGAAAATAATTTAGGAAATATAAGAAATACAGTATATATATGACATATGAGTAGTGGTTCTATGCACTATATGCCACGCTTAAAATTTGGCTTCACTACATATACGTATGGGAATATGGTGGCAGAAAAGGTTATTGCAGAAAAGGTTAATCTAACTTTGGTTCCACTTCTGTATACGTGATCCTTGTGAGCGCACAAACTATCACACATAGTGTTATTTATCATGTATAAACTTAACTTGTCCATAGTTTGAGAACAATGCCTCCTTCACTATTGCATACATTGATGAAAACAAATAAAAATCAATTCATTTGGATGGGTACTGGTTAACATTAAAGCAAATACAGGCACGGATCAAGTTCATGCCTGCAATTCATGTCACAGGAATAAGGCCAGATGTTAACATCCAGAACCTACAGGAAAACAAATGGCATGATGAACACAGCCTCTAATCTGTCATGTATTCTAGACATACTCCAGGTACAAACTGCATCCAAAACAAGCATGAACTATTTGCACAGAAGAAAGAAAGACAGCATGAACCATGGTTCAAGATACTCCACAAATAGATGGATGGGCATTTTGTTAAAGGGTCTCACTTACAATAGGTTTATCCCAGTCCCTCCAGAACTCTGGTAAGGGCCTTCTCTGCAGCAAATAAAAGATATACTTTCTTTAATAAGAAGAGGCATAGAAAAAAAATCAAGTTCCCATGTATGTACAGATAGAAAAACTGTCATTTGTACATGCATACCTTACAGAACCATATGTAAGTACAGATGTAAAAATTGTCAGAACTTAGTAGAACAATAAGAAGTGTACAACTATTTAAGTGACATTATCTTGATGATGCGAAACTACTACCTTGTGAAGTTATGTCCATCTATGAACTATTTACAATACTTAGAACATACAATTATTGAGGCACATACCCTGCAATGCTTCTTGAATTCTGGCAACACCACATCATCATAAACCACAACTTCAGCATGCTTTTTAATTAGCACAGCCCACTGTATGGCAAGTTAGGTTGGCAGAGATAAAAGAATGAGTTTATTAGACACACAAAAATTCAAGTTAATCTTTTATTTTCCATCCTTCTTCTTTCATCAGTAAAAGCGGAAAGGTACCTGTGAGCCTTTTCTCCAATTCTCCACCGGGATGATTGGGTCCATTCGTGGATTGTACCTGCCCTGTTTTGTATCGGCGAAACTGCCAGCATTACACAATCGGATGCTATTAGTCCTCAGACTATAACATCAGCTAAAAGAAAAGCTTACATCTTAATATGAACAGATCTGCAATATGTTATGCTAGCAATCCATCTAAAAGGTTAAGGTGCATGAAAACACTAAGACAATGTAAAATGGAAAAGGCTATGATGAACTTATATTGTCATTCATAAATACTGGCTGATACTCATTCTTAATCAAGGCTAGGAGACATAATGCAAAACTGAGATGTTTATACCTGTCCACAAAGCTGGTTGACGCAGACATTATGTAGTCATAAGTGTAGTTGAAATTGTACAATGGTACACAGCTGGCAGAGAGAGAAGATCCTAGTAAGCACGAATTCAATATTAAGATCCAAATACGTTCATAAATGATGCACGCAGTACATAACCATTTTGACGAAAACAAGTTTCTAATAAATAAATGTTGGATTGTTGAGTATTAGTAACTATTGAGTCAAACACCGGAGCCATGTAAAAGATATCAAATTTGCAACAGACCCGAATTTGCTAAATGGGTACAGCTATACATTTGGTTGTGTCTGGCAATGTCCTTGTTGAAGGCATTGTTTTGAGAGCGGGGACTATCTTCAGGGCAAAAACCCATGATCTACGATCGGGCGACGGTGGCGCTTGTGCACTGTTTCCTTCTTTGAGGCGTCGCTTTTGGAGAACTTGGACTTCAGGTGTTGTTTTGGTGGTGGTTGTACTGGCTGCAAGGACTGGAACTATGTAGCAGAGCTTTTCTTTTTTAGCTTCTTCTTCTTTTTTGGCTGTGTGCATCCGTAATGCCATTAGGGTATTGCGTTGTTGCAGAGGCTGGGTGTAATTGGTATCTTCGCGATATTAATATATTCCCTTTCTCGAAAAAATAGGCACTTATTCAGCTCAAAAAAAAAAATAGGCACTTATCCGAGACAACCAACAGAACATAGGGACAATTGGAAAATATAACCCAGGATTCACTTCCTGCAAAACAAATGTTCTCCCCAAGTCACAGAAAACACGGCTTATGAATAACCTGGTGATCTACCGATTGTAAAAGTAGGATTTCCTGCGAGCGATAATAAGCACTTAAAAAATACAATTCGAGTCTACCAGTATGTTTAGGTGGAAAGGGAAACAATAGAGGGATCTGAGCTGGACCTAAATGTGAATGACATGAAAAATCCTTTTTAGGGCGTGGACACGGTGTACGAAAGGGGAGAAAACTCCTGGCTGGTCTAAAGGAAAAATGTCCAATTATGTCTTAGCACTATCACATTGCAATTTTTTTATACAAGCTTAGAAGTGCATTTTTAGCAGTATGGTCCATTGTTGGGTAGCTTCAAACCTATAGCCCCCGCCGCTCCTAGTGTGTATAACATGTTCGGCAACTGGTTGAGGTGTATTGATAAAAAAATATTTCCATATCCTTGTGGGGGAGAGGGTACACGAGTTGGTTTCGTCTCCTCAGGGCCGCCTCCTCCTCCCAACCCTAGCCACCCCTCCTCCTCACCCCCTTCCCTCCTCCCTCCTCCCTCCCCCGCCGCCGCCTGAGGTAGCCGTCGGGCAAGCCCGGGGCGCCAAGGATGGTGGCGGCGGGGCCTCGGTTGCCCTGCTCCTGTGTGGGGAACCTCAGATCTGGAGCGGCGGCTCCATTGGCAAGGCACGGCCGGCTAACAGCCGTGCGGGTGGTGGATCCGGTGCCCCGGCCACGCAGGCGGCGGGATCCGGTGGTCGTTGGCGGCCGGCGGCGGCTTCTACTACGGTCGGTGTGCGCGATCTGGCGCGTCCCTTCCTCCCCTGTTCGGCGTGCGGGCCAGCCTGGTCGGGCCGCGCTTCCTCTTGGTCGCCGGTTCTGTACAGGAGGTGCTGTTGGTGGCGGAGATCTAGTTCGGGCGTAATCCCTAGCCGACCATGACCGGCCGCGCCAATGGCGACGCCTGAGGGCGTCGTTTCCCTCCTTGGAGGCGTCGGTATGGACTGATCTCCTCACTTCACCTTCCCCTAGGTTTCCTGGGCGAAAGCCCTAACTCTGTTGGGCGGCGGCGGCGCTCACGGCGCCGTTCCCTTCTTGAAGGCGCCACTTTGGGAACCTTGGGGTTGGGTGGCGCTTGTGGGTGGTGGGTGACAGCGGTGGTGCGGCCCTTTCCTAGCATGGATTTATGTCCGTTGCTTGGAGATGGAGTCGCGTAGGTGGAGGTCGTCGTTTGGCGTCGTGGTGGCGTCGATGGCGGAGGACCTGCCAAGGTTGTCACCTCAATCTGCTCTGAAGATGGACCAGTGGAAGATGGCGGCGACGACACATGTGAGTGCGTCAGACCGGTTTGAGCCCCAGACCCGGCAGATGGCTCGGTCGGGGCCTCCGGCTTTAGATGTTAGGCTTAGGTGAGAGGTATGGGTATGTGGCCCAGCTTGCACCCCTTCATCATTTGGATAGGAGTAGCGGCAGATGCTGCCAAGATGGCGGATTTAGGCATATTGTTGTTATACTTTGTAAGGTCCTCAAGAATAATCAATAAAATGGCCGTATGCATCTCCCAGATGCAGAGGCCGGGGGTCATCCTCCTTTTCGAAAAAAAAATATCCTTGTGGGGGCGACAGCCTTGTGTTGGGCTTTGTGGCTTTCCATGAATGATGTGTTTTTTACCAAGAGTTTTTATCTCGTGTGCAAGTTATTCATGCATGTACACGTTGGCTCCGTACGTGGTCTATCATGCAAAGGTACGTGGTCTATCATGAGTTTTTTTTCTTCTTCTGTAAAACCCTACTTTTGAGTTCTCTCAGACATGTTGGTTGTGTGCATGTTATGCAGAGTTTGGGCTCAGTGCGGTTGTATTAGCTTGATATAACGATTGAATGAAATTCCATTTATTGAAAAAAGTAAGACAATCTACATGGGACAACAAAAGAAACATTGACACAATCTCAGGACATAATACAGCAGATTTTCCACTTTACTAATTAGTGCATTGCAGCAAGAAGTCAAACACCACATAATTGATGTGTTAAACAGTACAAGTTCCCCCCTTAGACCTTATGCTTCATTGATTTCATTCTTTTGTGCAAATTGCCATTCTAAGAAGAGCCTCGAACTGTACCTGTCGGACACAAAAACGAAGCGCTCATTGAAGGGGTCCTTGAGTGCATGGCTGAGAAGGATGCGCTCGGCCTCGATCATGCTCGCCTCCCCCCAATCCACCTGAATGCCAAAAAAGTTGAAAGCACGTCAGCAGCAATGGGGTCTCGAACGCAAAGATCATATGGTACTAGTAACTGTCAGCACTAACCTGGACGCTGTTGTTGACCTGCCGGTTGTAGAAGAAGCGGGAGCGGGTGGTGGCGCGGGTGAGCACGAAGCCCGGCCGCGAGTGCACGAAGATGGAGAACCTCCCCTCGTTGTCACCCTGATCCGCATAATAAGAATCACAATGCGGCTTGAGATTACTTCATTCGTTCACTCCCGCATTGGTGAAATCGAGACGGCAATGGAGAGATGAAGCGAGAAGGGCGGGGGACCGGGGACGTACACGGAAGAATGCGTCCCAGACGAGGTCGAGCGGGAGGCGGTTGCGGGCGATGAAGAGGAAGGCGACCCTGGCGTTCCCCGGCGGCAGCGGCGCCTCCTCCACCTCGGCCAGGACCATCGGCTCCTCGTGCCTCCCCCCTCCTCCTCCTGCCGCGGCCGCCTGCTCCTTCCCTCCCTCCGCGTCCAGCGGCGGGGAGGAGCCGTGCAGCAGGAGGAGGAAGACGCCGGTGACGCAGAGGCACAGCACCAGCAGCACCGCCGCCGCCGCGCTCCTGCCGCCCCTGCCGTATGAGTGCCGCCGCGGCCTCATTCCCCGAGACGGGTCGGGAGGCCTGCAGGCTAGTGTTCCGTGCTATACAGTGGTATTACCGGCTCACCGCCGGCGACGCTCCTCCCGCTCGCGGCATTGGGGGCGAGCAGAGCGTGGCAGAGCAGAACGGAGCGGAGCGCGTCTCAGCTCAGATCTCGAGCTCCCGCGGCTGCGCGGAGGGAGTGTGGTGCGGTCTCGTGATCTCGGGAGGTTGGTGGTGGTTGCACTTGCGCCGCAGCGGGGAGGCGGGGGATCGAATCTCGGCAGGCTCCGCTCCGCTCACTCGCTTGCTTTTGCTTGCTTGCCGGGGCAGCGCGGCAGCGGCAAGTAAAGCTAAGCAGTCTCGTGAGAGATACTCCTGAACGGGCGTGCCAACCACCTACCGGGAACGGGAACGGGAACGGGAACGGTGCGGATGCACGTTCCAGTGAGGTCGGGGCAGCGGCAACGGTGCGGATCGAAATCCCGAACAGGGCAGGGAGCAGCAAAGGGCCATGTTGTGGTCTGACAGTGGCACGTGGACTTTCCATTATTCACATTGACTAGCCCGTCCCAAAGTTGCGTCAAAGCGACACGCCGGTGCCGACCGACGTGCTAAACGGAACCGACAAACCGACCGCAGCGTGCTTACTGACACATGTGACGTGTGACGAGCAGTGAAACTGGTTTAAGAGGGGTGTAAAACTGGGCGGTAAAGTACAAGGCTGTGTACAATGTTGTTGTTTTAGAAGTGTCACGCACGGTAAGTATTGCGGTGGAAGAAAGAGAAACTGGGGAAAAAGTTTTGCATCCTTTTAATTAATAAGATGATATTGTTCTCAAATTAAGAGGAGAGAATTCCTTATTTAACATTAGCTTAAAAATTTGTGCCTTATTTAATACGGGAAAAAAATCTTTCTTATCTAACATCAATTCTAAAATTCCCTTCCAACATTTTCATCCATTTTAAGTACTAACGGTGTTAAATGACACGTGAGAAGATAATTTTACCCCTGTCGCAAATTATGACCAAAATTGTTTGCATACTAAAAAGCAATAACTTTTTTCTATTGTTAAATGCAAGATTAGGTAGAACCTCCCCTGTAAACATGCAAAATTCCATATCTGGATTTAAATTATTTTGATATTTATTTCAAAAATGGGCACAACCTCCTCTGTAATTTGAAGCATATCCGATCACACAATTCACATATACATATTATATCCGATCACACAATTCACATATACATATTTTGCAATATTACACATAAACATCCAGGTCCACAACAAAGTACACATATATCACTTGCAGCATATCTAGGTTCACATATGAGGTAATAGCATCCCAGGTACCCTAACTTGCATAGGATGTGATGATTTAGTTCCAAACTTGCAAAACTTGATCAAGTCATACCCCAACTTGCATCTCATGTGATGTTTTAGTCCCAAGCCAATCACAGTGCGCCAATTGGCTGGGCCGGTCAGCGCGCGCAGTTTTGCACAAAACCCCCTGCCGTTTGCCTGATTCAACCCGCGCCGCCTGCTCCCCTCGGCCGCCCGCAGCTCCTCGCTCCGCAGGCTCGCGCCGCCGCCGCCGCCCTCTTCGTCGGCCCCGCAGCCTCCTCGTCACGCGCCGAGCGCGGCCGCTGGAGCTGATGGCAAAGCTGGTGCCGCCCCTCCCGGCGTCGTCGCGCGCCTCATGGGCCTCGAGTCTCGGCCCGCCGCCCCCGGCGCGGCCGCGGCCGCGCAGCCCAGGCCGCAGAAGCAGAGGAAGGTGGAGGTGTCGGCGGGGGGAGGAGACAATGAGCTGGCGCCGGTGGTCGTGATGCTGCCGTCGAGCCGGCGCCCGCCCGCGCCCGACTCGCCCACGCACGCGCCGCGGAGCCACCACAGCGCCGACCTGCCGGCAAGGAGCCCCAGGCGGAGCCGCCTCGTGCACGCCGCCGCGTCGAGGCTGCTGGAGCCGGGCGCGCGCGCGAGCTCGAGGGCCGGCGCCAGGCTGCAGACCATCGCGTACGCCTCGCCGCAGCACCGCGGCCACCCCGGCGCCCCGCAGCAGAGCTGGGGCACGCCAGGCTGCAGACCAGACGAACTATTCCGACTCATCGGCTCCTCTCAATAATGCTGAGACTATATACAATTCCAATGATCAATCACCTGAGTTTCACAAGAGCTATCAGGTCAGTTTTGACGTTGCCCTACTGCTTCATTTTGTCAACCTTTTATATCTCTTACTTATGTTTACTTCAGCAATATTGATCAGTCAATCATGAAATTACCTCTTTGATAGTATGTCCATACGATGAAATTGTAGTGCTTATACTTATCACTTTGTCTAATGGTAGAGACTGCTAAGGAAGCACTTCCATGAATCCATGCCTGGTACATTTTGTGAATTTGTTGTTAAAAAAATATTCCTCGGAATGTGATTGGATGTTCCCTGGTCTTTACTGAAGTAATGGTTTACCAACTTGGATGACTTGGCATTCATTGTACTGTGATCAGTGGTCACACTACTTTTTGTCTAGCTTGCTATTGAAATTTGAAAATGTTATTTTGTTCTAGTTCCAGGGTGACCAAGGGGCTGATTCTCCTGCTACGTGCACAAATGAGGAGCCCAATCAGCCGAGCCCAACATCTGTCCTCGAAGCATGCTTCTCACACGGTGCTTCCTCCTTAGGAAGTCCAACTGAAAAGATCGGTAAATACTTTTGTAGTATCACCTTGAATGTTGTACTAGGATGTAAGGATACCTTGTAGCTAGTAACCCCTGCAAGCGAAAATTCCATGGCGTGGACGAGCACGCCTGCTCACGGTATCTCCGGGCGTCGGTTCGTGGTGGGATCTGGGATGGGCGCGGCAGTACAGGGCGTGTACGCGGGTAGTTAATGCGTACGTTTTGGATGGAGTTTTGAGGTTGTACAGTGAGTCTGGACGGACGTACAGGACATAGCGATGGCGTTGAGGTACTGTACCAACGTGTGCTGTAGGTGCAAACGGCAGGAGAAAACGGTGGGTTTCAGTTGCAGACGGGCTACCGTCGGCGCTGGCCCACCAACTACATTAACTGTGGCTGCGGCACTCGTGGTCGATCCATTTAACCCTAGCGACTTGTTCAATCGATCCCCAAATCAGAAGAGAGGAAACCCTAGTTTGCGAAGATGGCAAACCGACCATTGCTCAAGCAAGCCGCACAAAAGCAAAACAAACTGAATTTCTTCCAAGAAATAGGGACTGAACGGAAAGTTCATTATTTTCCTAGTGCTAAAATACAAACGGAAATGCAATCGACAACACTGACATAATAGTACAATTATGCGAAAATTCAGTTACATACGCAATGTTCATGAAAGACACAGAAGCAAAGACGCGGATACCGATGACAGCATCACACATTGATCAGTGGCGATTTATTATTCAAGACCATCTTCTGGATAATGGCTACGAAGCCCTCAACAGCACATCACACTGTAGAATTCTAAATCAAAAGTTGCTCCAAAGTTGCATTTTCAACAACATGCAGCACAACTTTAGGTTTGTTGCGGGTGTTTCTTTCTGTGACCATCGACACCACAGTTTGAGCATTTTCTTTCCAAGGAAGATCACCTCTCTTGTGACCTCCCTCACCGCAGATACTACAGAAACGAGTACGCTTGCTTGTTCCACACCTATCAGCAGCTTTTTATTTGGTGCCTGCTTCCATTTTTTGCTCTTCGCGCCTCGGTCATCATACAGACGCTTGTCCCTGCTGGTAGTTGGTCGTTCTGCTTTACGCTTTCATTCTGGAGGCTTTAAGCCAACGAAACTACCAATTGCACTGCCTTGGGCATCACTCCCTCCCCACTTGCTGCTGGATGCATTGCAATCAGTTCCTTTTCTTTTCCTTTCTCCGACTGGACTCTGTCTTGAAGTCCCATTCCATCACGGACGCTTGCCATAGGTGTCAGTGTATCCATTGATTTCTTCAGTATATCCATTGCACATTCATACATACCTGTGTTGGCGTCTCCTATACTGACAACTTCAAGGGCGTGAGTGTGTAGGTTGGAGTGTCTGAATGTTATTGAATTGACACTAATCTTATCCTTTTGAAGATGCACCAAATGATCTGGCAGCACATCTCTTGCATCCTTTGTCCATCGTTTGAGAATGTGCTTGGCTGGTATCTGAGCTATTCCAAGGACTTCAAGGACCTACAGAACAACATATGTGGTTTGATATGGTTAGATATGATCAAGCAAAAAATCCTCTTCCTTTTCTTTGGTGCACACGGACTTATGAAGGAAAAAAGAAACCACCGTATCGGATGCATGTGGTACAGTGATAACTTATGTTACCTTAAGTGTGTGGCAGCACAGCAAGCCTGTGTGTTCAAAATTACCACACTCACATACTAGTTGTGCGCCTTCGTCGACAACTTCTACTTGGTACACAACTCTGTACCACTGTCATGCTTCTCTGGGTGGTACCGTCGTGCCAAATACGTATTCCATCTGATGACTTCCTCTGTCTTGTACTGACCTGCTTCATACAGGACTTCGCCAAATTTCTGAAACATAGCTCGAGTGTATACATCGCTAGCGTGCATCTCTAGTGGTGTGCATTTTCATAACTGGTGAAGTCTGAAATGAATGAGGTACACAAGTAATGTAAAAGTTCAGGTAGTGAGTCCATAGCCTTTTTATCTGCATAAATGAATTCAGAGAAAAAGAGAACAACTTACTATCTTAGTATGTCTTTCCTCGTAGTTCTCAGCTGCTTCCCTGTCGAAAAGAAGCCTCATCTACTGGCGAACGAATAGATGCATGGGGCAGCTTGCTGGAACATAATTCTTAAGCATATGGTTTGAACTTTCACTGCACTGTGTACTGGTCATTTTTGCACAAAATTTTCCATTGAAATATGGTTTCGCCCATTTCATCCTTGTTTCATAGATCTGAGTCAGGTAAGGGTGTTTTTGCAAGCCGTGTGTTCTGTCAAATGTCCCCATGTTGTCTCGAACTCATCGACTGTGAGCATGTGACGTATTATCTTGTGGAACTCGATTCTGAACTTGCTCCTCTTTCTGTAATGTGCTCCAAGAGATTCTTTTGCTTTCTTCACGATGTGCCCCTTACACCAGACATTCTATTGCTACTTCCATGGCCCTCCATTGATCTGTTTTTTTTTGAACGGGCTCCATTGATCTGTAGACACATAAATCAAAACATTGTCCTTACAATCATCATACTTGAACAATAGGAACATACAATGGAAAAAGCGCCATAGTGTGCAAATGCAACCTAAAATTTCAAATATAAATGTTTATTCATGCACACCTGTTAGCAAGGTTTGTGGATGTTTGCCACCCATCATGCGGATAAATTCAGTGGACACCCATGTAAATGTTTCCGCTGTCTCATCCCTAACCAGGACTCCGCCGAAAATGACACTTTGGAAGTGGTTGTTGACTCCGACAAACAGCCCGAATGGCATATCGTACATCGGTAAGACCGTGTGTTGCTCCTTTTCGGGACACCCTGCAATTCTTTTTGTGGGAAATAACAATGTGCGTTTTCATTTTTGAGGCTACAAAAAGATTAGTACAATATATACAGTGATGAAATCGAAAAGAATTACTAATTGAGCAGCCGCAAACTATTTCCTTCATACAGTTTGTTCTCTCGACGTTCAATCTGCTTTTTCTATATCTAATCCCAAACCCAAATTCTCAGGGATACAGATTGTAATAGTCGTATGCCTCTCCAAGGGGATCAAAGTTGTCTCCGACGGCAGGAATTACGACATTGTCACACTTCTTTTTTGCATAGCATCTGAGTGTTTTTTCCAGTGCCCTTATCCTCCCAACGTAGGGGGGGGGGGGGGCTCAAGGGGTGCATTCCTGACACGGACCCTGTGTGATTAATTGGCATACAGACGAATCATTACCACGCAATTGTTTTACATAACTATGACTAATTGGCATACAGACATTCCACAGCAAGTAAGAGCAATTCATTTGCCATCCAAGCACAACACTTTCAGAAGGAGCGGGCAAGAACAGTAAGTTGTCCGTCAAAATCAAAGCGGACAACAACAGGCGTCAATAAGGGAGAATATGGAAGGTTCCTATCGACTAGATCTGACAAAAACTCGTAGCCGCCGCCTCCCGCCTTCGCCGTCGCCATTGCTCTGTTTTCCCTTTAGCTCTTGATGAGGCGGTCAAAGCGATAAGTGTCTTTTTTTTCCTTCAGCGCGTTGGGGCGGTCGATGGGGACAGGGGGGGTGCGGACCCGTGGTGCCACGTATGCTTATCTGTCGTAAACAACGCCGTTTGTTTGCCGGCCTGCATACAATGGGCAACCGGTTTGGACCGGTAGTCATGTCATGCACCATCCGAACAAGATAAATCCTGCCGTGACAGAATCGTCATATCGAATGGGGAGTTCCCCGTATATTACTGTTCCAAGCTACGCATCTTTGTATTCACTCTTCGATCGCATTCAATGCTCCATTACACCCGTCAATGTTCGATTGGCACGCGTAGCGTGAGCAGGCGCGCCCGTCCACTCCATCGCCGCTCTCCCCCTGCAAGCCACTTTACTTTTAGTTAGGTTGAAAGGCCTTTTCTGAAGAAGAAAATGTGTGCTACAAAATAAAGTTTCCTCTTTATTTACTCTACTTCTGTTGCTGATCTGAAGTAAGAATATATGTTTATATGCCGACGAAACCTTAAATGAATAGCTATGTTTTGCATAAAATGCATTTGGCCACGAAATTGATTGCTTTAGTGCACATCTTGACGCGGTGTTGCAGATTAAAGGTATGTATCACGATGAGTAGCGGAAGAAACAACAAATAGTTTACATATATTACTAATATTTGAACTATTATAAGACAATGTTCTGTTACGCTATCTTCTAGTTAACTTTGCTCGGCTGAAATGAACTCTCTTTAGAGAGAAGCTTAAAACAATTCTGATTTACAGAATGGATTGAATTAGTAGGTTTTGACGTGTGTAATGGAGTATAGATTATGATGATAATGTATGGTTTTTCTTTTGTATGCAGAGAGTACTGAATTCTTTATTTCAATGGAGAACAAAATGGAAGATCTCTTCAATCTAGAGTCTGAAATCGTAGATATGTCCATGTCCATCGACACAATGAAGACTGATGATCACGGCAGCAATGCAGAAATACCATGTGTTCAGAGTTCTCCAGAGCATGATTTTGAGTTCCTAGAAGGCAGGCTCCACAGCATCAGAGAAGCCATTGCAAATGCTGAGCTACTTCTGGACAACAGCCTCTTCTGTGGCACACCGTCAAGTCTATCACTCCATTCATTCATCGTTGAGATGCTGGAGACCGTTGAGGCCGTCTTTGGCGATGGATCAGAGAGCAGCTTCGGCTTCCAGGAAGAAAACAACTTTCAACGCACCAACTTCCTGTTTGACTGCATCGTCAAGTCACTGGACTCGAAGTTCCGCGACTTCAGAAAATGCGGGTACAAGGCTTTGTTGCGAATGCCTCTCACCATGAGCAAAGACCTGCTGAAGAGGGAGATATCCAAAGAGATCGGCAGCTGGAGCGATGTTTCATCGGACCGTGCTGCGGAGAAGGAGCTGGACCAGGTGGCGGCGGAGAGGTGTGACGGGTGCCGGACTAAGGCGTTCGACATCAGCGTCGCCATCGAGGAAGACATACTCGAGGCCCTCGTCGGTGCGTTCGCCTTCGACCAATGCTGCTGAAAGTGTGGAAGTTTACTGGTTAACATGGCATTGGTCAGGCATGAGTAACACTTTGCAGATATGTACTCTATTTCTCCTCCGAAGATGTTATACAGCGTCATGTAGTAATATGGACGCTCCCGCCCCCGGTTAGTCCCAGATTTAATTCAGGTGTGCTATACTGCGGGTTGAATCAGGCAAATGGCAGGGGTTTTTGTGCAAAACTGCACGCGCTGACCGGCCCAGCCACTTGGCAGCCAATTGGCGCGCTGTGATTGGCCTGGGACTAAAACATCACATGAGATGCAAGTTGGGGTATGGCTTGGTCAAGTTTTGCAAGTTTGGGACTAGATCATCACATCCTGTGCAAGTTAGGGTACCTGGGGTGCTATTACCTCTTCACATATATGGGTCCAAATCCACACTTACATCATACTCTACATGATATGAGCAACATAAAGACTGTTATCGTACCAGATTCACATGCATAGTTCAGAAGCACAAAAGTGACTTTAGGTTCACATACATGTATCTTAACTCATGAAAATATGGTGGAAGCATATGACTGAAGTTGCTTGTTTTGTTTGAGGGTACAAACGACCGGCAAAGTAAAGTCTCTTCACCATATTGGGGTGCAGGTATGGAATCACTCTGTTCACTGGCATCAACAGTTGTCAATCAGTGATGCCATTTATCTCCATTGAGTGTTCTGTCATTTACAGGGAGAGATTTGCTGGGATGTACTCTCCTTGGGTCTACTCTTTTGCGCAGACGGAATCATTCTGTTCACAACCAATGGCCTTCTCAAAACAAAAACATCTTATGTCCTTTCGAGCTTTTTTTTATTGCCAAACAATTTAATTTTTCAGCAAATAACTTGAATTTGGATCCATCCTGTGAATTAAAGAGACAACTTTGCATCAAACCTATGCTGGTGTGCATGAGTATTGCTAGACAATCAGAAATAAAGTAAAGCATTAATCTTGTTGTGATCACAACCAAGCAAACTAACTCCATTACTAACATTGCTAGAAAATCTGATCATTACTAACTGATTATTAACTAGATGGTCTGTAGCTACTACTAACATTGCGTTCAAATGAGCCTCTATATTGCTACTACTACCATTGCTTTCCCAGGAGTGCCACTTACCCATCTGAACAAGCCCATGTGGATGCGCCCGGCCTGAAGCTGTTGCCGATGCCAACCCGAGGACACCCTGACAGGAACCTCCAGCCAGCTGGCGACTGACCCAGCAATGCCCTGGTCTGATGCTGCTGCAGCCGGGGCACCTGTCAGGAAATGTATCATGCAATTTCAAAAATATTCCTATGCTCACGCAAGATCTATCTAGGAGATGCATAACAACGAGAGGGGGAGAGTGTGTCCATGTACCCTCGTAGACCGAAAGTGGAAGCATTTGTTAACGCGGTTGATGTAGTCGAACTTCTTCTCATTCCGACCGATCAAGTACTGAACTTACGGCATCTCCGAGTTCTACACACGTTCAGCTCGATGACGTCCCTCGAACTCTTGATCCAGCAAAGTGTCAAGGGAGTGTTGCGTCAGCACGACGGCGTGGTGACAGTGATGGTGAAGTGATCCATGCAGGGCTTCGCCTAAGCACTATGTGAATATGACCGGAGGCATAAACTGTGGAGGGGGGCGCCGCACACGGCTAGGAATCAATATTGTGTGTTCTAGCTATGCCCCCCCCCACATATATATAGGTGGGAGAGGGAGAGGGGCAGCAAGGGCGGCCTCCCCCCTTCCATAAGTGTCGGAGGGGGAAGGAAAGAGAGGGGGTAGAAGGAAAGGGGGAGGGCAAATCCTCCCCTTTCCTTCTCCCTTCCCCTCCTTCTCCTATTTCGGCCTATATGGGGGTGCACCAGCCCACCACGGGCTGGTCTGTCCCTCTCTTGGCCCATAAGGCCCATAGCTTTGTCGGGGGTGCCCGAAACCCCTTTCCGGTGACCCGATACGTACTCGGTACCCCCGGAACACTTCCGGTGTCCGAATACTATCGTCCTATATATGAATCTTTACCTCTCGACCATTTCGAGACTCCTCGTCATGTCCTTGATCTCATCCAGGACTCCGGACAACATTCGGTCACCAAATCACATAACTCATATAATACAAAATCGTCATCGAACGTTAAGCGTGCGGACCCTACGGGTTCGAGAACTATGTAGACATGACCGAGACACCTCTCCGGTCAATAACCAACAACGGAACCTGGATGCTCATATTGGCTCCCACATATTCTATGAAGATCTTTATCAGTCGAACTGTTATGACAACATACGTTATTCCCTTTGTCATCGGTATGTTACTTGTCCGAGATTCGATCGTCGGTATCTTCATACCTAGTTCAATCTCGTTACTAGCAAGTCTCTTTACTCGTTCCATAATGCATCATCCCTCAACTAACTCATTAGTCACATTGCTTCCAAGGCTTCTTATGATGTGCATTACCGAGAGGGCCCAGAGATACCTCTTCGATACTCTGAGTGACAAATCCTAATCTTGATCTATGCCAACCCAACAAACACCTTCGGAGATACCTGTAGAGCATCTTTATAATCACCCTGTTACATTGTGATGTTTGATAGCACACAAGGCATTCCTCCGGTATCCAGGAGTTGCATAATCTCATAGTCGGAGGAATATGTATTTGACATGAAGAAAGCAATAGCAAAAAAACTGAATGATCATAATGCTAAGCTAACGGATGGGTCTTGTCCATCACATCATTCTCCTAATGATGTGATCTCGTTCATCAAATGACAACCACATGTCTATGGTTAGGAAACTTAACCATCTTTGATTAACGAGCTAGTCTAGTAGAGGCTTATTAGGGACACAATGTTTTGTCTATGTATCCACATATGTATCAAGTTTCCGGTTAATACAATTCTAGCATGAATAATAAACATTTATCATGATATAAGGAAATATAAAATAACAACTTTATTATTGCCTCTAGGGCATATTTCCTTCAGTCTCCCACTTGCACTAGAGGCAATAATCTAGTTCACATCGCCATGTGATTTAACACCAATAGTTCACATCTTTATGTGATTAACACCCATAGTTCACATCGCCATGTGACCAACACCCAAAGGGTTTACTAGAGTCAATAATCTAGTTCATATCTCTATGTGATTAACACCCAAAGAGTACTAAGGTGTGATCATGTTTTGCTTGTGAGAAAAGTTTAGTCAACGGGTCTGCCACATTCAGATTTGTATGTATTTTGCAAATTTCTGTGTCTACAATGCTCTGCATGGAGCTACTCTAGCTAATTGCTCCCACGTTCAATATGTATCGAGATTGAGACTTAAGAGTCATCTAGACCAATGTTAAAGCTTGCATCGACATAACTCTTTACGACGAACTCTTTATCACCTCCATAACCGAGAAACATTTCCTTAGTCCTCTTTAAGGTAACTAAGGATAATTTTGACCGTTGTCCAGTGATCTATTCCTGGATCACTGTAGTACCCCCTTGCCAAACTCATGGCAAGGTAAATAATAGGTTTGGTACACAACATGGCATAGTTTATAGAACCTATGGCTGAGGCATAGGGAATGATTTCCATTCTCTCTTTATCTTCTGCCGTGGTCGGGTTTTGAGTCTTTTACTCAACTTCACACCTTATAATATAGGCAAGAACTCCTTCTTTGACTGATCCATTTTGAACTCCTTCAAAATCTTGTCAAGGTATGTACTCATTGAAAGTCTTATCAAGCGTCTTGATCTATCTCTATAGATCTTGATACCCAATATGTAAGCAGCTTCACCAAGGTCTTTCATTGAAAATTTCTTATTCAAGTATCCTTTTATGCTATTCAAAAATTCTATATCATTTCCAATAAATAATATGTCATCCACATATAATATCAGAAATGCTAGAGAGCTCCCACTCACTTTCTTGTAAATACAGGCTTCATAGTAAGTCTGTATAAAACCATATGCTTTGATCACCTCATCAAAGCGTATATTCCAACTCCGAGATGCTTGCACCAGTCCATAGACGGATCACTGGAGCTTGCACGTCCTGTTAGCACCTTTAGGATCAACAAAAACTTCTGGTTGCATCATATACAACTCTTCTTAGAGATATTCATTTAAGGAATGCAGTTTTGACATTCATTTGACAGATTTCATAAAATGTGGCAATTACTAACATGATTTGGACGGACTTAAGCATCGCTATGGGTGAGAAAGTCTCATCGTATTCAACTCCTTGAACTTGTTGAAAACCTTTTGCGAAAAGTCGAGCTTTATAGACAGTAACATTACCATCAGCGTCAGTCTTCTTCTTGAAGATCCATTTATTTACTATGGGTCACTGATCATCGGGAAAATCCACCAAAGTCCACACTTTGTTCTTATACATGGATCCTATCTCAGATTTCATGGCCTCAAGCCATTTATCAGAATCTGGGCTCATCATAGCTTATTCATTGTTCGTAGGTTCGTCATGGTCTAGTAACATGACTTCCAGAACAAGATTACCCTACCACTCTGGTGTCGATCATGTTCTGGTTGACCTACAAGGTTCGGTAGTAACTTGACCTGAAGTTTCATGATCATCATCATTAGCTTCCTCTCTAGTTGGTGTAGGCAACACGGGAACAGATTTCTCTGATGAAATACTTTCCAAAGTGAGAGAAGGTACAATTACCTCATCAAGTTATACTTTCCTCCCACTCACTTCTTTCGAGAGAAACTCTTTCTCTAGAAAGGTTCCATTTTTGGCAATAAAGATCTTGCCTTTGGATCTGTGGTAGAAGGTGTACCCAATTGTTTCCTTAGGGTATCCTATGAAGACGCACTTCTCCGATTTGGGTTTGAGGTTATCAGGTTGAAGCCTTTTGACATAAGTGTCGCAACCCCAAACTTTAAGAAATGACAACTTAGGTTTCCTTCCAAACCATAGTCATACGGTGTCGTCTCAACGGATTAGACGGTGCCCTATTTAACATGAATGCGGCTATCTCTAATGCATAACCCCAAAACGATAATGGTAAATTGGTAAGAGACATCATATATCGCACCATATCTACTAAAGTAAGGTTACGACATTCGAACACACCATTACACTGTGGTGTTCCAGGTGGCGTGAGTTGTGAAACAATTCCACATTGTTTAAATGAAGGCCAAACTCGTAACTCAAATTCTGCTTCTGCGATCAGATCATAGAAACTTTATTTTCTTGTTACGATGATTCTCCACTTCACTCTAAAATTCTTTGAACTTTTCAAATGTTTCAGACTTGTGTTTCATTGAGTAGATATACTGATAACCCACAAGTATAGGGGATCGCAACAGTTTTTGAGGGTAGAGTATTCAACCCAAATTTATTGATTAGACACAAGGGGAGCCAAAGAATATTCTCAAGTATTAGCAGCTGAGTTGTCAATTCAACCACACCTGAAAGACTTGATATCTGCAGCAAAGAATTTAGTAGAAAAGTAGTATGAAAGTAGCGGTAACTGTGGCAAAAGTAGTAGTAGCAGTTTTGTAGCAATCGTAACAGTGGCAACGGATAAGTAACTAATCAAAGATCAATATGTGAAAATCTCGTAGGCAATGGATCAATGATGGATAATTATGTCAGATGCAATTCATCATGCAACAGTTATAACATAGGGTGACGGAGAACTAGCTCCAATTCAGCAATGTAATGTAGGCATGTATTCTGAATATACTCATACGTGCTTATGGAAAAGAACTTGCATGCCATCTTTTGTCCTACCCTCCCGCAGCAGCGGGGTCCTATTGGAAGCTAAGGGATATTAAGGCCTCCTTTTAATAGAGTACCGGACCAAAGCATTAGCACTTAGTGAATGCATGAACTCCTCAAACTACGGTCATCATCGGGAAGTGTCCCGACTATTGTCACTCTGGGGTTTATCGGATCATAACACGTGGTGGGTGACTATAACTTGCAAGATAGGATCAAGAACTCACATATATTCATGAAAACATAATAGGTTCAGATCTGAAATCATGGCACTCGGGCCCTGGTGACAAGCATTAAGCATGGCAAAGTCATAGCAACATCAATCTTAGAACATAATGGATACTAGGGATCAAATCCTAACAAAACTAACTCGATTACATGGTAAATCTCATCCAACCCATCACCGTCTAGCAAGCCTACGATGGGATTACTCACGCACGGCAGTGAGCATCATGAAATTGGTGATGGAGGATGGTTGATGATGATGATGGCAACGGATTCCCCTCTCAGGAGCCCCGAACGGACTCCAGATCAGCCCTCCCGAGGAAGATTAGGGCTTGGCGGCGGCTCCATATCGTAAAACATGATGAATCCTTCTCTCTGATTTTTTTCTCCCCGAACATGAATATATGGAGTTGGAGTTGAGGTCGGTGGAGGTCTAGGGGACCCACGAGGCAGGGGGAGCACCCTAGGGGGGTGGGCGCACCTTGCACCCTCGTGGACAGGGTGTGCGTCCCCTCTGTTGATTCTTTCGCCACTATTTTTTATTAATTCCAAAACGTGTCTCCGTGGAGTTTCAGGTCATTCCGAGAACTTTTATTTCTGCACAAAAATAACACCATGGCAATTCTGCTGAAAACAACGTCAATCCGGGTTAGTTCCATTCAAATCATGCAAGTTAGAGTCCAAAACAAGGGCAAAAGTGTTTGGAAAAGTAGATACAGTTGGAGACGTATTAACTCCCCCAAGCTTAAACCTTTGCTTGTCCTCAAGCAATTCAGTTGGCAAACTGAAAGTGATAAAGAAAAAATTTTACAAACTCTATTTGATCTTGTTGTTGCAAATATGTAAAGCCAGCATTCAAGTTTTCAGCAAAGATTATGAACTAACCACATTCACAATAACACTTAGGTCTCACATTTACTCATATCAATGGCATAATCAACTAGCAAGCAATAATAATGAATCTCGGATGACAACACTTTCTCAAAACAATCATAATATGATATAACAAGATGGTATCTCACTAGCCCTTTCTGAGACCGCAAAACATAAATGCAGAGCACCCCTAAAGATCAAGGACTGACTAGACATTGTAATTCATGGCAAAAGAGATCCAGTCATAGTCATACTCAATGTAAATTAATAGCAATGCATGCAAATGACAAAGGTGCTCTCCAACTGGTGCTTTTTAATAAGAGGATAATGACTCAACATAAAAGTAAATAGATAGGCCCTTCACAGAGGGAAGCAGGGATTTGAAGAGGTGCCAGAGCTTGAGTTTTAAAACAGAGATAAATAATATTTTGAGCGGCATACTTTCATTGTCAACATAACAACCAAGAGATCTCAATATCTTCCATGCTACATACATTATAGGCGGTTCCCAAACAGAATGGTAAAGTTTATACTCCCCCACCACCGAGTAGCACATTCCATGGCTGGCCCGAAACAACGGATACCGTCCAACTAATAACAATCCCGGGGGAGTTTTGTTTGCAATTATTTTGATTTGATTTGAGCATGGGACTGGGCATCCCGGTTATCAGCCATTTTCTCATGAATGATGAGCGGAGTCCACTCATCGTGAGATTAACCCACCTAGCATGGAAGATATAGATAGCCCTAGTTGATACATGAGCTATTCGAGCATACAAAACAGAATTTCATTTGAAGGTTTAGAGTTTGGCACATACAAATTTACTTGGAACGACAGGTAAATACCGCATATAGGAAGGTATGGTGGACTCATGGAATAACTTCGGGGTTTATGGAAGTGGATGCACAAGCAGTATTCCCGCTTAGTACAAGTGAAGGCTAGAAAAAGACTAGGAAGCGACCAACCAGAGAGTGAAAACAGTCATGAGCATGCATTAAGATTAACCAACAATGAATGCAAGCATGAGTAGGATATATAAATCACCATGAACATAAATATCGTGGATGCTATGTTGATTTTGTTTCAACTACATGCGTGAACATGTGCCAAGTCAAGCCACTCTAATCATTCAAAGGAGGATACCACCCAATCATACCACATCACAACCATTTTAATAGCATGTTGGCACGCAAGGTAAACCATTATAAGATCCTAGCTAATTAAGCATGGCATGAGTAACTATAATCTCTAATTGTCATTGCAAACATGTTTCATTCATAATAGGCTGAATCAAGAACGATGAACTAATCGTATTTACAAAAACAAGATAGGTCGAGTTCATACCAGCTTCTCCCATCTCAATCATTTCATCATATATCGTCATTATTGACTTTCACTTGCACGACTAAACGGTGTGGATAATAATAATAGTGCACGTGCATTGGACTAAGCTGGAATCTGCAAGCACTTAATACAAAGGAGAAGACAAGGTAATATGGGCTCTTGGTTAGATCAACAATAACGCATATGAGAGCCACTCATCATTTTATCGTGGTCTTCTCCTCTCGACCCCCAAAGAAAAGAAAAGAAATTCAAAGAAAAATAAAACTATTTACACAGGAAAGCTCCCAACAAGCAAAAGAAGAAGAACAAATATTTTTGGGTTTTCTTATTTAATTACTACTACTATGAGCATGGAAAGTAAACTAACTAAAAGCTACAACTAATTTTTTTGTTTTTTCCCAAGGTTTTTCCAACACTCAAGAAGAATGCAAGAAAAGAAAATAAACTAGCATGGATAGTAAAATGAAAAAGTATGAACACCGACAACTAGAATGAGTGTGTGAACATGAATGTAATGTCGGTGAGAAATACGTACCCCCAAGCTTAGGCTTTTGGCCTAAGTTGGTCTATGGCCATGGCTGGCCTAGCGGATATCCAAAGTCAACGTCGGGGTTGTACTGAGATGCAGCAGCTACCACCTAGAGAGCTGAAGCCTGGAGGCGAGCCGCCTCCCTCCTCCTCTCATATTCATTTGCCTCCTCCCTGGTTATAAAATATCTCATGTTTGCCTGAAACTTAAAGAAAGTGGGAGCAGGGAGAGTGATATGGACAATACGACGTCTGTCAAAGATTAGTCGGTACTGGAGGAACTATTCGTTCCTCTCAAGAAACTGATGGCGAAACATAGCATTATAGTCTAGATAAGCAGGTGGCAACTCAGTATCATTTCCGTTTATAGGTACACCATGATAATCAGCTAAACGAGTTGCATAAATTCCACCAAACAAATCTCCACTTTTACCATTAACATGTATTGTTTATCACCCAATACCGCACTCTTGTGGACACTAAGATCTGGAACGCACATGTGACAAACCTCATCTTTACCGTTAATGCATCTACCTATAAAGAGAGCAAAGTAATGTATGGAAGGGAAATGAATGCTCCCTATGGTAGCTTGTGCGATTTCTCTAGTTTCTCCCACAGTGATACGGGCAAGAAAATCTTTATATTCAGATTTGCGAGGTTCACTAAAATTGCCCCAATGTGGGATTTTACAAGCAGTGTTTAAATCTTCAAGGTCCATGGTATATGATTTATCATAGAGGCCAAATAAAACAATGTGAGTGTTGCGCGTGGATGAAAATTTAAACCTCCTCACAAAGGAATCAATGAGGTAATAGTATTGTCGGCACTTATCCGATACGAAGTCCTCAAGATCAACATTACGTACATACGCATCAAATTCATCCTTGAAACCTGCTTGGACCATAAACTCTTCCGACGGCCATTCACAAGGCCGCACTTGAGCTTCCCTTGGTGGTTCAAGGTCCGGCTCACGTATCGCGAGCCTTGGTTCTTGATTCCTTGAAGAACCACCTTGGTACATTTTCCTAAACATTTTTCTTCCTTTGAAAAATTTCTGAAATTTTTAGTGACTCAAAATAAAAGTGAACCAAACTCAACAAGGTTAATAGCAACTACTCCCACAAGTGCCTAGAGGCTATATCATGCATTAAAACTACTTTGGACCATATACATTTGACATGCAAGCTCAAGAATAGGGTCACCTCAGCAGCAAAAATTTGCAATAAATAAAGCACTAGAACAAAAACTAATTGGACCATTGGAGGAGTCACATACCAAAGAACAATCCTCCAAAGCAGTTTTGTGAATGGAGCTTTGAGCAAAGAGATCGAAAATGGCAACAAAACGAGCTAGAACACGGGTTTGAGCTAGGGGATGATTTTTTCTGGAGGAAGACAAAGTGTGTGGGTGCTGGAATAGGTGGAGGGGACCACGTGGGGTCCACGAGGCAGGGGGGCGCGCCCCAGGGGGGTGGGTGCACCTTGTACCCTTGTGGCCAAATGGTGGGTCCCCCTGGTGTATTCTAAGTGCCAGAAATTCTTAAATATTCTACAAAAAATCATACTCCATTTTCACGGCATTTGGAGAACTTTTATTTTCGGGGTATTTTTTGTTGCACGAATAAATCAGAAAACAGACAAAAAAAATACTATTTTTGCTTTATTTAATCGAAATAACAGGAAGTAAAAGAACGGTACAGAAGGTTGTGCTTTCTAACTTCATCCATCCCATGCTCATCAAAAGGAATCCACTAACAAGGTTGATCAAGTCTTGTTAACAAAATTCTTCCAAATAACATGAAACCGACAAATTTTTGGATAACGCTAGGTTACCTCAACGGGGATATGCATGTCCCCAACAATAAGAATATCATATTTCTTTTTGACAGTAGGAAGAGGGAATTCAAAACCTCCAATAGTAATAGTTGAGATTTTCCAATAGAATTGATACTATGGAACTGGGGTTGTTTCTTCGGGAAGTGTACCGTATGCTCATTATAATTTACATGAAAAGTGATATTGCCTTTGTTGCAATCAATAATAGCCCCTGCAGTATCCAAAAAGGTTCTACCAATGATGATTGACATACTGTCGTCCTCAGGAATATCAAGAATAACAAAGTCCGTTAAAATAGTAATGTTTGCAACCACAACAGGCACATCCTCAAAAGTACCGACGGGTATGGCAGTTGATTTATCGACCATTTGCAAAGAGATTTCAGTAGGTGTCAACTTATTCAAATCAAGTCTACGATATAAAGAGAGAGGCATAACTCTAGCTAACACCGGCTCCAAGATCACATAAAGCAGTTTTAACATGGTTTCTTTTAATGGAGCATGGTATAGTTGGTACTCCTGGGTCTCCTAGTTTCTTTGGTACTCCACCGTTAAAAGTATAATTAGCAAGCATGGTGGAAATATCAGCTTTCGGTATCTTTCTTATATTTTTAACAATATCTTTCATATACTTGGCATAGGGATTCATTTTAAGCATATCGGTCAAACGCATACGCAAAAAGATAGGTCTAACCATTTCAGCAAAGCGCTCAAAATCCTCATCATCCTTTTTCTTGGATTGCTTAGGAGGAAAAGGCATGGGTTTCTGAACCCATGGTTCTCTTTCTTTACCGTGTTTCCTAGAAACAAACTCTCTCTTATCATAACGTTGATTCTTTGATTGTGGGTTATCAAGATCAACAACAGGTTCAATCTCTACATCATTGTCATTACTAGGTTGAGCATCAACATGAACATCATCATTAGCATTATCACTAGGTTCGTGTTCATTACCAGATTGTGTTTCAGCATCAGAAATCGAAATATCATTGGGATTCTCAGGTGTGTCAACAACAGGTTCACTAGAAGCATGCAAAGTCATATCATTTCCTTTTTCTTTTTCTTAGAAGGACTAGGTGCATCAACATTAGTTCTCTGAGAATCTTGCTCGACTCTCTTAGGATGGCCCTCAGGATACAAAGGTTCCTGGGTCATTCTACCACATCTAGTCATAACTCTAACAACATTATCATTATTTTTATTATTTAACTCATTGAGCAAATCATCTTGTGCCTTCAGTACTTGTTCTACTTGAGTGGTAACCATGGAGGCATGTTTACTAATAAGCTTAAGGTCACCTTTAACTCTAGACATATAATCACTCAAGTGTTCAACATATAAGCATTGTGTTTCAATTGTCTACCAACATAAGCATTGAAGTTTTCTTGTTTAACAATAAAATTATCAAACTCATCCAAGCATTGACTAGAAGACTTATTACGAGGAATATCACCTTCATCAAATCTATAAAGTGAATTTACCTTTACTACCTGTGTCGGGTTATCAAGACCATGTATTTCTTCGATAGGTGGTAAATTCTTAACATCTTCAACTTTAATACCTTTTTCTTTCATAGATTTCTTTGCCTCTTGCATATCTTCAGGACCGAGAAATAGAATACCCCTTTTCTTTGGAGTTGGCTTAGGAGTTGGTTCAGGAAGTGTCCAATCATTATCATTACTCAATATTATTCAATATCAATTCAGCTTGCTCAATGGTTCTTTCCCTAAAAACACAACTAGCACAACTATCTAGGTAGTCTCTAGAAGCATCAGTTAGTCCATTATAAAAGATATCAAGTATTTCATTTTTCTTGAGAGGATGATCAGGGAAAGCATTAATTAATCGGAGAAGCCTCCCCAAGCTTGTGGGAGACTCTCTTCTTTAATTTGCACAGAATTAAATATTTCCCTTAAGGCAGCTTGTTTCTGATGAGCGGGGAAATATTTTGTAGAGAAGTAATAAATCATATCCCAGGGACTACGCACACAACCAGGAGCAAGGGAATTAAACCATATCTTAGCATCACCCTTTTATGAGAAAGGAAACAATTTAAGGATATAGTAGTAGCGAATTTTTTCCTCATGAGTAAATAGGGTGGCCATATCATTCAATTTGGTAAGATGTGCCACAACAGTTTCAGATTCATAGCCATAGAAAGGATCAGATTCAACCAAAGTAATTAACTCAGGATCGACAGAGAATTCATATTCCTTATCAGTAACACAGATAGGTGAAGTAGCAAAAGCAGGGTCATATTTCATTCTAGCATTCAAAGACTTTTCTTCCAGCTTAGCTAACGGTTTCTTAAGATCATTTCTATCATTGCAAGCAAAAAGGTCTCTAGCAGTTTCATCAATATCATAAGTTTCAATAATTTCATTTTCTAGGGGGAGAATCTTCATCATCACTTTCATCAATATCATAAGTTTCAATAATTTCATTTTCTCTAACCTTAGCAAGTTGTTCATCAAGAAATTCACCTAATGGCACATTATTATCAAGCAGAGAAGTAGTTTCATCATAAGCATCATGCATAGAAGAAGTGGCATCATCAACAACATGCGACATATGAGAATCAATAGCAGGTGCATAAGTTTACTCAAAACAGAAGGTGAATCAAGTGCAGAGCTAGATGGCAGTTCCTTACCTCCCCTCGTAGTTGAGGAAAAATCTTGGTTCTTTCATCTTTCAAGTTCCTCATAGTGTCAACAGATATAAATCCCAAGTGACTCAAAGAATAGAGCTATGCTCCCTGGCAACGGCGCCAGAAAAAGGTCTTGATAACCCACAAGTATAGGGGATCACAACTGTTTTCAAGGGTAGATTATTCAACCCAAATTTATTGATTCGACACAAGGGGGGCCAAAGAATATTCTCAAGTATTAGCAGGTGAATTTTCAATTCAATCACACCTGAAAGACTTAATATCTGCAACAAAGTATTTAGTAGCAAAGTAGTATGAAAGTAATGGTAACTGTGGCAAAAGTAGCAGTAGCAGTTTTGTAGCAATCATAACAGTGGCAACGGAGAAGTAACTAAGCAAAGATCAATATGTGAAAAGCTCGTAGGCAATGGATCAATGATGGATAATTATGTCGGATGTAATTCATCATGCAACAGTTATAACATAGGGTGACACGGAACTAGCTCCAATTCATCAATGTAATGTAGGCATGTATTCCGAATATAGTCATACGTGCTTATGGAAAAGAACTTGCATGACATCTTTTGTCCTACCCTCCCGTGGCAGCGGGGTCCTATTGGAAACTAAGGGATATTAAGGCTTCCTTTTAATAGAGTACCAGACCAAAGCATTAGCACTTAGTGAGTACATGAACTCCTCAAACTACGGTCATCACCGGGAAGTGTCCCGACTATTGTCACTCCGGGGTTTGCCGGATCATAACACGTAGTAGGTGACTATAACTTGCAAGATAGGATCAAGAACTCACATATATTCATGAAAACATAATAGGTTGAGATCTGAAATCATGGCACTCGGGCCCTAGTGACAAGCATTAAGCATGGCAAAGTCACAACAACATCAATCTTAGAAAATAATGGTTACTAGGGATCAAACCCTAACAAAACTAACTTGATTACATGGTAAATCTCATCCAACCCATCACCGTCCAGCAAGCCTATGATGGGATTACTCATGGACGGTGGTGAGCATCATGAAATTGGTGATGGAGGATGGTTTATGATGACGATGGCGACAGATTCCCCTCTCCAGAGCCCCGAACAGACTCCAGATCAGCCCTCCCGAGGAATATTAGGGCTTGGCAGTAGTTCCATATCATAAAACACGATGAATCCTTCTCTTTGATTTTTTCTCCCCGAACATGAATATATGGAGTTGGAGTTGAGGTCGGTGGAGGTCCAAGGGATCCACGAGGCGGGGGGGGGGGGCATGCCCCAGGGGGTGGGTGCGCCCTGCACCCTCATGGACAGGGTGTGGGCCCCCTCTGTTGATTCTTTCACCAATATTTTTTATTAATTCCAAAATGTGTCTCTGTGGAGTTTCAGGTCATTCCGAGAACTTCTATTTCTGCACAAAAATAAGAACATGGCAATTATGCTGAAAACAGCGTCAGTCCAGGTTAGTTCCATTCAAATCATGCAAGTTACAGTCCAAAACAAGGGCAAAATTGTTTGGAAAAGTAGATACCTTGGAGACGTATCATATACCCATATCTGCTCAAACCATTTGTGAAGGTCAGAAAATAATGATACCCACCGCATGCCTCAAAACTCATCGGACCGCATACATCGCTATGTATTATTTCCAATAAGTCATCTCACTCCATTGTTCCAGAGAACAGAGTTTTTAGTCATCTTGCCTATGAGGCATGGTTCGCAAGTATCAAATGATTCATAATCATGGGATTCCAAAAGCCTATCAGCATGGAGTTTCTTCATGCGCTTTACACCAATATGACCTAAACGGTAGTGCTACAAGTATGTTTCACTATCATTATCAACTTTGCATCTTTTGGCATTAATACTATGAATATGTGTATCACTATGATCGAGATTCAATAAACCATTAACATTGGGTGTATGACCATAGAAGGTTTTATTCATGTAAACAAAATAACAATTATTCACTGTCTTAAATGAATAATCGTATTGCAATAAACACGATCCTATCTTGTTCATGCTCAACGCAAACACCAAATAATATTTATTTAGGTTCAACACTAATCCCAAAAGTATAGGGAGTGTGGGATGATGATCATATCAATCTTGGAAGCACTTCGAACACACATTGTCACTTCACCCTCAACTAGTCTCCATTTATTCTGCAACTCCTGTTTCGAGTTACTAATCTTAGCAACCGAACAGGTATCAAATACCCAGAGGCTACTACGAGCACTAGTAAGGTACAAATCAATAACATGTATATCAAATATACATTTGTTCTCTTTGCCATCCTTCTTATCCGCCAAATATTTGGGGTATTACCGCTTCCAGTGACCATTTCCTTTGCAGTAGAAGCACTCAGTTTCAGGCTTAGGTCCAGCTTTGGGCTTCTTCACGGGAGTGACAACTTGTTTGCCATTCTTCTTGAAGTTCCCTTTCTTTCCCTTGCCCTTTTTTGAAACTAGTGGTCTTGTTTAACCATCAACACTTTATGTTTTTTATTGATTTCTACCTTCGCTCATTTCAGCATCGCAAGGAGCTCAGAAACCTTTTTCGTTACCCCTTGCACATTATAGTTCATCACGAAGTTCTAGTAGCTTGGTGATAGTGACTAGAGAATTCTGTCAATCACTTATCTTATCTGGAAGATTAACTCCTACTTGATTCAAGTGATTGTAGTACCCAGACATTCTGATCACATGCTCACTAGCTGAGCTAATCTCCTCCATCTTTTAGGAAAAATACTTGTTAGAGGTATCATACCTCTCGACATGGGCATGGGTCTGAAATATCAATTTCAGCTCTTGGAACATCTCATATGCTCTGCGGCGTTCAAAATGTTTTTGAAGTCCCGGTTCTAAGCCGTAAATCATGGTGCACTAAACTATCAAGTAGTCATCATACTGAGGTTGCCAAACGTTCATAACATCTGCATCTGCTGCCGCGATAGGTCTATCACCTAGCGGTGCATTAAGGACATAATTCTTCTGTGCAGCAATGAGGATAATCCTCAGATCATGGACCCAGTCCGCATCATTGCTACTATCTTCTTTCAACTTAGTTTTCTCTAGGAACATATCAGAAAACATAGGGGAGCTACAATGCGAGCTATTGACTACAACATAATTTGCAAATACTATCAGGACTAAGTTCATGATAAATTAAAGTTCAATTAATCATATTACTTAAGAACTCCCACTTAGATTGACATCCCTCAAGTCATCTAAATGATACGTGATCCAAATCAACTAAACCATGTCCAATCATCACGTGAGATGGAGTAGTCATCAATGGTGAACATCTCTATGTTGATCATATCTACTATATGATTCATGTTTGACCTTTCGGTCTCCAGTGTTCCGAGGCCATGTCTGTACATGCTAGGCTCATCAAGTTTAACCCAAGTATTCTGCATGTGCAAAACTGGCTTGCACCCGTTGTATGTGAACGTAGAGCCTATCACACCGATCATATCTACTATATGATTCAGGTTCGACATTTCGGTCTCCAGTGTTCTGAGGCCATGTCTGTACATGCTAGGCCCGTCAATTTTAACCCGAGTATTCTGCATGTGCAAAACTGGCTACAACAATGTTGTATGTGAACCTAGATCCTATCACACCCGATCATCACGTGGTGTCTCAGCACGAAGAACTGTCGCAACGATGCATACTCGGGGAGAACACTTACACCTTGTAATTTAGTTAAGGGATCATCTTATAATGTCACTGCCATACTAAGCAAAATAAGATGCATAAAGATAAACATCACATGAAACCAAAATATGTGACATAATATGGCCATCATCATCTTGTGCTTTTGATCTCCATCTCTAAAACATCGTCATGATCTCCATCATCACCGGCTTGACACCTTGATCTCCATAGTAGCGTCTCGCCAACTATTGCTTCTACAACTATCGCTACTACTTAGTGATAAAGTAAAGCAATTACATGGTGTTTGCATTTCATACAATAAGGTGACAACCATAAGGCTCCTGCGAGTTGCCGATAACTTTTACAAAACATGATCATCTATACAACAACGTATATCTGATACGTCCATTTTGCATCATGTTTACCTACTATTATTTATGTTGTTTTATTTCATAATAATGTTTTTTGGAGTAATTCTAATCTTTTCCCTCATAATGTGCAAGGTATACACAAGAGGGGAGAATTCTGGCAGCTGGAAATCTGGACATGAAAGCTGGAAATCTGCACAACTCCAAATGAGCTGAAACTTTACGAGGATTTTTTATGGAATAAATAAGAATTTTTGGAGTCAATAAGTATTAAAGGGGGACCACCGGGTGGGCACAACCCATGTGGGCGCGCCAGGGAGCCCAGGCGCACCCTGGTGGGTTGTGCTCACCCAGGCCCACCTTCGGTGCCCCTCTTCTGGTACATAAGTCGACCTAGAAAAAATAAGGAAAGGACTTTAGGGATGAAGTGTCGCCGCCTCGAGGTGGAACCTAGGCAGGAGTACTTTTGCCCTTTGGTGGAGCGATTCTGCCGGGGGAACTTCCCCCCCCCCCCCCCCGGAGGGGGAAATCATCGTCATCATCATCACCAACAACTCTCCCATCTTGGGGAGGGCTATCTCCATCAACATCTTCGACAACACCATCTCCTCTCAAACCCTAGTTCATCTCTTGTGTTCAGTCTTTGTACCGGAACTATAGATTGGTGCTTGTGGGTGACTAGTAGTGTTAATTACATCTTGTAGTTTATTACTATATGGTTTATTTGGTGGAAGATTATATGTTCAGATCCATTATGCTATTTAATACCCCTCTGATCTTGAGTATGATTATCATTTGTGAGTAGTTACTTTTGTTCTTGAGGTCACGGGAGAAATCATGTTGCAATTAATCATGTGAACTTGATATGTGTTTGATATTTTGATGATATGTATGTTGTGATTCTCTTAGTGGTGTCATGTGGAGTAGTTATTAGATGATGGGTTGCGAGAGTGATAGAAGCTTAAACCCTAGTTTATGCGCTATTCCGTAAGGGACCGATTGGATCAAAAAGTTTAATGCTATGGTTAGAATTTATTCTTAATACTTTTCTCGTAGTTGTGGATGCTTGCGAGGGGGTTGATCATAAGTAGGAGGTTTGTTCAAGTAAGAACAACACCTAAGCACCGGTCCACCCACATACCAAATTATCAAAGTAGCGAACATGAATCGAACCAACATGATGAAAGTGACTAGATGAAATTCCCGTGTACCCTCAAGAACACCTTGCCTATCATAAGAGACTGTTTTGGCTTGTCCTTTGCCTCGAAAGGATTGGGCTACCTTGCTGCACTTTTGTTACTACTACCGTTACTTGATCGTTATAAAGTATCTTGCTATCAAACTACTCTGTTACTTACAATTTCAGCATTTGCAGACATTACCTTGTTGAAAACCACTTGCCATTTCCTTCTGCTCCTCGTTGGGTTCGATAATCTTACTTATCGAAAGGGCTACAATTGACCCCATATACTTGTGGGTCATCAAGGCTATTTTATGGCGTCGTTGCCGGGTAGTGAAGCGCTTTTGGTAAGTGGGAACTGGTAAGGAAACATTATTAATACATGCTGAAATCTATTGTCACTTGTTACTGTGGAAAATAATCCTTTGAGGGGTTTGTTCGGGGTATCTTCACCTCGACTGGAACCACAATTAGTTGCCCCTTAACCTACTGCATCTACTGAAAATATGGAATGTGAAATTCCTCGGGCATGGTAGAACAACTGCTAGCTAATCCTTATGCAGGAGATGAAACCAAACATCCTGATATGCACTTGATATATGTGGATGAAATTTGTGGATTGTTCAAGCTTGCAGGTTTGTCCGGAGATGAAGCTAAGAATAAGGTTTTCCCTTTACCTTTCAAGGGACATTGGTATGCGTCGGTACTATACAAATGGTTTTTAACCCCTTTCCGCGACGACATTTGGAACCGTCGCCTAGTGAGTGACTGCGATAGGGGGGTCCTGAAGGAAATATGCCCTAGAGGCAATAATAACGTTGTTATTTATATTTCCTTATATCATAATAAATGTTTATTATTCATTCTAGAATTGTATCAATCGGAAACTTAGTACAGTGTGAATACATAGACTAAACATAGTGTCCCTAGTATGCCTCTACTAGACTAGCTCGTTAATCAAAGATGGTTATGTTTCCTAACCATAGACATGTGTTGTCATTTGATGAACGGGATCACATCATTAGGAGAATGATGTGATGGACAAGACCCATCCGTTAGCTTAGCATTATGATTGTTACAGTTTCATTGCTACTGCTTTCTTCATGACTTATACATGTTCCTCAGACTTTGAGATTATGCAACTCCCGAATACCAGAGGAACACCTTGTGTGCTATCAAATGCCACAATGCAACTGGGTGATAAAGATGCTCTACAGGTGTCTCCGAAGGTGTTTGCTGGGTTGGCATAGATCGAGATTAGGATTTGACACTTCGTGTATCGGAGAGGTATCTCTGGGCCCTCTCGGTAATGCTCATCACTATAAGCCTTGCAAGCAATGTGACTAATGAGTTAGTTGCGGGATGAAGCATTACGGAACGAGTAAAGAGACTTGCGAGTAACAAGATTGAACTAGGTATGATGATACCGACGATAGAATCTCGGGCAAGTAACATACCGATGACAAAGGGAACAACGTATGTTGTTATGCGGTTTGACTGATAAAGATCTTCAAAGAATATGTAGGAGCCAATATGAGCATCCAGGTTCTGCTATTGGTTATTGATCGGAGATGTGTCTCGATCATGTCTACATAGTTCTCGAACCCATAGGGTCCGCATGCTTAACGTTCGATGACGATTTGTATTATGGGTAATGTGTTTTTGATGACCGAAGTTTGTTCGAAGTCCCGGATGAGATCATGGACATGACGAGGAGTCTCCAAATGGTCGAGACATAAAGATTGATATATTGGAAGGTTATGTTCGGACATCGGAAAGGTTTTAGACATTTTCGGAGTACCGAGAAATTGCCGGAACCCCCGGGGGAAGTAGTGGGACTTAATGGGCTTTAGTGGAAAGGGGAGGAGGGCCGCAGGGTGGCCTCGCGCCCCCTCATGGTAGGTCCGAATTGGACTAGGAGGGGGCGGCACTCCCCTCTTTCCTTCTCCCTCTCCTACTGCTTTCCTCTCTCCCCCTCTTGGAAAGGAAGGGGACTCCAACTAGGATTGGGAATCCTAGTTGGACTCCCCCTATAGGTGCGCCCCTCCTAGGTCGCCGGCCTCCTCCCTCCATCCTTTATATATGGGGGTAGGGGGGCACCCCAAAGCACAATAGACAATTTCTTAGCCGTGTGCGGTGCCCCCCTCCACAGTTTAACACCTCGGTTATATCGTCGTAGTGCTTAGGCGAAGCCCTACACCGGTAACATCATCAACACCATCGCCACACTGTCATGCTGACTAAACTCTCCCTCGACCCTCTACTGGATCATGAGCTCGAGGGAAGTTATCATGCTGAACATGTGCTAAACACGGAGGTGCCGTACGTTCGATACTTGGATCGGTTGGATCGTGAAGACGTTCGACTACATCAACTGTGTTACTAAACGCTTCCGCTTTCGGTGTACGAGGGTACATGGACACACTCTCCCGTCTCATTGCTATGCATCTCCTAGAAAGATCTAGCGTGATCGTCAATTTTTTTTGAATTACTACGTTCCCTAACAGTGGCATCCGAGCCAGGTCTATGTGTAGATGATATTTGCACGAGTAGAACACAAAGAGTTGTGGGCTATAATAGTCATACTGCTTACCACCAACATCTTACTTTGATTCAGAGGTATTGTTGGATGAAGCGGCCCGGACCGACATTACATGACCGCGTTCATGAGACTGGTTCTACCGACGTGCTTTGCACATAGGTGGCTGGCGGGTGTCTGTTTCTCCAACTTTAGTTGAATCAAGTTTGACTACGGCCGGTCCTTGTTGAAGGTTAAAACAACACACTTGATGAAAAATCGTTGTGGTTTTAATGCGTAGGTAAGAACGGTTCTTGCTAGAAGCCCGTAGCAACCACACAAAACTTGCAACAACAAAGTAGAGGACGTCTGACTTGTTTTTGCAGGGCTTGCTGTGATGTGATATGGTCAAGACATGATGTGATATAAATTGTTGCATGAGATGATCATGTTTTGTAACAAAGTTATCGGCAACTGGCAGGAGCCATATGGTTGTCACTTTATTGTATGAAATGCAATTTCCGTGTAATTGCTTTACTTTATCACTAAGTGGTAGCGATAGTCGTAGTAGCAATAGTTGGCGAGACGACAATGGTGCTACGATGGAGATCAAGGTGTCAAGCCTGTGACGATGGAGATCATGATGATGCTTTGATGATGGAGATCATGAGCACAAGATGATGATGGCCATATCATGTCACATATTTTGATTACATGTGATGTTTATCTTTTATGCATCTTATTTTGCTTAGTATGGCGGTAGCATTATAAGATGATCCCTTACTAACTTTCAAGGTATAAGTGTTCTTCCTGAGTATGCGTCGTTGCTACAGTTCGTTGTGCCGAGACACCATGTGATGATCGAGTGTGATACGCTCTACGTTCACATACAACGGGTGCAAGCCAGTTTTGCACATGAGAATACTCGGGTTAAACTTGACGAGCCTAGCATATGCAGATATGGCCTCGGAACACTAAGACCGAAAGGTCGAACATGAATCATATAGTAGATATGAACAACATAGTGATATTCACCATTGAAAACTACTCCATCGCACGTGGACACACTCTCCCGTCTTGTTGCTATGCATCTCCTATATAGATCTTGCGTGATCGTTGGAATTATTTTTGAATTACTATGTTCCCCAAAAGGTCCTTCCCACACGACCCAGAAACTGTTGGGGATATGCCCTCCTGGCACACACGCTCGGCAAAATGAGGTCATGTGCGACCAGCAAGCGATAAAATACAGTTATACATATAGTAGTGCTAAAAAGTTTCAATTATACAGGCAAAATCATTTCCGGTCATAAGTTCATCCCACACAGTCAGTCCCCGGTAAACATTTCCATTCGTATATACATCTCACACTGTCTCTCCAAGGAAAATGTTTCTGTTCGTAGGTACAACACACACAATTTTCCCCGTTAAAATGTTTGTGATAGCGTTTCCATTGCACATGGTATTAACAATTTTATTGTTTGCGTTATTGAATGCATCACACACGGTGCGTAGAAGAAACTGTGTGGCAAAGACTGTCCATCACACACAGTTTTTATATGGTAAACATTTGCGACTGGTGGCCTAACGCAAATAGTTTTCAAGAGGATGTCGTGTGTGATTGTTCATTAATCCAACACGGTTTATTCCTAGAAACTGTGTGCGTTGCCGGAGGTCATCGCCCACGATGTTTTCTCAATAACCGTTTGCAATAGAAAAACCCAAATAGCAGGCTAATTATCCTATTAATAATCCATTTATTAATCTCATTGACATTTCATATTAAGCACACAATATATTTCATTTTCATAATTGAAATACATCAGAGTACAACATCATATAGCTTCAACACTTAGCTACCCCATTACACAACTGCACCAGCACCAAGTTTCACATGCAACATCTATAACCTTTCGAAATTAGCATCATAGACAGTACATAGACAGATGTATCTTATATGGAAAACTGCTGAAGTAGAAGGCGGATATTGAGCCTCCATTCATGTTGAAGGTCTTTGCAACTTTAGGCCAGTGCCTCTAGATGATTGACCGTCCATCCTTCGTCCTCTTCAGGAACACTTCAATATTGAACCGTGGGTGTTGTATGAATATCTTCCTCGCCTCCTGACCATACAAGTGGTTTGAGAGGTAATCATCAGTGAACTTCTTTGGAAAGGCCTGAAAACAAGGATGTGCATAAATATCTTCTCTATATTGGAAATGGGAAAAGGAATAAAAAAGACAAGGTATAATAGTTAGTACCATCCTGTAGTGAACTGATGTCTTCTTCATTGTGCAGACAAAGATCTTGTTGTTTTTTGTCGCTAATTTCTTTATCCTAACAATCTTTCAGAGTTTCTTTACTTGACTGATATTCATGGACTACTCATTTCCCCATATGCAAAAAGGGTCGAACAGTGGGTCAAAACCTCTAACAGCAGGACCTACATGTGCAAGACCAAATTGTTTAAAAGCTAAGTATTAGAATGGTTCCTGCAATTGCACAATAATGTACTATTAGACAAAGGACCATGCATGTGCAAACCTCGATTGTAAACCTCAGTGCTTCCCATTGTTTCCCTGCAACACATATAAGGTAGTTAGTGATCAAGTTAAGTGAGGGTTCACATGCTATTAGTAAAATAAGTTGATGAAAAATAAGCACATTGCAGATTCATCAGATTAATTCAAGCCACATGGAAAACCCATTTATCCAAATCGAGCATAATTAAGAACTAGGAATTATAGCAATTGTATATGTTTCCCATGTATTGAGTGCAGCCAAATTCGATTATTCCTCATATGCACAACAATACAAAATTCTACCCGCGACAATGGGACATTGCATTGCAGAATAGAACCAAGCAGTTAACTAAACACCACAACAAATGAACCAAACATTAACTGAGCACCACATTGCATAATATAACATACTCCTAATAGAAGATTCGACAGTTAACCAAACCAAGCATGCTTAACAACTTGGAAATATAGCAACTGTATTTGTTTCTCATGTATTTAGTACATCCAAATTCGATTTATTTCTCACATGGTATACAATAACAGAATGCACCCACAACAATTGAACATCGCATTGCAGAATGGAACCAAACAGTTAACTAAACACCACAACAAATGAACCAAACGTTACCTGAGCACCACATTGCACAATGTATAACATACTAGAAGATCAAACAGTTAACCAAACCAAGCATGCTTGACAACTTGAATATAGAAATTATATTTGTTTCTCATGTATTTTGTAAAGAAAAAATCGATTTATTTCTCACATGGAAGACAATACAAAATTGCACCCTGAAGAATTGAACATCACATTTGCAGAATTGAACCAAACAGTTAACGGAACACGACAACTAATTAACCAAACAGTTAATAAGTGAGCACCACATTGCACGACATATAGAACATATACACTAGAGCAACTGATTGCATGGTAAAAGTAGATAGCGCAATTCACTGGAATTTGTTAAGGAAAGGCAGTAGCTAGCAAACTGAACATGGGTCCTTATAGTAAGCTAATAAGACAAGCTACTCCTCATTATCGGAGATATCAATGACGATTGGCTCCTTGGACATGGAAGAGGGTGAGGCCTCCGCATCGTGGGTGCCCTCGTCGTAGTGGTGAGTTGCCTGAGCCGCTCTGGGACCAACCTTATGGCTCTCGAGTTGAGGTAAGCACATGCACGCTGAGAAAACACCTCGTAGTCTTTGTCGAAGGCACCGAGGATGGCCTCGAGAAAACACCATGAACTATTGTTTAGAGAATCCAACCGTGTCGCGGCGTTGGTGCGCGAGGCGTCGATGGTGGCCTCGATGGTGAGGTGCTCCTCCAAGATCTAGGGGTCGGCACGAATGGCAGCTATCGTGACCTCATCCGCGCGTGCGGCCGCGATTTGCTTCTCCGCTGCCAAATGCTCCTTGAGCTTCTAGCTATATTGTGTGCACCATGGCTTAGGGCGGCCCTCCTTATTGGAGGGGTCGGTGATTTGGGTGGAAGGTGTCGCGCCGGCGGTCGGGGCATGTGGGATGTGGAAGGAGGAGGACGATGGGGGCCTGGTGTGGTTTACCTGCCTAGATAGACGAGGCCGAGCAGCGTGAAGGAGGGTCACCGGTGAGAGGGCAACACTGCAAGCAAGTAGCGAAGGTATCAACTTGGAAAGGAAGGCGGAAATAGGGGAAATGTGGGTTTTGGTAAGGGGGAGGGTGCGGGGAGGTAGATATTTTCGCGGAAGCCAAAAATTTTGAATCAGTCCAGCAAAAAAACTGGCGTGCAAAGTGTCATCAGACACGGTCCCTTATTCAGAACTGTCTATGATATGTGAACATCAGAAACGATTTAGATAGCTTAACCCGTGTGTGATGAGTTTGAACGTCAAATTTTTTGGTTCCAATTTCCCTGGTTACAGTGCTCATCCACGTCATTGCATAATTTGGGTACACAAAGGAGACTACAGCACACCCACACTGTACCGATGCACCTTCTCACGTAAGCCGTATGCGTACTATAAATCGACGGTGCTCCAGGATATTTTGTACTGCATCTCACACGGTTGGTGATAATAAACTGTGTGCGATCTACTTGATTTTTCATCTTGATCTGAATTACATAATGGGGTCACAACTGCAAAGGATGGTGTTTGAATTGCTAGAACTTCTATCTGCAGTGAACATGCAACTATATGTGTGTCGTCAAAAAAATTGGAATTATTCAGGGTTCGTTTGGAAATTTTTATACAATAACTTGATTTTCTAGGCATTTCAGGTGCACAATTCAAAATTAAACTACATGCACATGCTACGGTGCACCAAAATGGGTTGTAACATGATATATGTGTCCATGGATTGATGCTTACGTCCCATTCAAGAAATGGGGATGAATTTCCAACACCACGGCACCGTGGCTCTCCGGCAAACATTGAGGTGCTTGCTTTTGTAATTCTAGTAAATACAAAACTCATCTGAAATTCATGAACCTTGTCATGCTATCATGGAATGACATCAAGATGCTGGGGTACAAAAATATTGTCCCATTTGGGGTAGGTTATGGTATAAGCTTCTCGCAAACCAGAGCTTCTCTCACAACAAGCATGATGGTTTCGGTAGGGAACGTGCCACCTTGGGGGACGAAACGATATCTGTTGCCTCTTCTTACTTTCAGAAAAATTCTCGTGTCAACATAGAACAATAGGAGTGGTGTATAATTTTTTGGGATTTTTCGGGGTTCACGTGGAAATTTTTATACATTAACTGAGTTTCCTATGCATTCATGTGCATAATTCAAATTTGAACTACGTGTACATGCTCCAGTGCATATAAACAGGTTGAAAAATCAAATGTGTGTCCTTGGTTGAAACCTTAGGTCCCATGCAAGAAATGGGAATGAATGTCGAACACCTTTGCCACCGTCGCTCGACCGCTGACATTGAGATACATGGTTTTAAAATTCTAGTAAATCGGAAACTCGTCTGAAATTCATGAAACTTGACATGCTGTCATGGAATGGTAGTAACATGCAGTGGTAAAAATATTGTCCCATTTGGGGCAGGTTGGGGTATAAGCTTCTCACAAACCAGAGCTTCTCGCAACATGCCTCATGGTTACGGTAGGGAACGTTTCACCTTTTTGGACGAAACGATATCCGTTGCCCCTTCTTGATTTCCATTTTTTTCTCTAGTGTCAACATAGAACAACAGGAATGTTGTGTTAAATTTTGGAATTTTTGGGGTTCGTTTGGACATTTTTATGCATTAATTGAGTTTTCAATGCATTTATGTGGAAAATTCAAATTTGAAGTACATGCACATGCTCTAATGCATATAAATTGGTTGAAAATTCAAATATGTCTCCTTGGTTGCATCCTTAGGTCCCATTCAAGAAATGAGAATGAATGTCAAACACCCTGCCACCGTCACTCGGCCACAAACATTGAGATATCTGGTTTTTAAATTCTAGTAAATCCAAATCTTGTCTGAAATTTATGAAACATGGCATGCTATCATGGAGCAGCATCAACATGCCGTGGTAATTTTTTTGCCCCATTTGGGGCAGGTTTGGGTATAAGCTTCTCACAACAAGCCTGATGGTTTCGATAGGGAACATTTCACCTTTCTGGACGAAATGATAGCCATTGCCTCTTCTTGATTTCAATTTTTTCTCTAGTGTCAACATAGAACAACAGGAGTGTTGTGTTAAATTTTGGGATTTTTGGGGGTTCGTTAGGACATTCTTATGCATTAATTGAGTTTTCAATGCATTTATGTGCATAATTCAAATTTGAACTACATGCACGTGCTCTAATGCATATAAATTGGTTGAAAATTCAAATATGTGTCCTTGGTTGCATGCTTAGGTCCCATGCAAGAAACGGGAATGAATGTCAAACACCCTGCTACCGTCACTCGGCCGCAAACATTGAGATACCTAGTTTTTAAATTCTAGTAAATCCAAAACTTGTCTGAAATTCATGAAACCTGACATGCTATCATGGAATGGCACCCGACATGCCGTGGTAAATTTTTTGTCCCATTTGGGGCAAGCTTGGGTATAAGATTCTCACAAACCAGAGCTTCTCACAACAAGCCTGATGATTTCGATAGGGAACGTGGCACCTTTGGGGACGAAACGATATCCGTTGCCTGTTATTGCTTTCAAAAAATTTCTAGCGTCAACATAGAACAACAGGAGTGTTGTGTTAAATTTTGGAATTTTTGGGGGTTTGTTTGAACATTTTTATACATTAACTGGGTTTTCTAGGCATTTTATGTGCATAATTCAAATTTGAACTACATGCACATGCTCCAGTGCATATAAATTGGTTGAAAAATCAAATATGTGTCCTTGGGTGCATGCTTAGGTCCCATGCAAGAAATGAGAATGAATTTCAAACACCAGGGCACTATTGATTGCCAACAAAACATTGGGATACTTTGTTTTTAAATTCTAGTAAATCCAAAACTCGTCTGAAATTCGTGAAACTTGGCATGCTATCATGGAATGGCACCCGACATGCTATGGTAATTTTCATGTCCATTTTGAGAGAAGGCGCATTCGAATAACAGTCAATAAAGGCATTTTGAAACAAATAGCTACCACTCTAACATCGCAAATGTTTTAGATAGAACACCCATATGTACACTAACAGCTTCCCTAGTAAGCCAAGGGAAAATGTGTCGAGCAGGATCTGTGCAACTCTTCATCACAACGTTTACATAGAACACCTCTATGCAAAGTGAGAGTTATGGTCTTCCACAGTAAGCCAAGGGAAAATTCACAGCGCAGGATTTGTGCATCTCTTCAACGTAAACGATTCAGATTGAATAAGGTATGCAAAGCGAGACTTCGGCGCTAAGCCAAGAGAAAATTTGGCAAGCAGGATTTGTACCTTCCTTCAACGCAAACCGTTTTTTCGGATGACCCGTGTGAAACCGCGTACAGACAGTTTGGTAAGATTTGCATCTGTCATATTGGGCATATTGCCATTTGTCAAATTGGAAAGATTGGCATTTGTTGATATAGTAACATTGCCATTTGTCAATCCTTGTAACACAATGATTTGTCAAAATATGCAGCTAAAAATCACTAACACTATCTAATTTTTGCAACTAAAATTTAGTATTAAGCATAGATTCCATTCATAGATTAAGCAGTCGTGCTTAATTGATACAAACAGTTCAACTCGACAGTTGAACCGACCAAACTTTCCCCCAATTGTTGCCAACCACGTACTGAATTATCTAGTTCAACTATATATACTAGCTAATTTTAAGTATGTTGTACAGTTCCACCACATCTATAGTTAGATGAACTGAACAAAATAGCACCTAAATGCTACTACTACTACGGAGGGGCTTTGTACTACTTCTGGCAGCCTCTCCTCTACCGACTGCGCTCAGTAAGAGGAAGAGGAGGAGGAGCCTACCGACGAGCTGGAAAACTGCAATACGGTGCCTGCCGCTGCTGCACCTTCGGTGACACTCACCTCGAGCACCTTTTGCTGCTCCAGACGACCCCTCTCAAAGCAGCCGGATTGCTCGTAGATCTCCTGATTCCTCTCCTCTGCATCGGCGTGTGTCATGGCCACGGCGGCGGTAAGGCTCTTTGCGTGCTCGATGAGGCGCTCCTCCTCCTCCTGCAGGAACTCAATGTAGCGCGCAAGGTCGCTACCGCACGCACGGGCCTCCACCTCCGCCTTCCTCCTTCGGGCGGCGGTAGCAGAGCGGGTGATGATCCCGGCGGTCGACGATGGGCTGGCGGCCATGGCCGCCGACGATGGGATGGCGACCACGACCACCTCCTCCCGCCTTTGGGCCATGGTGGCGGAGCGGGTGATGGCCATGGTTGCCGGCAGTGGGGTGGCGGCCACGACGGCCACCTCCCGCCTTCGGGCCGCGGTGGCGGAGTGGGCGATGGCCCTGGCTTTTGGTGGAGCTGTGGCTGCAATGGCGGCCGGCAACAGTTGTCGACGGGCACCAGCGGCCGACCGTGTGGTGGGTGTTCCGTGCACACCCAACAGCATGTGGTGGGTGTTCTGTGCACACTATGCCGGGGACTGCACTGCCGCCGCGGAAGCGTTTGTTAACACAGTTGATGTAGTTGAACTTCTTCTCGTTCCGACCGATCAAGTACCGAACGTACGACACCTCCGAGTTCTACAGACGTTCAACTCGATGACGTCCCTCAAACTCATGATCCAGCAAAGTGTCGAGGGAGAGTTGCATCAGCACGATGGCGTGGTGACGGTGATGGTAAAGTGATCCACGCAGGGCTTCGCCTAAGCACTACGTGAATATGACCGAAGGCTTAAACTTAGGGGGGGGGGGGGGGCGCCGCACACGGCTAGGAATCAATATTGTGTGTTCTAGCGGTGCCCCCCACATATATATAGGTGGGAGAGGGAGAGGGGCAGCAAGGGGCGCCCAAGTAGGAGTAATCCTACTTGGGTGCCTCCCGCAAGTCGGCCTCCCCCCTTCCATAAGTGTCAGAGGGGGAAGGAAAGAGAGGGGAGGGGGGAGAGAAGGAACGGGGGAGGCTGAATCCTCCCATTTCCTTCTCCCTTCCCCTCCTTCCTTCTCCTCCTATTTCGGCCTATATGGGGGCGCACCAACCTAACAGGGGCTAGTCTGTCCCTCTCTTGTCCCATAAGGCTCATATCTTTGTCGGGGGTGCTCGAAACCCCTTTCTGATGACCTGATACGTACCCGATACCCCCGGAACACTTCCAGTGTCCATATACTATCGTCCTATATAAGAATATTTACCTCTCGACCATTTCGAGACTCCTCGTCATGTCCGTGATCTCATCCGGGACTCCAAACAACATCCAGTCACCAAATCACATAACTCATATAGTATAAAATCATCATCGAAGATTAAGCGTGCGGACCCTACGGGTTCGAGAACTATGTATACATGACTGAGACACCTCTCTGGTCAATAACCAACACCGGAACCTAGATTCTCATATTGGTTCCCACATATACTACGAAGATCTTTATCGGTCGAACTATTATGACAACATACGTTATTCCCTTTGTCATCGGTATGTTACTTGCCCAAGATTCGATCGTCGGTATCTTCATACCTAGTTCAATCTCATTACCGGCAAGTCTCTTTACTCGTTCCGTAATGCATCATCCCGCAACTAACTCATTAGTCACATTACTTGTAAGGCTTCTTATGATATGCATTACCGAGAGGGCTCAGAGATACCTCTCCGATACTAAGAGTGACAAATCCTAATCTCGATCTATGCCAACCCAAGAAACACCTTAGGAGATACCCGCAGAGCATATTTATAATCACCCAGTTATGTTGTGACGTTTTAGAGCACACAAGGTATTCCTCCGGTATCTGGGAGTTGCATAATCTCATAGTCGGAGGAATATGTATTTGACATGAAGAAAGCAGTACCAATAAAACTAAATGATCATAATGTTAAGCTAACGGATGGGTCTTGTCCATCACATCATTCTTCTATTGATGTGACCCCGTTCATCAAATGACAACACATGTCTATGGTTAGGAAACTTAACCATCTTTGATTAACGAGCTAGTCTAGTAGAGGCTTACTAGGGACCAAGTGTTTTGTCTATGTATCCACACATGTATAAAGTTTCCGATTAATACAATTCTAGCATGAATAATAAACATTTATCATGATATAAGGAAATATAAAATAACAACTTTATTATTACCTCTAGGGCATATTTTCTTCAGCACCGCCCTAGCTAGGCGCTGGTCGACCGCACTACAGCCTGAAGCTGGCCCGACGCCACCGCAGCCCCGCTGTTGTCACCGATCAACGCTAGATCCACAGCCGCGCCAAGTCTTGAGCCGTCCGCGGCCACACCCTGGCCATCGTCTGTGGCGCCATCTCCCTCCACACTCCGCAGCACCGCCGCCATCCATATCCCAAAGTCACCGATGCTACCGCTAGGTCTGGGAGGTTTGCTGCTGCCGCGGCCGCCTCTAGGATTGGGGAGAAAGCACTAGTGCAGGATGTTGCTAACGCGACACTACGATCAAAGACCTTTGACAAAATTGTGTGCGATGCATTAATCGCAAACGGTGGTGTAAAAAACTGTCAAAAAAGGTGCAAAACGTTTGCAATGACGGATGCATCAAACACGATTCAGGTTTTAGTTCCACGTGTGATGTAGGGCATACGGTTCAGTGCAATTAACTATTTGTGATGAGGAGTAACAAAAAAACGGGCAGCCAGATGAAGGTGTGTGTGCGATAAACAGCATACAGTTCACTAGGATGAACTATTTGTGATTAGGCAACACCAAAGAAACGGTTAGCCAGATCAAGGTGTGTGGGATATATGGCATGCGGTTCACTCGGATGAACTATTTGTGTTGAGACAAGAGAACATAAACGGCTCAATATAACAAGATGTGTGTGATACATGACAAACAGGTCTGTAATCAGAAATGTGTGCGAAGACCGATAATAACACAGACAATTGTTGCTAATAAGACATGTGTGTTGTGCGATGGGATTGCATACAGAAAAACAACATACACACACACACACTTATAAGGACATGGTTGCATAACAAAATTAAACATCCACTTAAATAGGTGGCTACTACAACCATGGCATTTGCACACACCAAAGTAAACTATTACATGCATAATTACATAGGTGGCTACTACACACATGGCATTTCCACACACCAAAGTAAACTATATATTACATGCATGATTAACTAGCATAAACGATCATCTGATCATCGTCTACTGCTTGTGACGCTTGCTCTGCTTGTGGATCGATCTGGGCTTGTTGATTTGGGTAACGAGGCACTTCACTACAAAAAAAAGACACATCCATGACATTTTGGGCCGAAGGAATTTTTTCTGTCATACTTATGACACTTCTAGGACGATAATTGTGACAAAACCCGGTATCATCATAGATGTGGTGGGCTCCTACTTCTATGACAAAAAATCATGATAGAATGGGCTTTTCGTCCTGGGCAGGCCAGAGACGCAGCTGCATGACATTCTTTGGGCCGTATGACGGAAAAAACCATGGTAGAAGCGAGGGAGAGGAAAATTTCGGAGAGTTCCCGGTTACGGTGGGTGGTCGGGGGCCGAGTGACGCGTGTTTCTCTCGTACACGTACGCGTGTGCGTGCGAGGCGTTGGGCTGTTACTGAACCCGAGCGAGGCATTGGGCTCTAACTGAACCTGAGCGATTGCACTAGCTACGTTACTGAACCCGAGTGATTCCTTCACTACTGCTGCTAACTGAAGCCGATCGATGCTGCCTCTGGATGAACAGTGAGTGTTTGCTGGGGGGAGGGGGTGGATGAACAGTGAGTGTTGCTAGGGGGGTTTGGATGAACAGTTCCTGGAGGGGGTGGATGAACAGGACACCGTGGTGTTGCCTCTGGATGAACAGGACCCCGATCGATCGAGCCTGTTGGGGCTGGACGGACAGGACCCCGTGGAGGGCTGGATGAACAGGACGACCCCGTGGAGGGCTAGATGAACAGTAGACAGTGGAGGGGTGGATGAGCAGTAGCCCGTGGAGGGGTGGTTGAACAGGAGCCCCTAGAGAGGGTTGGTTGAACAGTAGCCGGTGGAGTAGCGCGTGGTGGAGGCTGGATGAACAGGAGCACGTGGATGAACAGTCGCAGGTGGAGGCTGGAGGAGGTCGACGGTGGATGAACAGTAGCCCATGAGGGCTGGAAGAGGTCGACGGTGGAGATGAACAGTATCCCGTGGAGTCCCATTTTGCGGTACGCCACACCCCTTCCGATGAACAGGACCCCCGTTTCGACCGTAGCGCTCCATCACAAGTCTGTTTCCTCCGTTTTGCGGTACGCCACACCCCTCCCGATCAACAGGAACCCGTTTCGACCGTAGGAGGTCCAACACAAGTTCGTTTCCTCCATTTTGCGGTACGCCAGACCCCTCCCGATGAACAGGAACCCGTTTCGAACCTGGCCGGTTGAACACAAGGCCGTTTCCTCCGTTCTATGGTACGTCAGGCCTCGTTTCCATTGGCTGTTCTGTCCAAGCCGGTTGGCTCCCACGCGTTCCGTTGCCTCCAGATGAACATGATGCATTCCGTTGCCTCCCGATGAACACGACGCATTCCATTGCCTCCCCATTGACACGACGCATTCCGTTGCCTCCCCATGAACACGACGACAACGCAGTTTCTCCATTCCGACCCAGCCATGTACACGAGCCCTGGCTGTACGTATGCGCGAGTAGGCGTTCGAGACCCCGCCCGTATGTATGTACGCGACCATATTTACTTTCTTGCACCCGGGCCGTTGTACGTACGTTTACATGCTACGTGCGCGCCTTTACTATGACACGTGCACACCTCTACATCGACCGGTATGTACGTTCACGTTGGCGACCAGAATGACAACGCTACATACGCTTCGACTAGGTGGGCCCCGACTATGAGGCACTTCCTTGCGTGCGAAGATGTAGCTGGTGGGTCCTAGCAGTCGGG